>NC_080672.1:346886215-347195665 GCF_030247195.1 Topomyia yanbarensis | reverse complement strand
GAAAACTTTTTTTTTTATACAATGTGATGCCAGACCGTTTTTACACTAGAAATATTGAATTGAATACTGAATTATTATAAAATAGAGCTAATAAGCGGTATTTGATGAAAAAATGTGGTATCGAGGCTAAATGTAAAAAATCCAGTGTGCTTCACTTCAACCTACAACTTCCATTTTATTCCATTTTATGAAAATTGATAAAATAATAATAGAGATATATGCGTGAGAAAATGATAAAATTTAAAATAGATGACAAAATACCCTAGAATCCATACTTCTTGTATGCCAACCAAGGTCGCGAGTCTTTTGTTTGATTTCTGAGATTTTTTCACATAAGAGAACACACAAAAATTATAAGATTTGAGGTAGTGCAACAGTATTATTAAAAGTAGGTGATTTTGAGAACTGAAGATATTAAACCCGTGACTTCCCGTATTTTTCCAGAAACTGAAATATTCTTAATGAAATACTGAGAGTATTTCCTTTAAAAAGTTACAGCATTTAGTGTATTTTTCCCTGATATTATCTAACAGGGGCAGGGATCAAAAACTTTTCAAATAATTTGAAGTATGGTATCCGAGAATACCGTGAATTTTATTACAATATGATAGGGAAGGGGTTTTGATAAACAAATAATGAACGCTGTTTGTTTATCTATTTATTCGTTTATTTGTTTATTTGTTTATTTGTTTATTTGTTTATTTGTTTATTTGTTTATTTGTTTATTTGTTTATTTGTTTATTTGTTTATTTGTTTATTTGTTTATTTGTTTATTTGTTTATTTGTTTATTTGTTTATTTGTTTATTTGTTTATTTGTTTATTTGTTTATTTGTTTATTTGTTTATTTGTTTATTTGTTTATTTGTTTATTTGTTTATCTGTTTATTTGTTTATTTGTTTATTTGTTTATTTGTTTATTTGTTTATTTGTTTATTTGTTTATTTGTTTATTTGTTTATTTGTTTATTTGTTTATTTGTTTATTTGTTTATTTGTTTATTTGTTTATTTGTTTATTTGTTTATTTGTTTATTTGTTTATTTGTTTATTTGTCTATTTGTTTATTTGTTTATTTGTTTATTTGTTTATTTGTTTATTTGTGTATTTGTGTATTTGTTTATTTGTTTATTTGTTTATTTGTTTATTTGTTTATTTGTTTATTTGTTTATTTGTTTATTTGTTTATTTGTTTATTTGTTTATTTGTTTTTTTGTTTATTTGTTTATTTGTTTATTTGTTTATTTGTTTATTTGTTTATTTGTTTATTTGTTTATTTTTATATTTGTTCATTTGTTTATTTTTTATTTGTTTATTTGTTTTTTTTGTTTATTTGTTTATTTGTTTATTTGTCTAATAGTTTATTTGTTTATTTGTTTATTTGTTTGTTTATTTGTTTATTAGTTTATTAGTTTATTAGTTTATTAGTTTATTAGTTTATTAGTTTATTAGTTTATTAGTTTATTAGTTTATTAGTTTATTAGTTTATTAGTTTATTAGTTTATTAGTTTATTAGTTTATTAGTTTATTAGTTTATTAGTTTATTAGTTTATTAGTTTATTAGTTTATTAGTTTAATAGTTTATTAGTTTATTAGTTTATTAGTTTATTAGTTTATTAGTTTATTAGTTTATTAGTTTATTAGTTTATTAGTTTATTAGTTTATTAGTTTATTAGTTCATTAGTTTATTAGTTTATTAGTTTATTAGTTTATTAGTTTATTAGTTTATTAGTTTATTAGTTTATTAGTTTATTAGTTTATTAGTTTATTAGTTTATTAGTTTATTAGTTTATTAGTTTATTAGTTTATTAGTTTATTAGTTTATTAGTTTATTAGTTTATTAGTTTATTAGTTTATTAGTTTATTAGTTTATTAGTTTATTAGTTTATTAGTTTATTAGTTTATTAGTTTATTAGTTTATTAGTTTATTAGTTTATTAGTTTATTAGTTTATTAGTTTATTAGTTTATTAGTTTATTAGTTTATTAGTTTATTAGTTTATTAGTTTATTAGTTTATTAGTTTATTAGTTTATTAGTTTATTAGTTTATTAGTTTATTAGTTTATTAGTTTATTAGTTTATTAGTTTATTAGTTTATTAGTTCATTAGTTTATTAGTTTATTAGTTTATTGGCTTATTAGTTTATTAGTTCATTAGTTTGTTAGTTTATTAGTTTATTAGTTTATTAGTTTATTAGTTTATTAGTTTATTAGTTTATTAGTTTATTAGTTTATTAGTTCATTAGTTTATTAGTTTATTAGTTTATTAGTTTATTAGTTTATTAGTTTATTAGTTTATTAGTTTATTAGTTTATTAGTTTATTAGTTTATTAGTTTATTAGTTTATTAGTTTATTAGTTTATTAGTTTATTAGTTTATTAGTTTATTAGTTTATTAGTTTATTAGTTTATTAGTTTATTAGTTTATGCTATTAGTTTATGGAATGCTATCGCTTCTTTTTGAGTAAATTAAAGTATTTGGAAATGTAGTCAGTTGCTTTATTATTATTTAGATCGATGTTATTCTTTCTGGAATATAGAAAATCAATGAATGCATTTACCTTTTTGGTAGAATTGCAGGATACCTGTGTTTGTTTTTGTATTCTCTCTCTCTCTCTCTCTCTCTCTCTCTCTCTCTCTCTCTCTCTCTCTCTCTCAATAAAAGGATTTTGATGAAACGAAACTGAAACGCCATAACAATGCTTGTGCCAAAAACTTTCGCTTTATTTGTAAAAATTACTGTCTACCTAATTTTTTCTTCTTTGAGAAGAATACAGTATTGTTCATATTGCCCCATTCGTTGCTCTCATTTATTTTAATTGCTTAATATTTTTCATTCCTTTTAATAATTCCAACTATTTTATTCATTCAATTGTTTCATAGTAATTTTTTATTTTACTTTTTAATAAACTACATTTATATTACTAATGTTCTTTTATTCTTATCATGATATTTATTCATTACGTACATTTTGTTCATTCTTCGCATTATTGTTTTTTTTCTATTTGTTCCAATCATTTTATCAGTCTTATTCGTTTAATATCTCATTTAATTCATTTATCGCGTTACATTATATAGCTTTCAAATGGTTTACAATATCACCTTGATGTCAAAGAGAAAGTTACAGGAAATGTTATGAGACTTTTGAAAAAGTTATTATTGTTGATGGAGAAACGCGAATAACTTCTGAAAAGGTCGTAATAAAACAAAAGAATTATGTTGTTAAAACAAAATTTGAAATATCTCGAGAACTACTACATTTCAGAAAATTTTTGTTATTAGCATTTTGATTTAAAATAGCGTTTAGAATCATATTCAAAAAGAAAATTGTATTTTTGACTGCAAATAGTATAAAAATATGTCAAAAGTTGTTAGGAAAACTTTTTTATAGAAAGCTTCTCCATGATTCAAATACACTGAAAAAGTTTATTTTACGTCTTTAAAACGATGAATATTAGATTTTAGACATTTTATGATGGGGTAACGCGAATAACTTTTGAAAAGGGCATACTTACACGAATTTTTGTTGGAACAAAATTCCAAATATCTCGAAAACTATCGCATTTTGGAAGATTTTTCTTAAATACATTTTGATTTAAAATAAGACTAAGAATTATATTCTGTAATAAAATCACAGTTTTGTATGTCAATTAGCATGAAATTTAAAAACATGTATAAAGTTATTAATAGAAAAACTTTTTTACCGATAAATTCTCCAGCATAGAATCACATTCAAAATGTTTCTTTTCTCTTTAGGTTTTTATTGACAAAATATAAAAAAATAGAAAAAATGCGTTTTTTACAATTTGTATTTTCAACACAAATTTTTGCTTTTGTGAAAAATGACACAAAATTTGTTCCAGTGTATATTTTTTTCGCACATAGAAAATTTTGCTGTATAAAATACAGTAATCGAACAAAAAGAATTTAAATTAATGCACGTAGAAATGTTTACGCCCTTTTAAAAAATTGCTCTTAAGTCAAAATAATCTTACTGATTGTGGAAAATGTTTAGTCTTCCATTCCGATGAAATGTGTAAAGTTTCATAGGAATCCAAGATGGTCGAGAAGGATTTTAATTATTTTCGGACGGATCTTCGTGGAATTCCTCAGTGTGCAACAGGTGATGGGTTGATGAGTAAAGTACCATGGGTTCACTTTTTGCCACTATTAAAAGGGAACGCACGGCAGTTTGTGAAATGTATGTAAATAACAGTTGGTCTACATTCTACTTCAAATATAGTATTTGATCGATATATCAGTAAAAGGTCCAATGAGATATGGGTCATTTCATGCGAAGTGATCAAGGAACGTGTAATCGACCTTCACGGATTTGAACCAAATTTGAAGGAATTGTTCATCTAGGGCCAATAAATAAAAAACCTATGCCATGGGAGCACCCTCCGTTTTGACAAATTGCAAAAACCCTTGATGTTCTTTTGATCATATCTCCGGTTCTATTTACTCTAGAATCAAACCGCAAGAAAATTGTTCAAGGAAACTAGAGAAAATATTAATTTTTGGCGGCAGTGCTGCCAACTATGCGATTTTTACAGTTAAATATTCGAAGTTAGCTCTCAATAGATACACACCTAGAAAAAATAGTGTAAATTTACGTCTCCTGACCATGACATATACGAGCATAAAAAATGACTTACTTTTACGTTTGTTTTTAATTTTACATGACGTTTAATTTCGTAAATCATGTAATTTTACTCCACATACAGCGTTTGTTCTGAATGGTAGGAAGTGTAATTTTAAGTCATTGCGCATGTAAAGTATATGTTTCATGTAAAATTAAATGGAACACGGTAATGTTCTGTCATTTCGTAAATTACGGTTTGTTGAATTGTGTCATGTTTGCAATTACGTCAACGATAAAATTCAGATTTTTTTGGTGTGTATATTTTAATTTTGAAAATTCTGATGCTATCATGTTCTTCAGACATTTTTACAAAAAAAACACTTACAATCTCAATATAATTTGAGACAAAAACATACAGCACCAGTTAAATATTAGACCATTTTTTACTCTAAATCTTAGGCACGGCACGGTGGCGCGCTCTTCTAAATTTTAGCACACTAAAACCCCCATTTACGAACTCTTTTTACATTTCTTATAAAAGAAATGTATAGAATTCGCTCAAACTTTCAAGATTTTTTCCGAGGCCCGGAGGGCCGAGTCTTATATACCAATCGACTCAGCTCGACGATTTGGGACAATGTCTGTGTGTGTGTGTGTGTGTGTGTGTGTGTGTGTCTGTGTGTGTGTGTATGTAACGGACAAATTCTCATTCGTGTTTCTCAGCAATGGCTGAACTGATCTTATCCAAACCAATTTTAAATGAAAGAACTAAAAAACAGTATGAACGCTATTAATTTGTTTTTGATTCTGATGTTTAGTTTCCAAGATATGAATGTTTGAATGCGCAAAAATGGCGTTTTTTGCAGTTTTTTTTAAATTATCTGACGAAATTGACAATATAGATTAACAATTTATATGTTTTAGACAGCTTTAACGAATACCTTTCGTACAAGCTATAGATTGTTGAAATCGGACTATTATCAAAAGAGATATTTACCATTAAATGCGGACGAAAGATTTTTATCATTTCCCATAGCCAGAAATATGACCAAAAACATGTAATCTATTATTAACGCCAAAACGGCTTATTTTAGGTCAATAGTATCTTCGGAGAATTTAATGGAGGCAATATGCCCTTTCTTTTGGAATTGTGCCTTTGCTGATTAATCCCCTTATGAGTGAGATATTTTCACAAATTTTCTTGGAAGTGATTATATCGAAATGATGCCTTCAGCAAATTTGTAGCTCTTACTTTTGCGAATAACTTTACTGAAGACTTCAAATATCTATTTTGAATGCTTTAAAAGTTATGGCTTGTTGTTTGTTGATTACTCTTTGTCGCCTATTTATTGTTCAATATAGTAATAATCCATTGAAATAAGCCAAACATTATTTCGATAAAACGAATTTTGTATTTCATTTTACTATCTACAACCGCTAGAAATAATCACCGAACACTTCCAAGTTGTCTGGAAGGAACTTGATAACTTATCAATACAAAAATGCTCATTTGTGCGAACCTTCTGACTGCAATTTTTCTAACTTATAACCATCGGATCGATCTGAAACATATCGGAAAATGAAAAGCGAAATAAATAACTCCAAGCAACGGCGTAGCCAAGAGAAGGTTTTGGGGTTTAACACCATACAACCCCTCCCCCCCCCCACAACACACAAAAAAAAATATTGGATTGAAGTTGAAAATTTATTGATGCAGACTGATTTAATTCAATATTACAATAACAATTATCTGATCCGTAGATTGATTACCTGTTGTTGTAAACATCATGAGAACTTTTGATAAATTGTCGGAATGGAGTCCTGATATGTAACTGATCTATTGGTCTTGATTTCACAGTTGTCTAATAATTGATGCTAATCAAATTTCTGCCTGAAAACATTCCAATAGAAAATTGCAGAGTTCTGTAATCAATCATATCCCTCAGATTTATTTTCAAATTGATCTCGGTTTTGTAGAGATGTACTGTAATAAGGGTCTTTATTTAATAGAAAGCGAAGTTAAAATTGATTTAATGTCTATGAAACATAGAACTGCTCACCAAAAAATGCATAAATTTCAACATTTGCTAAAAATGTTTTTGCCTTTCTCATTCACTCTAAAATTCGTCGATCTAATCCCGACCGGGAGGGCCGAGTGTCATATGCTAATCGACTCAGTTCGTCGAGATCGGAAAATGTCTGTGTATGTATGTGTGTATGTGGAAAAAAATGTGACCTCTGTTAATCAGAGATGGCTGGATCGATTTGCACAAAGTTAGTCTCAAATGAAAGGTACAATCTTCCCATCGGCTGCTATTGAATTTTTTTTTATTGATTGGACTTCCGGTTCCGGAGTTACGAGTTGAAGAGTGCAATCACACAGCAAATTCCCATATAAACTGAAATGAAAAATTTTCAAAATCAAATTTGTATTTTTGATGCCAAATGACATTATAATGCATGAAACATTGAGATTTGATGTAAACTCGAAAAAATAACGTTTGACCAAAATTGATTTTTTTGGACTTTGGTACTTTTTTGCTCTGTTACTATTTTCTGAAAAATTAATTCTGCATAATTTTAAAACTTCAAAAATTACGGTTTTGGAACAATGCCGTTTAGACATAAAGATCGATTTTCACCAAACCCCCACCAATTGTAAAATTGGTATTGTAAAAAAACGTAAGGGCGATACTTCAATGCTGATAGGTGGGACCGAAAAAGTAAACAATAGCCAAAGGGACTATATACTATATATACAATCATTTTGTCAATTTCAATAGCAAACACAAATTTTAATTTAATTTAATAATTTCAAATACTTCATGAAGTTTTTGGTTTCGATCACTGAATCATGCAATGTAGGATGTAAAAAACACAATAGTTCTTAAATAGGAAATAAAACCAAGTCTGGAAATATGCACTGTTGATTTTCTTTGAATGGTGGGTTTTTTCAAGAAAAAGCGTTGATTTCTTAATTCTCAGTCGCGTTGGAAATTTGAGTAAAGTATAAACTTTAAATCGATTAAAAAAATTCGATTTTTTTTTGGCTCAGTACAATATACTTTACCTTTAGAAAAATCAGTTTTCCCACCACAATGCATCGATTGAGGAATTTAGATATTTTATTAACAGAGCATTAGCAATAATTCGTTTGTATGTCTATTTTATGGGCCATTTTTTCGCCTTCCCATTGATTTGGTTTGAGATTTCCTGCACTGATGTTGTCCTATGCTGATTTGAGTGATTCTCTGAGTCCTGCCACTATCCCATGTAGTATGTGTTATGAAAAACATCGCGAAGCATCAAGTTCTAAATGTTCTCAAACGATTTAATATCCGAAGAGAGTGATAAGAGTTATAAGAAATGTCTCATCACACTGTTAGGTGGATTAAAAGCGTTTTTACGTAATATTCGATGTAAATAACTTTTTTTACGAACTAAATTAGAAATAACAAACTCTTTTTTACGAACCAAGAACCAACTTTTGGTTTAGGAAACTCGTTTTAACCTCAACAATATAGTTATTTTCTGAGTGGGATTGACGAGTAAATGATGGGAATTTATGTTTTAAGCCATTTTGAAATTCAAGATGGCGTCTTCTGGGTTGGAAAACTCTTTATAAATTCAACAATATAGGTATTTTTGGAATTGAATTAACGAGCAGATGCCAGAAATCGATATTTAGGCCATTTTGAAAGCCAAGAGTCAGAAAACGCTCTATAACCTCAACAATATGGGTATTGTCGAAATGGGATTGACGGTTGGACGCCGAAAATCGATGTTTCAGGTGGTGACTTCTGGTTTAGAAATCTCTCTATAGACTCTTCATGGGTATAGGTATTTTCTGAAAGGGATGGACGAGAAGATGACGAAAATCGATGCCAGAAACCGTTCTGAAATCCAAGATTCGGTTTCGGTTTATAAAACATCTCATGATTGTTGAAATCAGTAATTTTGGAATGGGATTAACGAGTAGATGACGGAATGATGAAATCCAAGATGGCGACTTCTGGTTTAGATAAATTCGCTATAACCTCAACTAATTGTTTTTTTTTCGGAATAAGATTGAATAGTTACTTGATTCGTTTACCAGAGCCCATCGGGGGTAGATAAAATCGTGGGCAGCAAAATCGGGGGCTGATAAAATCGAATCTTTGGTGCATGCTAACAATTCACTCTAAAACAAACAAAATGGAGATTTGCGGAAGAAATTTAACGAATAAATGACAGAAATCGATGCATTAAATACATTTTGTTTTGTGAGATGGCGACTTCTGGTGGAGCAAAATCATGGATGTGCATGACTTAATTAGTATATTCGTAATGGGATGCAAGAATTAATGTGTAAAAAACTATTTTCGATGCCATCTTACAATCTTAAATGACGCTCTCTTGTAAAGGAAAATTTTCTATGCCCTAGCGATTTGGACATTTTTAAACTAGCTGAGTAGATTCCTGAATCCGCAAGTCAATATATAACACAACTTGAAAATTTAAAACGACGACTTTCAATTGCAATCAACTCCACAAACCGCTTTGCAAAAATATCCTAATTGTAAGCATTTTAAAAAATTTTACTCGACTGGAAGTTGCCATCTTGGATTCTAAAATGACGTCAATCATCGATTTCTGTCCTCTACTTGTCAGCCCGTTCTAATAAAAACATATTGTTAAGATTAAAAAAAATTGTTCTACTGGAAGACGCCATCATGAGTTTTAAAATAATGTCACACATCGATTCCTGTCATCTAATTGTTGTGTCCGTTCCAAAAATACCCATTTGCTAAGGTTTTAAAGGTTTTGTTCAACCGGAAGTTGCCATCTTGAATTTTAAATTGACGTCCCTCATCGATTTTCGTCATCTACTTTTCACGTCCGTTCCGAAAATATCCTTAACGGGTTTAGAAAAGTTTTGTTCAACCGGAAGTCGCCATCTTGGATTTCGAAATGGTGTCACTCATAGCTTTCCGTCACGTACTTATCACGTCCGTTCCCAAAATATCCATATCCGCAGACTCAGGTGATTCGCATTTAAAAATGCCAAAGTATCCTGATTCCTGCTGTAGAAGACAAAGGGTTAAATTGTCGGGAAACTCTAAGCTTGCTCATATGACCCTATTCGACGCTTTTCTAAACTTTCTTCCTGGCTCTTCCCTGAGTACTATGGCTCTTAATTTTGAAGAATATTTCACACCTTCTAGTCCCTTGCTAATTAAATGCCATTTCAACATATTGCTAAAGTTTTACAAAGTTTTGCTCATTCGGAAGTCGCTGTCTAGGATTTTGCAATGGCTTCACTCATCGATTTCTGTCATCTACTTATCATGCCCGTTTCAAAATCGAATATAACCACCTTCCTAGCTCCCCACTGCTCCACGAGTTTTGCCAACTTTCGAGGGTTCTCTAATAAGTAATACTGAAAATTTCGCTGAAGCAAATTGGCTTTTCATAAACGTCACCTTCTACGGCACCCACCTTAGCTAAGGAGCCCACCTTCTCATTGCCCGGAATGGAGAAATGAGAAGGAATCCACACCAAGGTAATCTGGAAAGATTTATCAGATGAAGCACTCAGTAGCTCCCGTATTTTCCCCAAAAAATACGAGTAGTGCTTTCCATTTTTCATCGAGCGAATAGCGTCAATGGAACTGAGACTATCCGAAATGATGAAGTAGTGATCTGCGTGAAATGTGTCAATGACCCCAAGGGTGTACTAAATAGCAGCTAGTTCTGTGACGTAAACTGAAGCAGAGTCACTGAGTTTGTAGGAGGCGGTGAAACATATTATATTGAGTATTATGTTATGAACCTCAAAGAACATACATGAAGACATACAGAGAAAAAAAATCATCAACATATTACGCAGTTCAGTATTTCAAAAAGTTTTTGGATGACCATAAACATAAATTGGACGCAATACATCATTGAGCTTTGTATTATGACCCTCCATGATTATGTACCGCATCCATATACGACCGAAAGATAACTGGATGCGCTTGTAGATCTTTAGACCTTCACTCCAAGAAATTCTTGGAATACTTGGAACATGAGTGTTTAGGCCAGTTCAAGAGTAGATTAACAAGTTCGCTTCAACAGGGTTTCACTTTACTACCATAGTAACGCAATGATGAAAGCAGATAGAAGTTCCGAGAAGTGTTACCAATAGGAAACCGTTCATTTACAACTCGAGCTGAATACTGCATACATTTACTACTGTATTGTGCTGAATTTCCCGCCAAATTTCATCTGTTCTTCTAAAATTGTATCTTAGCTTTAAAAGCAGCAGTTACATTGTACAATACACGGTCCACTATATACAATTCACGAAACCAGTCGATGTTTATGGCGCGTTTCACTATCTTTAAATTAAATAGTTTAGTTTTTTGTTAAAACCGTGCAGGGCTATTCGTTCAAATAATGCTTCCGAAAAACATAAAGACTAAGTGACCACGCGCGTAAACAATGAGTAAATATAAGCATACCTGCTTACCTAAATGATACAGAAGAGTTTCTAAGTTATATAATCATTCAATTCTGTAAACTGCTTTTATGAAAGGAAATTCTATAAGAATGTGAAGAGAACTTTTTTTACGTACTAAATCTTTAATAACGAACACTTTTTTACGAATCAATTCTATTTATGAACCCCCGGTTTGGTTCATAAATGAAGGGTCCAGTGTATTCCGAACACCGTTGATATAGTACAAGCATTATTTAATGAAAGAATTTTGGTTTGAGCTGAAGAGAGTAGGAATTAACATGCAACATAAAAAAGGCCCAATAAGCCCCCCAGCCTCCTCGATACACCACTATAGAGGCGAATTGCAATCAACATCTTGAAGGAAGCAACTTTCTGTTAGAGGTCAATATGAAACGTTACAATTATGTACAATAGAATGTGAATGGATATTTTTCTAGTTGACATCTTAAATGGAGATTTACCATTAAACTAGTACAAATTATGGATGCATTGATGCACTAAGTTTTTTTAAACTGATACATGCAATGTTGCTTGAAGCTGTTTGTAATACCGTGAAACCAATCAGCCTAGGGGAGGGAAGAAAAAATGCGCTATATTCATGCCTAAACTGATAATTCTAAATAAGCTCATCTTATCGATGATAACAAAAATAGTTTACAGATGATGAATATCGAATTGATCAAATTAATAAAAATAAATGAGCATTTATTTGAAATATTCAATTCATACACCCGAAATAAATTAATCTCGTCCTTCAATAATTCTCTCTTTCACAATCGAAATCAAATCTTTTCTAACACACATTTTTGTGTTAAATATATGTTATTTTTGTGTTAAATATATGTTATAACGTATGTTCACCTGAAAAATCTGTAATATTAATGTAAATTAAAAAAAAAAACAATAGCTCATGTTTCAAAAAAGGAAAACATCCACAGAATATTAAGAATATAATAAATCACATTCGCTACAAAGAAGACCAAATTTGCGTGCTTCTCTATTACGGTTAGTAGGCAAAATAAACCTTTCGAAAGAAAAACATTCGTACAAATAATGACTTCGGCAAAATCATATTTGGTCCAACAGCATTCGGTCATTTGATGCATTCGACCAAATGGCATTGGGCTAAAATCCTATGGAGCAAATGGCATTGGGCATCAATCCTATCGACCAAATGGCAAAGACTTTTTCAGAAACGCAAAAAAAACTCAATACTCGTAAACATACGATTGAAGAAGCGTTTGAATAACTCTGAAATTACATTCGTTAACAACATGTACCCTGTATAAGTCTGTCGAAACGAACAGAATGCACCTTCGATTTCAATCAAAACGAGTAGATTTCTATTCTATTCTATCCTTACTTTTACCGATAGCATCAGTTGCTTGCTACATCATTCAACAGGAAACTTCAATCTTTCAGATTTCATGCGGTCGAACAACGTATCAGCTGTATTTGATGTATTCAACCGTCAGCTGCCCAACTGCCATCTAGTGTCCATCACTTTTCGTACGAAACGTTTACAGAATTCAACCACGGCACAAGCCGGAGACTCGCCCTTTTCCGAGTACACAATAGATTCCTCATGAATACAAACGAGACCGGTAGCAGTGAATAGACTGAGGGGAATTGTTATTTTTTTCCTGGTCCGTCGTCCGTTCTTCAAAAAACCAACGTACCGTTCCACAACCGATTTGGGTTGGATTTGGAAGATAACTTTTCTGACGTCATGCTGTCGGGGGTTGGTTTTGTTGATGGCTACGCGCCAGCCACTGCGGAGTCAACCGGCATCGGAGCCGTTGGTCTATAAAAGTTGCACTACCTAGCTAGATGTGATTGCGACTAATATTTATTGACTTTGGAGTTCTGGCCGTATTATTGGCACTAGATTCTGGTGCGGAAATTAACCTTTTCATTTCGACAGAAATTCGCTTTTAGAAGAAGGCGATGATCCTGTCACCTATTTGGTGGTTCGATAGAGAGCTCAATTCCTAAAACGACATCTTGTTTAAACAGTTCCGATTTTGGCACACATGAAAAATCAATTTATTTCATTCAGCATAGCACAAATAAACATTGAAAATCTATGCGATAACGATTCGAGATGGATTCGTAGAAAGGGTAGGGTACGTAATACTTCTGTTGCGCGAAGTGAATGATGAATGAAAGAAAAAGAAACACTTTTGCGACGTGATCCGGTGTAGGATGAATGAGTAGAAACGAACTCCAAAAAAGTAACCAAGATTTTCATTTCGGTCTGTTCTCTGCATGTGTGTGTAACTAGATGTGCCATTCACATTTTCGTGAACATTTTTAACAAAGGAGAAAGGTTTGATCCGTTTGGAGGAAAAGCTGGAAAATTAATGAATGGAATTCGCTCCAAATGTCAAGGTTAATATGTTGCCAACCCGAATTTGTAGCGAGACTGGAGATGCAATAAATCTTCTCGAGAAGGAGGAGGAGAATTATGTGTACCGTGGACTCGTGTCAAGCAGTGAGGAAGATAAATAGCGAAAATGGAAATAAAACTTATTCGAAGATTTATTTTCCATCAGATATCTAGAGCGGTTAATTCTGATGTAATCAAAGCCGGCATTTGAATTGTTTTTTTGCTTTTGTGATAATTGTCAGCAAATGAAGCGTGTAAAGTTCTTCCAAATAAACAGATAAATGGGGAATGCTATAGAATGTTCAATATAAAGAATAACTTTTAATAAATGTAAAGATTAAAGATAAATGATGGCACAAAAATAAGTTGAGTTTGAACCTTCGGACCGGTCAGAAAACTTAATAGCACCTGGTTCACCTAGAGTTTTTCAAGAGCAGCAGTCTTTCTCAAGACTACTTATATTTTCATCCGATAAGTCTTTCTTATCTACTTCTACTCAATCAATCTCAAGACTCATTCGTTTTCATGAAAAATTCGGCCTAGAGAAATATTTAATTTTACCAATATGTCCCGATCTTCCCAGAAAGGCCGTAACTGCTAACTTCTTAATCAAAAATCCAATTGATTTTAGTAACCCATTCGATGTTTTATCGGAATGTGCAGCCGAAGAAATTTACAAATTTCCACGTATTGTGGTAATACCAATGAGAAGAAACCCTCCGCCGATGACAATGATGATCTCCAACTTCTGACCCATTCGAACAGAGCTTTCAACGTTCCTTCCGGTCGTGACAACCTCTTTTTAGATTATAAATTCTCGTACAAAGCAACAACAAAAACTTTACCTAATTATCAGGTACCTTTCAACAAAACATGTTTAAGCGTATTTAGCCGATTCAAAATAAAAATACCATTCCTCTACCTATACAAGGATTTTCTATTTCAGTTAAACCATCCTACAATGGTGCGTTATCTTATCCTTCAGTGGCGCGGGAAAATGAACGGTAATTTCCACGCTTACAGTTTTCTCTTTACACGATGCTTCCTTTGCTCCAACCGGTCTAAGTAGCATTATGGAAGAAACATATATTTTTGCAGCAATCAATGTTTCATTTGATGACTGCAATGCTAAATTTTACCTCCATGTTTGAAGCTTTTCCAACTGGGTGAGAATTTGGAAATAAAATTGCCGTGATTTTTTTCTTCTAATTTATTTGACACGGCTCAATGAGTTAGCACAACTGAGCCGTTGATCGTTTGTGATTTAACAAGATGTAAAAATAAAAAAATAACCGAATTACTACCTGACCATCGGATCTTGTTGACACAGCTTGCTGCTGCGTGTTGAGATTCTTTTTCTTGGCGGCGATGCGTTGGTTGCGTTATCCTCTGCAACTTGCGGGTCAGTCCGTCTGCCTTCTCCCCTGTTATCGTTCATATCCGTGTCCTCATTTCATGTTCATTGTCGGAAGTTCTAGTTTGTTCCTCGTAAAGTCGCTGTTGTAAATCCGGTTTCGTCGGCATTTGATTCTTTATTGGTGGTGTTGATTGATGACTTGGAGGTATTTGATGCAATCGTTTGCAATATTGCATGTTTCTCTGTTTTGGTTAAAGCAGATGGTTTACTGGAACTGGGCACGATCATTGTTGATTTAGTGTTTGTTGCTGCCCGATCCGTAGTCGTTAGTTTAGCAACCGGTTGGAGTTTAGCATACGACGACTGTGTATTAGAGTGGGACATGGTTATACGAAAAAAATAAAATTTTGCTCCGAGTAACTGTTTGGGTCCCATTTAGCTACCAGAACAAATCTGTAAATTTTAGCTCGATCGGTAAAACTTTATTTTTACGCCCACGGTTTTAAGTTTACATGGGATTTCGTATGGGAAAATTGTCTTTTGTAAATTGATTCTTCCGACAGTCGCCCGTTTTTATCACTGATTCTGACGGTCGAATTATGTACAAAAATTTTAACTTTCTCTTATTATGTACAAAAGAAGCCTCAATTTATCCCTCAAAACTCTTGCAAAGTGGCCAAATAGTATAAATAAATGATTTAGACACATTAAGAGAAGATTACAACAAAATTGCTTATAATTGTACAACCAACAGCAATGGTGCTAAAAAAATTAATATTTTATCAATCGTCAGAGCATCAATCGGTTTCTGTTTAATAACTTTTTTCTCAAGCGTCAGATCATTTCGTGGTTTTCTAGACTTTGTTTCTTTGTTAAATTTTCTATAAAAGTCACATAACGAATTATTTTTAGGAAGTAATGGGCGACTCCTGGAGGAATTATTTTGTGAAAGTTAATTTTCCCATACAAAATCCCATGTAAACTTTAAATAGCGGGCGCAAAAATATAGTTTCATGGATCGAGCTAAGAATTTGCACAGTTGTTCTAGGACCCAAATGGTACCTAAAAAGTTGCTCGGAGCTGAAATCTATTTTTTGTCCCACTCTACTGTGTATCGGTCTGGCATGTAACGGGTGGAATTTCCTTCGCTGCCTCTGCGCAAGGTTTTCCATGGTGTAGCGGCTGATCACAGAATTGGCACGTCGGAATCTGTCCTGGATACGTGACTAATGTTCGCTGACTCTATGTGACTCTATGTGCCTTACCGGATATTTTGAAAAGTCAACACTTATTATTTGTTCACGTTTCACACACTAGGCACACGGGTAGATTTGGTTACGAGTCCTGCTATTACAGCGGAACGATTTTTTGCTTCTGAACTGGGTAAGAAACTGAACTGGGTAAGAAACTAGACTGCCGTGAGCTTTACTGCTCTTTGTCGCGGACAATTCTTGAGTACTGCTGCCAAGTTTGGAGCCCAAACTATAACAACGGTGTTGAGTGAATTCAGTCTGTGCAACGACGCTTTTTACGTTTTGCACTTCGTAGGTTACCGTGGAGAGATCCCGTCCGTCTGCCAAGTTACGAAAGTCGGTTCCAGCTGATTAGTTTGGAACCCCTGCTTGTTCGAGGCAATACAGCAAGGGTTTTGTTCGTTGCTGATACTTTGCGAGATCATTTGGATTGCCCAGCCATTTTGGAACAAATTAACCTAAATGTCGCATCTCGACCAACGCGTAGCAACCTCATGCTCCGATTGCCATTTCGACGCAGTAATTATAGCAAGCACGGGGCCATTAGTGACCAACAAAGGATCTTCAACCGAGTCGCATCAGCTTTCGACTTTAATTTGTCTCGCCCAACTCTACGTCTACGATTTTACAGAACCTTCAACAGACCCGTTAATTTCGGCTGATTCCTTCATTGCCGTTTTATCACTGCATTGTTATTATTTTTATCAAAGTTTGTAACGATTTGACTGTTAGCAATAAGTTTAGCTTTAAGACATCATTGGGGCTCTGAATTGCCTGTTGGTGTATATATGACAAATACAAATTCAAATATGAACGCTTAAGCCCTTCGCGATCAACCACGCACAACCACCTGCGATCGCGCAAACTTGATAACACCCTGGTAATAAGATAAACGTTTGAAAAGTTACGAAGTTTACGTCCGGAAATTATTTCCCTCGGTCCTAGCAACTTAGGTCCATACATTCAGTTGGGCCAATAAAAAAATAAAGACAACACGTTCCATGGCGACATAACCGGGAACTCAGTGATATGGAAGATCTTACTTTCTTCTAGCATCTAAACCGTACAACGAAAATTAAGTGTCAGATTCACGTTAACGTACAAATGCTCGAGCCCTTCGCGATGATACACGCGATCGCAAAATCTCTACGCCCGCATATATCTGAATCGTACAATGAAATTCAGAATCACGGCCCGCTGCAATTCGCCTTAAGAAGTGTTTTGGTGGGCGACGTTGCCTGTCTCGTCTAAAATTGTAGTATGTGATTCTGATGGGGAGCCCTTCCTTATTCTATAGCTCCAGTAGGACAACTCTCGACAAAAAAAAATGTTTCTTTCGGGCAGAGAGGACGTCTTTTTGAAAGCATTTTTTCGAATGCTTCAAAGCTTGAAATAAGTGGATTACATTAGTGAGCCATTTGGAGATGGTATAACCACAGACTAACATACATTTCAGTGGGCCAACTGGGAGACCTCTCTGACCTTGATGTTGTGCAAACCTGTGGAGGTTCTATAATATTTGCAATTACTACTACTGGCAAAGGAAGTAAAATATTCATATTTACCATGAACACAAAACATTTTAAACATTTCAGTTCCACAAAATTTTTACCATCACAGAAATACATCATTTTATTCAACCAAATAATTTGATATATCGAACAGTTCTTGAGTTATTCTCATTTTTTGTTTTAAAAAAGACGTAGCTTGTATTCTTCCTAGATTGAGGGGTTTCTTGTTATTACAAACATCATCAAGCATATTGAGTGCATCAGTGCTAAGGAACCCCTGACAGATAATTGTTTTAAGATGGTCATTGCATTAGCATCGAGGAAACCGAGAGAGCTTATGTGCCTTTTTATGTGTGGTGTTTTTTAATACTCCGCACCTGCTCAAAGAAACAACCACAGTGCGCGCTAGCGTGGCCGACTCGCGTGTCGATGTGAATTGATTTTGCCGTGGGCCGTGTTTGCAAACATTATTCCACAGCTTAGTGGCGGGGTTGTTGCACACGGCTCGCAGAGGAGGTCATTGTGTGTCGATTTATCGGTCAACTTCGTCATCGCGCTAATTATTTAAAAAAATGTAAAAGTAGAAGCCTATTAGCGTTATTAATTATTGCGGAAAAGCTTACATTTCAAGTTTTTTATGTGCTGTGTATTGAATGATTATTATCGGGCTTAGTAGAATATAGAGTGCAGAAAAATGTGTTTATTTGTATATGTTACCGAAGAATTCAACTAAAAATATTCAACATGGTTTTAACTAACTTGTCGAATAGTATTGACACGCTTTAGATCGAATGAACAAATGGCAGTTGTAAGCAACTATATGTTATCACTTTGCACATTGCAATGTTGCTTTGCATTCCGTTTAGATCACACCATTGTAATACTGCATCTACATCTTGTTGAAGAGCACAGAAATCAAGCGGATACTTGATAGTACGGAACAACTTCAGATCGTCCGCGTATAGTCATTTGCTAGAACTAATCATGTTACCAATGTCGTTAACGAATAGTATGAATATAAAGGGGCCAACATGGCTTCCTTGCGGGACACCACATGGAATCTCCAACAGGCTGGAGTGAAAGTCAACAACTTTGACAAAAAGTGATCGACCGATCAGATAAGAATTTATCCATTCTGTAATACAAAGCGGGAGATCCATGCGACTCATTTTTGCTACAGCCAGCTTTTGCGGATCTTTATCAAAAGCCTTGGAAAAATCAATTTTCACTGCATCCACCGGAATGTGTTTCATCAACTTTTTTTCTAAATTCAGCAACAAACGTCATTAGGTTTAAGGTACTCGAACGGTTTTTCACAAAATTATGCTGGTAGTAGGAGATTATCCGACGAACGGCACTGTACAGTACCTCGCGATAATTTTCATTATTGTGTATGTTGCCAGAATGATGAACAGGTGTAACAGAAACAAATTTCCACACATCAGGAAAACAACCGATAACAAAAGACTGGTTACAGATGATTACAATCGGAGCAGTCAGCGTTGCTGCACATTTCCTAACAAACGGCAGAGGTAAACCATCGGGCCCAGGACCTTTTGACGGATCAATTGACAAAAGCGCCTTTTGGATGCTCTCAAGAGTGAAGTTCTAAGGGGGCCCAACATCTTTCTAGTGAATTTAGAGTTTCACAACTCTTTTTACTTGAAAACGGTGGGGTCGAGAAACACGAAAAACCTTCATGAAGATAGGTGACTTGGCAATGCTCAAAGCAATTCTCTTAGAATATTTACAATAGTCGAATTGCATGGAAAAAGTAGTCGAAGACAGCCTAAATTTGATAGATTTTAAAAGTTTTCAATAATATTGCAAAATAACGAAGATATATCGTCATCAACGTAAACTGTCCCGGGCAGCACTGCTCCATCGGAATCCAATTAGACTAATTGTAATAACTTAGGTTATAGAGCTAATACTTAAAACTGTTAGTGCTCAAATGAAAGATAGTAGTAATATATATTAGCCTTACTTGTTTTTGGGAGCAATTTTTTCATAAACAAAAAGTTATAGTTGTTTAAAAACCTTGTTGTTTATAAACAACATAGGCTTGAAGGGTGTTAAACCCAGATATTTTGGAATTTGTAATGGAAATACCGAAATATCGGTAAACGTACATCGAAATCTAAAATATTCAAACAAATTCGAACATATGGATTATCGTATGGTAACCCTGAAGAGTGAATTTAATGATAGTGAAACAATTCATTTGGCAACAACAGAAAATTCGATGTACGTGTGCTATTATTACGGTATTACTTAAACCTTTCAGAAGATAGTAAAACTTGCAACATTCGAATTAACAGCCCAAAATGTATTCTACTTCACTTCGGTTATATCTCTGACATTACCTACCCATAAAAAGTGCGTGTTTGCAGATGAGAGTACAATATGCTATTTAGTAATACATTTGCTGTTTATTAAGGAACAGAAAATCGGCCAATTATTAATTCTTTTGTGCGTTTAGCAGAATTAATAACCGCCTGCTCATTATTGATTTGTTTATTTATTAGCAGCTCATTATTAAACAGTGATGTTTCTCGCCAATCGAGAATATTTATCACTATTTGAATGGGTGTGTTCAAGTTAGAAAACTAATGGGAAAAATAGCATTAATGGAAAATAAGCACCAATAATTCTTTACTATTAGATTTTGTTAATCCTGAAAATGACTGTTTTGGCAGCATTGGGGACGCGTGAATTTACTTCTTGTCGGTGGTGATTTTCTTCGAGCAGCTCTCTTGTCAGGTGCGGCGGACCTTCCTTTGCCTAGTGGTCACCGCCTTGTTCACTGCAGCCTTCGATGGGTTGGTGGCCTTCTGTTTGGTGGCAGTTGCTATAGCCTTCCGTAAGATATTCCAACACTGCTGCCAGGTAGACATGTGGTTGGGCATCGACACGTTCGGCGTGGTGACCCTTTCTCAGCAAAAGATGGATTCGGCCGACAGGATGTTCAGGTTTAGCCAGCACGAGTGCAAAACACGAATGATGCCGCACTCTCATACGACATTCGATTTTTTATTTATGTTCGAAGCCAAAGGTTTACTTCCATCGAGTTTTTTCCGTCAATTTTTTTCACTGCACCATTTTGCTGCAGTTTCAGAAGCTTTATTAGTTGAACTACTTCCGACGAATTCTCGGTGGTGGAACACGAAGTGATATACGGTGAATAGCTAGTTCAACGAAATGATTTTGGCGTCATTGTGCTGCTCGTGTAAACGGAACATTCGCCCGGCCTACCGCTGCTGGCTGTGTTCGGAAGTGATCTCAGCGTACAGGAGACTAGAAAGGCATTCGAGTAGATTCTACGTGATGGCGCGTGGTACGCGCCACTGCTGGATGGCAGCGACCTGTTCGCTTTATCGGTCATCGTACAATGAGAGCGAAATCAACCAGATGTGGCTGCATTATACATCGCGGCTACCAAGATCCAGTAGCAAAACTGACACTTCATCATCGTCATCAGAAACGAAGCATCAATCCACAACCTACGCCGACAGGGCCACAATGCAGTGTCATGTATCTGCGATTACCGGTGAGAGCATTCTGATTATATTGTTTATACTTTCAAATGATTATGTAATTTTTCTGCAGTGGTAGTGATTTCATTTTATTGGATTACTTTTTATTTTACTATCTGAAGTATATCCATAAGGTTCGTTATATGCAATTAATCCATGATATTTATTTATTTCAATATTTGGGTAGGGAGGGTGCATCAGGGTATTATACGAACTGTGTCATGGATTAGGGTACGTAGATCGCCTTTCTCTAGTTAAAAGATAATAATGTCTGCACTTACTTTCTAATTCTTCGGAATTATGTAGTTATTGTTATTATTATTATCTGACACGGCACAGTAAGTTTGAGAGCGAGTAAGGGCGCTTTAACCTAGGCTCATTAGCCAGGGCAAGCTGTAAATACCTCTGTCCCATCCCAAAGGACCAAAGGAGTGACATTAACCTTCTTAGCCAAGTCACTCCCAACGATTTATTATATTTCCTTTAAACTGAAACGGTCGGTACGGTTGTCCTCGTTTCTTCCTCCTTTAAGATTCAAAACAATTCGTTAATTAAATTTTTCACTAAATGAATAATTCAATTGCCGTCTAATTTTGAAACATCTTCAAACCCAACTCTGCACAGTAGGCCTGGCCGTTTTAATATTTGCGACATATGAAAATATGCTTCAAATATTAATATTGACAAGAAAAACAATACAGACTAACTGTAGTGTTTTCCAGGATGCTTTTCAATACTGGCTGTGTAAGGGTTAGAATAGAATAGAATAGAATAGAAGCCAAAGGTTTACTTCCATCGGTCTGGCTTGCTTGTAATCGAAATGTATGGACCAATCGTAGTGCAGATGTTAACTTCTTTAACAAAATCCATTATTTTCGTTATTTTAGTAATTTTTACTAATTGTGCATTCTACAGAATTAGTTAAAAAATTATTGAACATATTTCTAATAAGATAGCTCGAAAAATTTTTTTTTTCACTTAGTAGAACAGCAGATATTCACGTTTAAAATTCGGGAAATTTCCGGCCGAAAATTTTGACACAGGGCCCCTATATTGAAATAGTGAAAGTATTCTAAAAGTATTCTAAAGTATTGCTTCTAAATGGTTTTACTTTTTTCAAAGATCAATAAAGTGTTATAAATATTTTACCTCACATTTATAGCATAAATTTTTCAAACGAGAAGTTATTTCTACTAATTTTATTATTACTGTTGTGATCTGTAATTTAATTGCATTTTAAAGCGACGAGATTTTTTCTGTTATGGAGCAAGCCTAAACAACAGAAGGTTTTAATTTATATTTTATTTCTATTGATCTCGTAACTAACAAAAAAACTATATCGTGATCCATATTAGTAATGAAAATTATTCTGATAATTTTTACATGCATGTTAGTAATTCAGTACACCTCCTAGAAGTTAGTCGGAATATGATTGGCTGGTTTCTGCCAACAATTCGGTTCAAATTATACAACTGATCCCAACTCGGAATCGGTTGTTTCATTTGAGTCGGAATTTCGGCGAAAATAATTCGAAATTTATATTTGAATTACAGTTGGGTTTGGCTGGGAGTTTTTTATTCTTTTTTCACTTTTGTTAATTGAACTGAATTTGGGAAAATTTAATATAATCTCCTAGGAGCATTGAGATGAAATCAGGAGCGCGATAGTCACGACTTTAGAAATTTTTTAGTGAAATTTGTGGGTTTTAAGCTTTGTAGGCACATATCTCCGGTCAACATGGGGAACGTGCCATTTGAGCCAGATGCTACTGATTTGTAGGTCAGGTGGTATTTGTAGCACGCTATGCTTGCCTAAAATTTGTAATAGTTGTTAAATATATAGCAGTTATAGTTTCCTTCAAATGTGTACTGAACAGACATAGAAAAATTCGGTAAGATTTCCATGAAATACGAATATGTTTATTTTAATAAATACCACCTGCTGGAACTGAGAGGAAAACATTTTTAATGTCAAAAGGCGCAATATCTCTATTAGCAGCTTCGTGTGGTGCATGATTACTGCTTCCATTCGATTACTTAGAGATTTTTCCTAAAGAAACGTTGTTTTCGTCCAATTTTCGTCCGACTCCTTTCGCGTTTACTACACATACTATTTTTTGACATTAAAAATGTCTTACTCCACTATCTGGGGCTAGGTGTCATTCTAAAATCTAAACTATCTCCCATGTAACGAAACTATGTAAGGTTTGCACGCTTATAACTCCGATATTACTAGATGGATTTTAATCATTCATACACCAACCGATTCAGAAACACCTAACTTAAATATTGGCAATAATTTAATATCTCCCCAATAAAAGTAGACTTTTGGAAATTGGTAAAATTAAAAAGTTCACGAAAAACGGGAAAATTACCATTCGTGAGGCAGATTTCTCAGACACAGCCGTCAAGAGAGGGCAGCTTAGTTGCTCAATGAAACACGAAAAGTCATAAATAGAAGCAACGCATGTCCGTTTAAATCAGTTGTTGCTCTTATCCCTTACGAGCAACATCGTCTCCGGGCGATGCGATAAACGCTATCGATTTTCGGTAACGTTGGCATTTGCACACACTCGCACCCAGTGATGCCACAAGTACAGATTTATCTAGAATGGTACAGATTTTTGAAGTGTTTCTGGTACAGATTCTGTACGGTACAGATTACAGATTTTTGTGAAAAAGTACAGATTGGTACAGATTTTTTATATGACAGCAAGGTTATGTAATTTAACACTGTGATGTATCCCAGTAAATAGCAGGTAAACGTAGAGTTAGGCCGCTGACAGAGTGATGGCGAGAAGATGAAGTGGAGCTGACTGAGCTTGAACTGATAAATAAATAAATAAATAAACTGAAGCTGACATTAGAAAGCGATTTGCGAGAAACCTGCTTCCCTCATCCCTTTTCCCCCTTTCAGAGTGAAAACCGAGCGGATCTACTCGGAGTGTCTACGTATACTTTGGCATGCTCCATTTGATTTGCTGCAAGAAGGTTTCTCGCATCGTCATGTATGGTAATGCTCAGCTGATATTGACATTACCCAGTCAATCTGATCCATAATTCTGACTGGTTTCTTGCAAAATTCCAGTTTAAATAAAACAACCGATTCCGAGTTCTGGTCTGGTTTACTCGAATAAAAAATCAGTATAAGAAAAATGATTTTTTTAAAACAACTTTGTTATTGTTTGGGTACAGAATCCGGTACAGATTTTTCTAGAGAAGAGTACAGATAGAAAAGATTTTTCAACTCCCGGTACAGATTTAATTGTGGCAACACTGCTCGCACCCAAGTGACTAAATCATAATATTATACGGTTAGTTTATAAATAGAGGTGACGCGTACCCGTTTGAATCAGTTTTTGTTCTTTTGTCGAACGGGTAAGATCATGGCTGCAGCCTCTGGACACTACAATAAGCGGTAGACGCTATGCATTTTCGGCAGCGGTGGCCGTGTGCGGATTTTTCGGGTACCAGCACGGTGTCACAGAATGATTCGCAAAGTGGGTGGGCGGGGTGGTTTGGATTTAATTCAATACGGTGTGTGCTGCTTAAGAGTGTTGTGTTTGAAAAAAATATATTTATTTTTATGCATGCGTGTGCGTTGTAACTTGTTAATCCATGTTTACGGCGCTTTGTAGCTGCGTAGGGTAAAGAGCCTATTGGTTTTCATGTTTCATATTTCGGTTATATGTTTTTTATCAGTAAGGCATCTGACAACGTTCTTCTGTAGTTATTGCACTGTTCAGCAGCGTAGTATTTACGCGGTTTTCATTACGGCGTTTTTTTTAAATTTACGCGGTTTTCATTTACACGGCCTGTATGCCCTGCGTGAAAAATCTGAGAGTAATTGCATCGGAAACAATCACATTTCCAGCAGAACTTTTTGTTTTCTAATTTCAAACACTTTTGTTTCGTACTGCACACAACGGAAAATTTTAAAACAGAACTTACCGTCCCAGCAGCAGTTTAAGCGGGTGTTCTTTTTCGATTCAAATTCAAGCCATGTCTTAAGCGTTACTGGACTTAAAATTGTTTTCCCAGTTTATCCAGTCAGAATATCTGTATCTATGTATTTAAAACACAGTTCTAATTGCGTTTTAAAGTATACAACAAATAGAACGGTTGGGCATACTAATTTAAATTTTAAAATAAATCTGTTTTAAATTATGAAACAAACCGCTGTACTGAAGATATAATTATGTCAGTCCTATTACCACATAAAACACCTATATAACATAAAACGTTGCAGAATTGGTTTAATTATACAATGATTACACTATAGAGTTATAACACGTTTTAATAATTAGCAACAAGGAAAATGTCACCAAGATAGCATAAAAACCCGTTTTAACTGGTAGTGCGAACGTTGCATAACAATGTAATTTATCAAATAATTTCATTTTTTCCACCACTAATCGATCAAGAAATACTTAAACTTAAGATTGTTTACTTAAGTTCATTAGTACATTATTGAAAATTTAAATGGAAAATGAAATTTCATTTTTCATGGAGAATCTGTATATTTCCGTTGGCGGGCGTGGGCTTCCTCATCACAGCTCTCAATATGGAACTTTTCTTTTAAATATATTTTCTGGACAGACCAGCCTATTTTTACTAGATGGATCAGCCAAATAATGCCAATCACCTAGTAAGATACTTGATTAATTGTAATAATAGATTACCGTTAAAAGACCTTCTATAAATTATGTTTTGATGGGGAGGGTATATAGGAAATTGTAACATATGAAAACAGGCGAGTGAACAAGAACGTGAGTCGATATGTGTGATAGATAAAATTCATTTGTACGCTCTTGAAAACAGCTACATTTTTAATGTCACCGTGGTCGTGTCCTGTACACAACCCTGTAATTTTTTTCTTTGTTTCAGTCACAGGCTCTAGGTTAGCTTTGATCGGATAAAATTAAACGTGTTAATAGCACTCCAAATGAATCGCAACCCCTATATACATCACCAGTACTAGGTATATACAAACAAATTCTTCTGGATGCACAGCATTCTATTCCTATTCTTTGTAAACATGTTTTCGTAAATTCTCTTCACTGTAAATTTCGTACAACCATCGTAAAAGGATCTCTCTCCGATAACAACAAACTAATCGTAAAAATTTAATGCCTGTTTCGTGCAACTTTTAACAGACCACCGGAAGCGACCGTAGCCAACCAAAAGCGAAAGAGACATCCACATCCCTATGTGTGTGTAAGTATGGAACTTTACTAAGCAGCCATAAACTTTTCTTTCAGTCGCTCCATAGAAAAAAAAATATTGTTCTCTTTCAATTTCCCCTCCGGCTTCATCCGACCAAAGCCCTGCAAAATTAGCTTAATTCGTGAAAATTGTTACAAAAGCTGGTTAGTTAAAAACAAAGATGAGATAACGAGATTACGGCCGTTGGAATAAAATTTACCATCAGTTTTTGGTGGTTGATGTGTAATTAGACGTCCAACAGTCAGTAGGAGGGGGCGGGGTGTGGTTCTGTTTTCACTCAGAAGAAATTTTCCTTTCTGTTTCCTTCGTGGGCTACTGGTTAGACAATTGACGATGAAAAGTAGCGCCCGGAAAATTGCGTACCCGGATATTGGATGGAACAGGTGTCAGTGATAATTGAATCCCGTGCTTTCTTCTGGGCGCGTTGCTATGAGTATGGAGAGAGATTTTGTTTGAGCTGAATGAACTTAAGGCAGTAATTTATTTTTATAGCTCCCAAAGTGGAATTTTTACGAGAAGACTGCTTTCGAATGGTTGGATTGAGGGCTAAGTTAAGGAGCTGGGTTGGAAATTTATGGTACCTGTTGTTGTGTAAATGCTCAATTTCAATTAAATTTTCTTGATAGATTTGGTTTCTTTGTAGTCAGTATATTTATTATTTAAGTTGTTTTTTTACAGTGTATTGTGAGTTTGATGGCAGTGAGTGAAATAGGTTATTTCAGGAGTTGCACTTTGTTTCGATTAATACGATATATAAGACTGAATAATGGTTGGTAAAGACTGGGTAATGCGTAAGACAGAGCCTCTTCCCAGCAACTCCTATTCCTACCTCCCCGTGATACTGGCCGGAAACTACGAGCAACCTTAGCAGGGGCGGATCCAGAAAATAATTGCGAGAGGGGTCTGAAATTTTTATTTTAAAATGAACATTGTACAATTCGTAATACGTAATAATTTTATTTAAAGAGTATCAGTTTTGTTCCTCAAATTTTGTTTGGAATGATTCCAAGTTTGATACTAATATAAAATCGAAACTGATTTAAAATTCTTCAACAAGTAAAAAAAATCGGAGGGGGTCCGGACCCCCAAGACCCTCCCCCTGGATCCGCCACTGAACCTTAGGGAAGATCGGGTAACCAACCTCGGTGGGAACTTTGGTCGCAGGCTGACAGGGAAGGGGTGGGTTGCAGCTGCTGGCTCAACTGTGCACTATAGTCCTCCGGAAAGTTAGGGGGTTGGTGCCTGCGAGCCAGCCGTAAACAACAAATTGCAGCGAAAAGTCAACAAGATAAGAACGCGAACCGATACCAATGGCTACGACCACTGCGACGAAAGGGGACTAGCGATTGGAAGCTCGGAATGTGGAACTGCAGATCTCTCAGCTCCATCGGGAGCACCCGCGTACTCGCCGATGTTCTCAAGGACCGCAGGTTCGGAATCGTAGCGCTGCAGGAGGTGTGTTGGACAGGGTCCATGGTGTGAACGTTTAGAGGTAATCATACCATCTACCAGAGCTGCGGCAACACACATGAGCTAGGGACAGCTTTTATTGTGATGGGCGATATGCAAAGGCGCGTGATCGGTTGGTGGCCGATCGACGAAAGAATGTGCAGGTTGAGGATCAAGGGCCGTTTCTTTAACATCAGCATAATAAACGTGCACAGCCTTCACTCCGGAAGCACCGATGATAACAAAGACGGTTTCTACGCGCAACTCGAACCAGAATACGACCGCTGCCCAAGCCACGATGTCAAGATCATCATTGGGGACTTAAACGCTCAGGTAGGCCAGGAGGAGGAATTCAGACTGACGATTGGAAAGTTCAGCGCTCACCAGCTGACGAATGAGAACGACTCATTGATTTCGCCGCCTCCAAGAACATGGCCATTCGTAGCACCTTCTCCCAGCACAGCCTGCCTTATCGTTACACCTGGAGATCACCGCTACAGACGGAATCGCAAATCGACCACGTCCTGATCGATGGACGGCACTTCTCCGACATTATCGACGTCAGTACCTATCGTGGCGCTAACATCGACTCTGACCACTACCTGGTGATGGTTAAATTGCGCCCAAAACTATCCGTTATTAATCATGTACGGTACCAACGGCCGCCTCGGTACGATCTGGAGTGACTGAAGCAACCAGATGTCGCCACTGGATACGCGCAGCACCCCGAGGTAGCGTTGCCGGACGAGGGAGAGCTCGACGTGGCCCATCTAGAGGACTGCTGGGGAACAGTAAAAGCAGCCATCAACAACGTAGCTGAGGACATTTTCGGGTACGAGGAACGGAGACGACGGAACAATTGGTTTGACGAGGAGTCCAGAGCGGTTTGGAGGAGAAGAATGTAGCGCGAGCGGTTATGCTGCAGCATGGAACCCGACAGAATGTGGAACGATACAAACAGAAGCAGCAGACACGTCTCTTCCGGGAGAGAAAACGCCGCCTGGAAGAAGCGGAGTACGAGAAAATGGAACTGCTGTACCGTTCTTAAGATACACGGAAGTTCTACCAGAAGCTCAACGCATCCCGCAAAGGCTTCGTGCCGCAAGCCAAAATATGTAGGGATAAGGACGGGAGCCTGCTGACGGACAACCGTGAGGTGATCGAAAGGTGGTAGCAGCACATTGACGAGTACCTGAACGGCGAGGAGAATGTAGGTACAGATGGCCAAGGCAACGGAGGATTTGACTACGTCAGTGCAGTTGAGGACGGGAATGAACCAAGTCCCACGTTGAGGGAAGTTAAGGATGCCATCCAACAGCTCAAGAATAACAATGCAGCTGGCAAGGTATCGCAGCAGAACTCATCAAGTTGAGCCCGGAAAGGTTGGCCACTTGTCAGCACCGGTTAGTAGTCAGGATCTGGGAAACCGAACAGCTACCGGAGGAGTGGAAAGAAGGGTGATCTGCCCCATTCACAAGAAAGGTGACCATTTGGAGTGTGAGAACTTCCGAGCGATCACCATTTTGAATACCCAGAATGCTATCCCAGATCATCTTCCGTCGTCTATCACCTAAAGTAAATGAGTTCGTGGGAAGTTATCAAGCCGGCTTCATCGATGACCGGTCGACAACGGACCAGATCTTCACCGTACGACAAATCCTCCAGAAATGCCGTGAATACCAGGTCCCAACACATCAGCTGTTCATCGACTTCAAGGCGGCATACGACAGTATCGACCGCGTTGAGCTATGGAAAATCATGGACGAAAACAGCTTTCCCGGGAAGCTGATTCGACTGATCAAAGCAACGGTGGACGGTGTACTAAACAACGTAAGGATTTCGGGTGAACTTTCCAGTCCATTCGAATCTTGACGGGGACTGAGACAAGGTGATGGACTTTCGTGTCTACTATTCAACATCGCTCTGGAAGATGTGATGCGACGAGCCGGGCTCAACAGCCGGGGCACGATTTTCACGAAATCCGGCCAATTTGTATGCTTGGCGGACGACATGGTCATTATCGCCCGAACATTTGGAACGGTGGCAGACCTGTACACCCGCCTGAAACGCGAAGCAGCGAAGGTCGGACTGGTGGTAAATGCGTCCAAAACAAAGTATATGTTGGTAGGCGGAACCGGAAACGACAGGATCCGGGTAGGAAACAGCGTTACGAGCGACGGGGATACCTTCGAGGTAGTGGAGGATTTTGTCTACCTTGGATCCTTATTAACGGATGACAATAACGTAAGCCGTGAAATCCGAAGATGCATCATTAGTGGAAATCGGGCCTACTATGGGCTCCAGAAGAAACTGTGGTCAAGAAAGATTCAACCCCACACCAAATGAAATGCTAAGGACGATTTTCAGCGGTGTCCAGGAGAACGGTGTACCACCAGCTCGCTGCACGTTATGGCGAACCCAGTATACAAAACGTGGCCAAAGCTGGAAGGATACGGTGGGCAGTGCTTGTTGCAAGAATGCCGAACAACAATCCTGCAAAGATGGTGTTCGCTAATGATCAGGTTGGTACAAGGAGCACAGAGAGCACGATGGGCGGACCAGGTGGAACGTGATTTGACGAGTATTGGGCGTAACCAAATGAATGAAGACTGAATAAACGTAGAAGATTTTCGTTGGTTCTAATCGAAGAGATTTTATTTAGATTACAATTGATTTTAAATGAATTTCTCATTGTAATGGCGCAATCATCATTTTGTTTCCAACTTCTTAGTTGAGCTATTTACGCAAGATCTTCGAATTTGTCAGGCTTTAACTCTGTTTTTATCGAAAGGCTATAACTCAGGTCAATAAAAATTTTCGATTCACAGTGAATTCTCCCCACCGAGCCTTTTCTCGTCTTTTATTAATACCAAATGCCAGAGAAACCAGGTCTAATTTGCGTGGAGCAGGACATATTTTTTCTGTCTGAAGCCCAACGAATAATATGAACCAAAAAAACTAATTTCATTGACCCGTGTCATCCTGAATCTGCACACTGGCTTAGTAACACCACTAAAAGAATTGCTCATCACGCGAATTAATAGTTAATTAGGCTTCTCTTCTTTAGACGTAGCATCTGCCTTTATATGGCACTTTTTTTGGTATTAGATGAGAGCCACGAAAGCGAACCAAAATGAATAGCAATTTATCTACAGCCCTATCTTCTCTAGCGTGCTCGCAGCATATGTCCTATACCTATAAGTGTATCAATGGAACATGACTACGTAGCCCACGGGTGGGAACAGTTGCCGAAGGAAGTGTCGTCATGTGCGTGTTATATTGCCATTATTAAGGGCTTTATTCGCAATCCTTATCAACGGATCGACACACCTTGACCGTGATTACACGTTGAGCTTTTAGTCCGAAAAATACGAACTTATTTACTTATACTAATTTGTCGTGATGGATTATAATTTCATTCCATTCTCTGGTCGAGTTTGAGTGGTTTGGAATGTGAATGGTTGTCAATCAATTTGATGTGGTTTCAAGAATTGGCACATTACAAAAATTGTATTGTTTAAAAATTCTGAAGATATTTTATGTAGTTGTCCTTTGCGGGTACATCCAATGAATAATGAAATTTCTTTCTTCTCACAAATTTGTAACTAGAAACCACGTAATCGTCAATATCGATTCATTTCCAGTTGACTTGACAACTTGCCTCTCTAACTACTTTTCCAGTCCGCCAGGCGTGGTTGAATTGCGCAAAAGTTTTGTTCTTCTCAGTTCAGAAGCTGCTGCTGCTGAAGCTCGACCCAAAGCGGATGAATTGTCACGCGCTGCCGAGCAGCATTCGGTAACGAGCAGTAATCGCAATGATTACGATGACAACGAAACTGGTCCCAACTTCACTTCCCGAGGCTGATCCGAGCTCAGCTCCGGCTCCTCGATTGCAAGTAGTAGTAATTTAATCTTCCCGTAAAAAACTTGGCTGCTGGCAGCGTTCGAAGTTTTCCACATCTTTGAGGACTCGCTGAACCGAAAAGTTGTCACCCCCGGCCATTAACATCGTGCGAACCTTCGAGCGGTTAAAGTTTTATGTCCTTGGCTCGAAAGCACCGTGTTTCGGGGGAGAGAAAAAAAATCAGCTTGATATAGCATTATTTCAGATGACGGTACCCGACTTCATGCTTTTTAGTGCGATATTTTGTTTTATAGCGATTTTTTAAATGAAATATTTGGAGTAGCTAATATAAGTAAAACCTGAAAAGAAGTCACGTGGACACGTATTCAAAATTAGTACAATAGGCAAGAGTTTAAACCTTGAAAAAATGGAAAAAAAACATGAAAAATTCAGGAATTCAAGGCATTTTTATTTTACCTGAAATCTTTAAGGACTTTAACAAGTTTAGTGTCATCTCTAGAGAAACAAACATAAGATGCATTGACGACCAATATTAAGAATTTCCATGAGTACCGCAAACCGGGGTGACTTTGATCACTCGAAACTTTTTTCGTAGATCGCGTATTTAACCAGAATAGTCCACCGAATCATTTTAATTTGAAATGATTTTTACTCTAAACTTATAAAATACTGATTTGTTATACTTTTTGAGTATATTGCTCGGTTTTTGGGTACAAAAACTACAAAAAACCGAAATTTGACTTTACCTTATTTTTACGAAGCTTCGTAAAGTGTCTATTTTTTAAAAAAACAAATAAATCTCAGATTTGAGCAAGAGTAATAAATTACAAGCAAGTTTTTATTTTTCTTTAGATTGAGATGTGCCAAATTTAGTTTTAAGAGTTTGTTTATTTTAAATGCATTTTTTGTGAAACTAGTTAGTAATTATTTCAATTTATTTTAAGCTAAAATTCGCAACATTTTTTTTATTGATCAATATTCGAACGTGTTAAAATGAATGAAACTTTTTGTACATTGATAAAGCACTGAAATAAAATAATTTTAGCAATTTTAAAGGTTTTCAGAATCTTTTATTCTAGCTGGACACAAATTATACGAATTTTGGCTACTCGAATTTTACAGTACATTGCAATTCTTTTTATAATACCAATTAATATCTATTTAACAATGAGTATCTTTTCAGAATTAGTTTAAACAAACATTTGAATGAAAAACATTGACATCAATAACTTAATGTGGGTAAGCATGTAGGTTATCAAAGTCACCCCGGAATACGAAAACGGACTTAACCTTGAAATTATTTTTGGAAAAATAGCTGTAAGCGGACAATTTTAGGTAAAACCATCCAATATTGTTCTCCATACATCAGTACATGGTTTAAAAATATTAAATTTCAAAAAAAATGTGTTGCATCTAAAAATATGTAATGATTACTTCGAAAAGTGATCAATGCCACCCCGGTTTACGGTACGTATCGTTCCTTAAGGAAGCGCTGGGGGGGGGGGGCAATGAGGATTTCAGCTAGTAAAAAATCATTTTTTTGCGATTCTTTTAGAACTTTGGGTAAAGCTAATTGACTAAAACTTTTGTGTGTTATAATGTATCATTCTAATAACATTCTGTAATTTTTTCATGCAAAAATATCCACAAGCGATGTAGCTTTTTATAGAACGTCTCCGGAAAAAAATACGATTTGCGATTACATAGTTTCTGAATGGCAGGAAAATTCAAAACTACTTAACCATTTTTTTTTTTCAAATTTTGCAAACACATTCTGAGTTTTCGAGATAATTTTTCGAATAAGGGGGTTGTGAATGTCATCGCTTGGAACTCAAAGTTATAGGCTAAATAAATGTTTACCACGCTTGCTTGACGCGCTTCTATTCATTATCGTTTGATAAAACGACAAAAACTGCAACAGCCACGTTGGTCCATGCGAGTTCGCGTTTTCACAAGTTGTTCACGCCTTGTTCGAAATACGTGAGCAGTGACGTTTGGCGTGGAATAACTTAGCTATAAATGGCGAGCTATTTTTTTCTTGACGGCATCGTTAGGTATTAAGAGTAGTATATGTGTTTTTTTCGCCCAATAATGGATTCAATTTTAATTTCATTTTGTTATAAACAATTGTTTAAAAAATATACAAAAAAGTTACTTTCTGGATCGGACTATTTCTTTGCTGGTTTGTTCGTTAAAATTGGTCAATTAGATCGTCCGCAGCATTTTTTAAAATAAACGGGCTAAAAAAATCAATGATATGTCCAAAAACATTTTTTTGCAAAACCCATCTGGATTTGATTTTTGTCATGCCAAACACAACCGAAAAATTGGATCTTCCATCGAAATTGTAATTTCACCGAATTAGGGTGGCTCGTTTGAGAAGTTTTGGCCCAGGACTATATGTTTTGAGAATAAATAAAAAAAAACAAGTTTATCAGCTACTTTTAACAATTTTGTAGCTCGTTTGGTGTGAACCAATTATTGAGAAATATTTAAAGAGGCTAATAACTACTCAAGGAAGTACTGGTGCAAAACCGAAGCAAGTCGCTCCCGGTCTCAGTAACCTGAGCTCAGAAAAGGAGTTCCCAGCACTTCCAGGAACATCAAAAACCCCAAGTGTTCCCATATCTCAGCCAGAGAAAGAAAACAGCGCTGGCTTAATAAATTTCTCTGACATTGTGGACCGGATTCTTACAGCTTTAAATATTTCTGACCCCCTTAAAAGCATCTTGATAAGCTTTCTCCCCGTAGTAAAAACATTCTTGATGCAGTTCATTGCAAAATGGCCCCTCCTTTCAGCGATTGTATCCTTCGATGGCTAATTCATCGAACGAGGTCACGGATTTAATCACTGTTCTACAGTGGAATTGCAGAAGCATTTTTCCGAAAATCGATTCGTTTAAAATCTTACTAAATAATTTGAAATGCGATGCATTTGCTCTATGCGAGACATGGCTCACTTCAGAAATAACCCTACACTTCCACGATTTTAATATTATTCGCTTGGATCGAGAAGACTCTTACGGAGGAGTACTTTTGGGGATCAAAAAGTGCTATTCTTTCAATCGGATCGACCTCCCCTCGACACCAGGCATTGAAGTTGTCGCTTGCCAAACCAGAATTAAAGGCAAAGACCTGAAAAGGCCGACTCATTAGCAAAGGTGGGCGCATTAAATGGTGACATATACGAAAGACCAATCTGCTTCAACGAATGTTTTAGTATTTGTCGTCAGAGGACGCTCAACAGTTGGCAAACCTCGTGGAGCAACGGGGAACTTGGACGATGGCTACATTCGATTATCCCAAAGGTATCAACGAAGCCTTGGTTCGGGGGGATGGATGTGGGTCGGGATTTTATTCGCGTAATGTGTCGACTTATGTCCAATAACTACACCATGGATGCACATTTGCGGCGTATTGGGCTTGCGGAGAGTAGTCTGTGCGCTTGTGACGAGGGCTATCACGACATCGAACACGTTGTCTGGGTATGCGCCGGGTATTGTGACGCCAGGTCTCAGTTAAAGGAATCCCTTCGGGCCCGAGGTAGACCACCCAATGCACCAGTCCGAGATATGCTGGCAACTCGTGATTTCCTCTATATGTCCCTTATTTATACCTTCATAAAAACGATAAATATCCCAATTTAGCCCCTCTCTTTTATTTCTCGTTTTTAGAGTTTCCTCCTGCCTTGTGGAACCGATCAGCTCCAGAGTGCCACTATGTCACCGCCGTCGCCCTTACCACTACGCCTGCATAGAAGGAAACTGAAGCGAGAGCGATTCGAGGTCCGATGACTTTTGAAGGATTCCCCGCGGGTCCGAAGAATACCATCCGCCAATCCGGTACTCGACGACTTACTAGACTGAGGCGCAAATTTGTTTCGCTGATCCCCCTTCCCCCCCGTTCGAGCGAAAGTTGCAAGTTTTGCTCTTCTTTCCCTGTCTCTCCCCTGTCCTTGATACAACTGCTGCTACACTGATGTGGAAATAAGCCACCCTCTGAATATCTTGACCAAGCATAAGTTTTAGTTAAAAAATTCAAATTAGTATTCTGTATTCCTAGTTTTAAGATAGCTATAATTTTTACTCTTTATTGAAACTCTTGTCCTCCATCTTGTAAATAGAATTGAATCCCTAGTTTTAAGATTTCTGTGAAGTTTCTCATAAATATTTGTTCCCCCTTTTGTGTACTAAACTATATTGTTAGTTTTAAGATAACCGTAAAATATTTCGTAAAATACTATTACTCCCCCTCTTGTATATCAAAGTGAATCCCTTGTTTTAAATTTTTTCATAAAAAAATCTTTTGGCCCTCTCTTGTATATTGAATCTTATTTCTAGTCTTAAGATAGCTGTAAACTTTTTTTTTCCCTTGTAAAAAAAATATTTCAACATTGTAACCTCCTAGTTTTAAGATATCCAAAATGTAAAAACATAAGCATTTGGCACCGCCAAGCTAACGCATTTGTGCCTATCAAATAAACGAAATGAATAAAAAAAAAGTCAAAGACCTTTGCATTGCTTCCACCTACATCCCCCCTAGAGCCTCAGTTAGCCACCGACGGCTTTGCGATATTGCGGAACTCCTCCCCGCACCGAGGCTAGTTTTAGGTGACTTCAACTCCCACGGCACGGCATGGGGTTGCCTTCATGACGATAACCGATCTACCCTACTCCATGAGCTTTGCGACAACTTCAATATGACCATTTTGAATACGGGTGAAATGACACGGATTTCTGCCCCTCCAGCGCGTCCGAGCGCCTTAGACCTGTCCCTCTGCTCGACATCGCTGCGGTTAGATTGCATGTGGAAGGTAGTCTCTGATCCCCACGGCAGCGACCATCTGCCAATCGTAATTAATATTGCTAACGGTTCAGGGCCACCGAATACAATCAATGTTTCGTATGACCTCACACGAAATATTGATTGGAAGAGCTACGCGTCCGCGATATCCGACAAAATCGAGTGCACTCAAGAGCTTCCTCCGGAGGAAGAGTACGGGTTCCTGGCTGGCTTGATTTTCGATACCGCGATTCAAGCTCAGACTAAACGCGTACCAGACGAGAACTCACGCGGGCGTCCTCCCTATCCATGGTGGGACTCTTTGTCCCCTCTTTGTGCTCAGACGTGTAAGCGGAGAAGGCCGCTGCGTATAAGACCTTCCGGGACGACGGGTTGCCAGCTAGCTACCGACAGTACGCGATGGCGGAAACGCGCATGAAGAGTTTGATGAAAGCCAAAAAACGTAGCTACTGGCGCCGGTTCGTCGACGGACTAACGAGAGAAACATCGATGAGCACTCTTTGGAGTACGGCCCGGCGTTTACGAAACCGAAACAGTACTAACGAGAGCGTGGAATATTCAAACCGTTGGATATTCAATTTTGCCAAGAAGGTTTGTCCGGATTCCGCCCCGACACAGAAGATCTACCGCGCCGTGTCCCCTCACGATAACGCGAACGAAACACCGTTTTCGATGGTGGAGTTCTCACTTGCTCTCTTGTCATGTAACAATAAAGCCCCAGGGCCAGACAGAATCAAATTTAACTTGTTAAAGAATCTGCCAGACTCTGCCAAGAGACGCTTGTTGAATTTATTTAATAAGTTTCTTGAGGGTAATATTGTCCCTCATGACTGGAGGCAAGTGAAGGTCATCGCCATTCAAAAACCAGGAAAACCAGCCTCCGACCACAACTCGTATCGACCGATTGCGATGCTGCCCTGTATCCGAAAGTTGTTCGAGAAAATGATCCTGTTTTGCCTCGACAATTGGGTTGAAGCAAATGGCTTACTGTCAGATACACAATTTGGTTTCCGCAAAGGCACGAACGACTGTCTTGCGTTGCTCTCAACAGAAATTCAAATGGCTTATGCTAGCAAAGAGCAGATGGCATCAGTTTTCCTAGATATAAAGGGGGCTTTTGATTCAGTTTCTATTAAAATTCTTTCTGAGAAGCTGCACCAGCATGGTCTTTCATCGACTCTAAACAACTTTTTGCTAAACTTGCTGTTCGATATGCATATGGATTTTTCGCATGGCGATATATCGACATCAAGAATTAGCTACATGGGTCTTCCCCAGGGCTCATGTCTAAGCCCCCTTCTCTATAACTTTTACGTGAATGACATTGCCGAATGTCTTGTCAATTCCTGCACGCTAAGGCAGCTTGCAGATGACGGCCGGCGTGGTCTCTATTACAGGACCCAAAGCCGTCGATCTGCAAGGACCATTGCAAGATACCTTGGACAATTTGTCTGCTTGGGCCCTCCAGCTGGGTATCGAGTTCTCCACGGAGAAAACTGAACTAGTCGTATTTTCAAGGAAGCGTGAACCAGCGCAACTACAGCTTCAATTAATGGGCCAAACTATTGCTCAGGTTTCAACTTTCAAATATCTCGGGGTCTGGTTCGACTCTAAAGGAACCTGGGTATGTCACATTAGGTATCTAAAACAGAAGTGCCAACAAAGGATCAACTTTCTCCGTACAATAACTGGAACATGGTGGGGTGCCCATCCAGGAGACCTAATCAGGCTGTACCAAACAACGATATTATCAGTGGTGGAATACGGATGTTTCTGCTTTCGCTCCGCTGCGAATATACATTTTATCAAACTAGAGCGAATCCAATATTGTTGTTTGCGTATTGCTTTGGGTTGCATGCACTCGACACATACGATGAGTTTAGAAGTGCTGGCGGGCGTCCTTCCGCTGAAAAATCGATTTTGGGACCTCTCATGTCGATTGCTCATCCAATGCGATATCTTGAACCCGTTAGTAATTGCAAATTTCGAAAGGCTTGTTGAGCTTAATTCTCAAACCCGATTTATGTCCTTGTACTTCGATTACATGGCACAAAATATCAATCCTTCTTCATACTATCCCAACCGTGTCAATCTCCTTCATGCTTCTGATTCAACTGTATTCTTCGACACATCCATGAAAGACGAGATTCGTGGAATCCCGGATCACATACGTCCGCAAGTGATCCCAAGCATCTTTCATAGTAAATTTCGAGAAGTCGACTGCAACAAGATGTTTTACACCGATGGGTCAAGCCTCGACGGCTCCACTGGCTTCGGTATATTCAATCAAAACCTCATCGCCTCATTCAAACTCAATGATCCTGCTTCAGTTTACGTCGCAGAACTTGCTGCTATTCAGTATACCCTTGGGATCATTGATACTTTGCCCACCGATCATTACTTTATTGTCTCGGATAGCCTCAGCTCAATCGAGGCTCTCCGTTCAATGAAACCTAGAAAGCACATTCCATATTCTCTACCTTAGTTTGGGTTCCTTCGCATTGCTCCATTCCAGGTAATGAAGAAGCGGACTCTTTAGCTAAGGCGGGCGCTTTACAAGGTGACATATATGAAAGACCAATTAGCTTCAGCGAATTTTTCAGTATTACTCATCAGAGAACCCTCGAAAGTTAGCAAACTTCATGGAGCAAGGGGATGGATGTGGGTCGGGATTTCATTCGCGTGATGTCTCGGCTCATGTCCAATCACTACACGCTGGACGCACATCTCCGGCGTATTGGGCTCGTGGATAGCGGTATCTGCGCTTGTGGCAACGGTTATCACGAGATCGAACATGTCTGGGCATGCGCCGAGTACTGTTCTGCCAGATCTCAACTATTCGATTCCCTTCGGGCCCGATGAAGATCACCCAATGTCCCGGTTTGAGATGTACTAGCAAGCCGCGATATTGCCTACATGTCCCTTATTTACACGTTCCTCAAAACCATCAATATCCAAATTTAAATGCCCCTGACTTTTCTCTTATTATTCACAGAAGTGCCCTCTTCCGCCTACTGTACCCCAACGATGGTCTGATAAGACTCCAAGACGAGACAAAACATCTGTCGAATGAACCAACAACACGAGACCTACAGTAGAACATCACACGCGCAACGCGGTGTGTTTCCGATCCGTATCTGAGCCGTACTACGAAATCGTCTGGAGGAACCCCTGCCGGCTCGAGGAAAACGACCCGGCGTCCCAATACTTGATGCATCCGTTCGAATCTGTAATCTCACCCCCCCCCCCCCCCGTTCAGCCTTGTCCACCCTCTCTCCCATGTCTCTGATACACGGATGTATGATTTCACCCCCGTCTCCCCCTGAATATCTTCCCAAAACTTATGTGCCCCCCTATCTTCTAGTTTTAGTTGATCAATATTTAATCTCGTTAAAAATGCCCAACAGTGCTACTGCTTTAAAATAGTCCTAATTAATTCCCCCTAATCTTGAACCACTCTCTCTAGTTATTTCTAATTAATAAGCTTGTAAAATGTTCCGCTTAGTTAATAATTAATTTCTCCTATAATCTCTCTTCTAAAAATTATAAAGTGAATTACTATACAAAGAACACACAAAATGAGCCGCCCCCCCCTAATCTTACGAATAATATATTATCCCCTCTTTTATATGTATAAGTTAGCTGTAAAGTTTTTTTTTTGGTTTCATTATATAAAACAAAATAATATTGAAATGTGTAACTCTCTAGTTTTAAAAAATTCAAAATGAAAAACAATGAAAAAATGGCACCTTTAAGCTAACGCATATGTGCATAACGCATAGTCACTTTTATAATGTGTCTCTTATCTTAAGAACAAAGGAAACTTCTACTATACTTCTTGCCCTAGTAATCTGTCGAGATGAGTGAGTCGCAGAAACAAGAAGTGGTGCTTCGGCCAAATTCTGTGATTACTGTTGACTCGCATAAGATCGAGCATTCGTGATGAAGAACATTTTCTGTTGGTGAAAATGGAGGAGTTACGTACATTTATCGAGTTCTACCATGTCAGATAATTAGTTGTTGAGCTGTTGGCCCAGGCAAAACCATTTATTTTAAATAATTTAGAGCACATGATTGTGTGTGACGACGCTATAATTAAGAGCTTCATATAAATGGACGGTGAGAGAATCAATGTTCGGTTACAATATCGAATACCGCTTACTTACAGATTAGGGCATCGCAAAAAAAAATTTTTTTTTGGCTTCTCAAAGGCCCCCCTCGCATATTGTGACAAACATCAAAGTAAGCTCAGATGCCAAATTTCATATCATTAGGACTATTCTAGACTCCCGCCCACCTCGATTGAAATTTTTGAAATTGGTGCTATGGGAAAATATGGAGGAAAAATATATTAAATGCTATAACTTTTGAAATAGCTATCAGAAAATTACAACTTATACCTCTTTTTAAAGGAAATTACCTTAGTATTTGAATGGAGGTATCTTTGTTTATAGAAAAATACGGGAAAGTGGGGTACTTGGTCATTTTGGCCCCAAGATCCCCTATTTTTAATAATGTTTCTGCTCCGTGATGCAAATCATACATATTTTGTAGTTTTTATAATGTGAAAAAATCTCAGAAATCGAATGGATCCTTTTTGAGCTTTGTCCGAATACGAGAAGTTGGGGTTATATGGCCTTTTGTCATTCATATTGAATTTTATCATTTTCTCATGTATATATCTCTATTACTCTTCCTTCAATTTTAATAATTTGTGCCTTGTTGAACGTGGAAAATCCTTAGCAACATAAAAATAGATTAGTTACCGGTAAAATTCAGAAACATCAAATTATCTGACATATAGCCTCGATTTCACATTTTTATTATAAAATCGCACATATTAACTCCATTTAACAACAAATTTTTAATTTACTGCTTTTGGTGTAAAATACGCTTAGGGATCACATGAGAAAAGTTTCATTCCTGAAAAAAGGAGAAGTTGAGGTATTAGGACATTTAATAAAAAATGTGATTTGCAGAGTTAATGTCCAAAAATTTGATGCTTCTGAATTTTATTTTTTTCTATTTTTTGTATTCTTAAGAGTTTTCCACGTTCAGCAAGATACATTTTGTGAAAATTGATTGAAGAATAATAATGATATATGCACGAGAAAATGATAAAATTTAATATGAATTACAAAAGGCTTTTAACCCAAACTTCTCGTATTCGGACAAAGATCAAAAAGGATCTGTTCGATCTCTGAGATTTTTTTACATTAGAAAAATTGCAAAATATGTATGATTTGCATCACGGATCAGATGATTAAAAATAGGGGATTTTGGGGCCAAAATGGCGAAGTACCCATCTTTTCCGTATTTTTCTGGAAATAAAAATATCTCCATTCAAATACTAAGGTTATTTAAAAAGAGGTATAAATTGTATTTTTCTGATTGCTACTTCAAAAGTTACAGCATTTAATATATTTTACCTCAATATTTTCTCATAGCACCAATTTCAAACATTTCAAGCGAAGTGGGTGGGAGTCTGGAATTGTCCAAATGATGTGAAATTGTGGCACTTGTTAAGGTAACATTAACAGTGGCAAATCTACAGCCAGCAAAATCATTGAGAAAATTCACACTTGTAAAGGCAACAAGTAAGCATGTTTGCGAACGAAAAGTCTGTAACCACGATTATGACACGGGAGTGTTTAATAGCGAGATAGATATGAACGATCCCCTATACGCAGTTGGTGTGGAAAAAATATTTCCCCTCCTCGCAAATAGGTACCTACGTGCAATGCCTTCGAGCTTGCGCGTGATCTGCTGGACAACCATTAAAACTAGTTTTATTGTTTTTATTGTTGGATATAGATATGAAGATTTTAAATTTAAACGACAAGTTATTGAATAACACCCAATTTGAATTTCTGTATTAGCTCTGTGCACTGTGTGGTCTTAGTATAAATACTAGGCATCACATTCAAGCGTAGTAGGCAAAAAATACTACAATTTATTGAGAACGATATAGCCTAGACGACAGTTTTTGTTTTCGCGTTAACGCAATATCATTTCCATGGGCACTTAATTTCATTTTCATTAAAACACTGTTGCGACTAAGATGTTGTGACTAGTTGAATATAAAAATCCAATAATTTCGAATTCATGTCTCTTGGTCTATTTTTTGCTCGTTTTGGAATAAAATGAGAGATGATCAAAAATCACGAAGGAGGAAAAAAGAATCAGCAAATCTAAGTTAATTCAAAACAGCATCTCTTCTATCTTTTTTATGCACTCTGAACGAGTGCTTTCTGAATTGCGCTCTAATCCTCCCAATTCGGATTGAATAAAACGACATTTTCGAAAGCACCTTACGTCTTCGTTATCCGCACAACGTTCAACGTTAGGTGCAACAACTTTAATTGAAATTATTTTGGTAAAACAAATTTGTAATCAAAAAAAGTTTTTTTTTCAAGAAGTAATACATTTCTTCCAATCTTGATGACGATTGTGAAAAAAACTTGAAACTAATTAAAAACAAACTAATTACTGAGCAGATTAGTGTCAACACGTTTAAATGGACTTAGTGTTGATTTCTTCACCATCGCGTAACCTTTAAACTTTTACCAGCATGTTTAAACCTGGATTAAACGTTAAGCGAGGGTGGCGAAATCGGCACAAAGAAAGTGTAATTGCAAGCATCATAACAAATCCAACTGCCAATTGGAACTAGATAATAAGTCATGCAAAATTTTTTTTTAAAGGATTCACAGAAATTCTATTCTATTCTATTCTAACCCTTGCACAGCCAGTATTGAAAAGCATCCTGGAAAACACTGCAGTTATTCTTTAGTGTTTTTCTTGTCAACATTAATATTTGAAGCATATTATAATATGTCGCAAATATTAAAACGGCCAGGCCTACTGTGCAGAGTTGTGTTTGAAGATGTTTCAATATTATACGGCAATTGAATTATTCACTTAATGAACAATTCAACCAACGAATCGTTTTGAAACTTGAATGAGGAAGAAACGAGGACAACCGTACCGACCGTTTCAGATTATAGGGGGTTAGGATAAAACGTTGGGAGTGACTTGGCTAAGAAGGTTAATGTCACTCCTTTGGTCCTTTGGGATGGGACAGAGGTATTTACACCTTGCCCTGGCTAAAGAGCCTAGGTTAAAGCGCCTTTACTCGCTCTGGGAATATTAGCAATAACTACATAATTCCTCAGAATTAGGAAGTCATTGCAAATATTATTATCTTCTGACTAGAGACACCAATCTACGTACCCTAATATGTGTGATATTTATTTCCTGCATTTAGGAAGTTTGAGTTCTTGGCTAAAATTTATTGATTGAGAAAAACCTAATGAACAGTGATTGGGTTAATTTTAAGTTGGATAATAATGTGTTAGAACGTGTCAGTGAAATTAAATAGGAGTAATTATAGACGAAAATCTAAATTTCAAAAAAACACATCAACTACACTATCAAAAAGATTGCAAAAATCTGGAGTTCTATGTCGGTTAATTAATTTTACACGTTAATTCGACAAACATATTGTTTTCCAACTTTGTCCCACTATGGCGGTGCAGTGATAGAATACGGTAATATAAACTCTTACAAAGGAATCAAGGGCAAATAAGGAAGGAGATATACAAAATACAACTGACTCTGAGATGGACAAGTCGTTGCTCTTTCCGGTGCCATAACGTACGCTATTTAAATATGGTATCAATATAAAAAGTAGTAAATAATAAAAACGGTACAGATACTTAGCAATATTAGTGGTCCATTTCGATACGAAAGATTATTCGAAACGGCTGTTTCCAGTCAAGCCGAGCGGTCTGCGTTTCCCCTTCGCCATTAACGGGGTAATCGAAACACTGAAGTAATCCTACCAGATCTTTTGAAGTTCCTCTTCCAGCTTGAGTGAAATCTGTTACCTTTTTCAGAAAGATTAAACAATTAATCCTTCATCACGATGAAATTTAGCACTCAACTTTTCGCAAATGAAGCTTTTAAAAATTATTTTTAAGCTGCGGTTTAAAAAATCTTCTAAAATTGTGACAGCCTCAAAATTTTCGCAACCACTTGAGGTAAAGCCTACTTTTCGAATCTCAATTTAAAGGATTCACAGAAATCGGATAAATTGCATTAATTTAAAAACAGATGAATCTAAAAGAAAGTTTCTTCGGCACAGAAGAAGCAAGTGCGATGTGTTCTCTTTGATTTGTCGGAAGTAAGTTCGATGCTAAAATTAATGAGTGCATCCATATTTATAGTTTCGAATTATCTTGGTTGTGTCATCAATTTAGCAAAATTTACGTAAATTAGAATATAACAGTAATCAGTACTAGGCGGTTTCCTTTCGATTAGTGAATAGTGCAAATTTCGGTTAGTTTAGCAGATTAATTCATTGAAACATATCTTTAGTATGGTCCAAAAATCCACGAATTCCGAAATATAACCTATAAGCTTCGTGTGCTCAAATATAATATTTACTAAATCTAGGTAATCTAATTGAGTCCCAACGGTTTTGCAAGATAGAGCTAAAGTTCTTATTTAAGCTTTGTAGAAAAATCAGTAATTCTTTGTTCACACTTTACATGTTAATAAGCAAAATTACTGGTCTGCCTTTTGCCGTAGTTTCAAGGATCTAGTAGAAGAATTGCCTAGAAAAATCAGCCTGTCTAATGATATGAAAAAGCATCGATTTCATAAAAAATAGGATCTGTGAAAATATCTGAATACTTAAATAGATAAATAATTAGTTATTCTCACTTGCTTAATAGCATTGCCGAAAATAGTCTTTAATGTATTGTAATCATGTATTATCATTTAGATTGAAAAGATTTTAAATTTGAGTTAAATAGGAGTGGAACTGTTTCTCCGCATCTACAAGTCGCCTGTCTGATCAGAAGATTTGTAGCGGATTTCGACACTTTCTTGTATTTGTATTTAAATAAATGAATCTTAATGAACTAGAATAAAGAGAAACGACCTATAGTGGTAACAAACGGTTACGAAACTCAGTAGAACTAATGACGATGTAGAAGATTTCGCTATAATCGTTGAAGCGACGGGTCATTACTAATATCGGTCTGCTGGCAGCGTAGTTAGTGTGGCACATTTCAGTCTGCAACAGTGCTCAGGACGAAGCACACGAGTTGCTACGTAGAGGTTAATTCAGGGCCGGCGAAATACTTTTTTGCCGAGTGGGTAGTAAGATTTGGAGTGATTTCTACTCGTTGTGACGAAAGATCAGACATCGTGTATGCAAGTGAAATTGAAAATTTCCGCATAATACTTGTTGACTATTTGGAAATACTCTTTATAACCGGACTGTGTGACTGATGGCTCAGTAAAAATATGTTTGTTGATTACTGGTACTACAAATGTTTCACAGCTAAATACCAATTACACTATTCTTTTAAATTTCGTTGCATTAATTTTCTGCTTCCTCCGATAAAACCTTTGAGCGGGTACCGATGCCCGCATGAGAGTTTTGACTAATGCGAAGGTATATCCTACAACAGACATCCCCTCTGACTCCGATGGCAAAATAATGCCGATAAATCTCCTTTCCGGACCGAAGATAACATCATCATTAACATTATTGAAATATCGCGTAAACTAACTATGCAATACTCGGCCGTGTACGAAGAAGTATCTTGTATGCGTACCCGCTTGGGAAGTAGAGATTGATGGTGTGGTCTCCGACAGGGGTCTTAATAGCGAAATATGGGTTTGACTCCTTGAAGAACCATTTGCTTCAGTCAGACAAAATTCTGGTTTACAAACAATTGCGTTCAGCAAAAATGGAAGAGTACAAGAATTTATTTTCAATCAATCTCATGTCAAGTCTTTCACCGGATCTACTCTTCCAAATTTTGTTTTTCTGAACGGGGCTCGTCTACCAGTTCGCCTTTTTGTGTCTCAGGGCATACCGTAATTGCAAACAATTAGGCCATACAGCTACCCAATGTAGAAACCACGATTAATTTCTACGCTCCAGTATCCACTAAAGAGAAAGAGTCCAACAATCTCATTGAGGGAACATCTTCTAATATGTGTATAAATTTTCGAAAAAAGAAAATCATTTCTTCTCATAAGCTTCCTCGTAAAGGTCTGAGCGTGTCCTTTGCTGGGTGCTATTACTATTATGTTTCATTCCCATGATTTCCTAGGTTTTACACGATGTATTTGGTTAACTTCCGACGGAGATCTTCCACAATTTTAACATTATTCGCCAGGGCAGTGTTAATCCTCGGATATTGAAGTTGTCGATTGTCAAATCCGAATCAAAGGCAGACATTGTTCCCCTATACATCGTACCTCAGCTGGTTCAAGAAAACTTCAACTTCCACGGTATGCCATAGGGTTGTCTTCACGTTGACAACCGATCTATCTTACTGCATGATATTCGCGACAATTTCAATATGATCATGGCTCCTCCACCGTGCACAAGCTCGTTGGGTTTGTCATTGTAATCGACCTCAATTAGTGTGCCTATTGATTGGACCAACTATGCGTCCACTATATCCGAAACAATCAAATCAAAACAAGAAATTCCTCCGGTGGAAGCATACAAGGTTTTGAATGGCTTGATTATCGATACTGCGATTAAAGGCCAGACGAAACAAGATCCGGCGCGAACAGATGGATAAAGAGCACTCAGAATTGTACGTGAAAAGGACCTATAATGACTTTTTGAATGTCGGATCGCCCGATTTTTTTCCGAATATACGCAACATTAGAAACACAAATAGCAAAATCTAATGAATGCTGAAAACGTGGTTATTGGCACTGGTTTGTCGACGGATTAACGAGAGAAATAATGTTCCATCTGGTGGCTAGATTCTACGTTGTATATTCTATTCAACCGTTGATCGGAATACACGGAACCAAGAATCCTTTTTCGGCCTTCTTTTGCCTTCCTTATAATAAGCCTAATCTTTCAATTGATAATCAAATAATACTTCGTGCTAAGAAAAATAACAATATCTAGTCTTTGAAAATATTTCTAATTGCATCCTTTAGTCCGAATAAAAATGCAATAAGATTTTTTCTGCATTTTGTTCTGAATTCCTTGTTTTAAGATGTAGATGTGTCAAAATATATTCCCCTTAGTATTACTAAAGAATAAGTTTAAATTTTAAATAAATTTTCATTATTATGCAATATTTTGAACAAATTTAAATTGTAAAGCAAAGAATTTTGAAGCTGAATAAAAAATGACATTATTGTGCATCAAGAATTTCAGACGCATGAATATTGTGCGCAGACAAATATGCGGTTAATTTCTGGTTTTAGTTTGTTCCAAACTTTCGAGTGGGTATTTCCCTCTCAGTTATTTTCGAGTGGGTAGTTCTACCCACGGTATCCGCCGGCCCTGGGTTAATTTGTAATAGGAGATCGGGAACATCATATTGAGCCATAAGGAGCTTAGACACGAATGGTAGCTTGCGACGCGTATCTACGATCTTCTAAAGTGTGTATGTAGTCCTAATAATCGACAACGGTCTTTGTATGGTGACATATTGTCTATTGCCTTAGTTTTGGAACTGTTTTCACTAAGAACTTTTCAAAATTACATTCAGTTTCCAGTTACTATCTCAAGTTACTAGAATTAACACATTTATGCAACAAGTTTTAAGCCCCTCCTGAAACAAAATCCTGGCTACATGCCTGGAGTCAGGTACCATAGTACTACTAGCTGATACTGAATTTCATTTCGATCCGACTTTCGGAACCGGAAATACCAGTTGAAGAATACATAGAAAAGCTAGATGTTAATTGTCCATATCGGATTCTCAGAGTTTCCTAAACCAATATTTTCAAGTTTAGGCTCACACGAAAGGTACAACATCCTCAATGGCTGCAATTAAATTGCAATTTGATCCATCCGCTTGTTCTGGAGTTATGAGTTGATAAGTGTGATCACAAAACAAATAACACTAAGACACTTAAAAGTCAAAAATGCTGTTAAAATTGCAAGAATTTTTAGATTTGGGACACTTTGTTACCTATCAAAATTGCTTTCTATACATTGGCCACCTCTTCCGGCTCCGGAAGTCCCAGACACGCTGCCACACAGTTCCTGAATACATTTCACATCCGTATCCTACTGTCAGCTGTAGAGAAGCCCAGGACTAGTTGGTGGTGTTTTAGATAGTCATTTTTTATCTCCTTGGTTTAGCTAGATTATGCAGAATAGCACACTTTGCATAAAAGGATAGATCGTTGGCAACATCTCAGAATTTTTTCAATGTTTGATGCATAGTCTTCAATTTTATAGACATGATTGTGCGAGCTAAAAAATCCCGCCAAAGTTCATCATCCAGGTAAGTCAAAATGTCGATCAATCTTCCTGGAACTCGGTCCTTTTTCCTAACAAGAAAAAATTCAACATTGACAGATCTGACGAACATGACAAAGTATAAAGAAAAGTAAACACAAAATATAATCCGTCGACTATAAAAGGAACAGTTAAGCATGGTGATCCCCCACCAGTGGGGGTGCATGGCAGCATCTGGAATGGGGAATTTTGTTTTGATTGAACCATTAATGATTAATGAATACATTTTGGTATTCAAACATATTGAAACAAAACTTGCAAAACAGGACTAACAAATGGGGCTAGGAAGGATCATTTATCTTCCAACAGAACAATGACCCTAAGCATACTGCACTGATTATCAAAGATTGAGCTCTGAATTTTGGAACAATAAAATTTATATGCTACGAAAACAGGACGTGAACAAAACCATGTGTTTCTTAATCACGATAAATTTTATTTCAGTAAGGCCAGCATAATGCTTTCATCTGTAAAGATATTTGATTTTGTGATTTCGCTGAATTGAAGAGGAGTTTAAATGTGGCTAAGGATATTATAGGGTCAGATACTGGAAAAATATTGTATCTTTAAACAACAATGAACACGTACCACGTGCTTCTAATAACAATTTACATGTTCTAAACTGTGCATATTCTAAGATAATTAAAATTCTAAATTGTAAGGTCTTTAAATAAATGTACTCTTTAGAATCATTTTTTTCATGCATACGTTCAGAAAGATTTGAAAACATGAATAAAATCTTGATTGTAACTACAGTACGGTTTGATCTTGGGACCCACAGCTGTGTACAAGCTATTGCAACACAAAACATTAGAAGTTTATTCTGCCTCGTTATCAATACACAAATAGAGCACTGAAAGACGGCCACGTAAACAATTCTTTCGAAAGCGCTTTCCAGGTTGAAAGGTGCTGCGCTATTATGCAACATGAATGCATATTCTCGACAATGTGAAAAACTTACATCCTCTCCATCAGACGACGCACAAACTGTTTCTTGTGCACATATAGGAAGCACCGTGTGACTGGGGTTTTAGGTCGTCATCCCTTTCCGCGTGAAGTAACATTCTATGTCTTTTCGAACGGGTTTCTTCCTGACTCGTACGAGGAAATCGTTTTTTCTCAGCATGACATTGGTGGCGCGACGTGCATGTGTATACCTACATACACCGGAATGTGGTTGGTTTAGCGAAAGGACATAAAATTGAATATACATTGTACATCTAATGTGAAGCTTTCAACACATTTTCTCCGGTGCGCCTGTGAATCTCCACACCGTTTTGTCGGAAAACAAGTCCGCCCAGAAGGTGGTTCAAAGTAATAGCGAAAAAAGGATAATTTTCGTTGGATCCTTCTACCAATAGCACACCAGCAAAACAGTGTAGCAAAAAACTGACATCTTTCTCCATGCTGGTCATGACCCAATTTCGAGTTGTTTTTGTTATGGCAGTCTTCAACATTACTTGCCAACTATATCCCTCCCAACTCGTCCCTATCTAATCGGACGGAAATGGAACGGAATCACTGGATCGGATCGTGTTTTATTGTGCTTTCGCTATGCTGTTGAGGGAGGTAGATCAATCTAGAGGATTGACAGTAAAATGGATAGTGTTTTTGTTACTGCGAAAAAATATGCGTCTGGTGCTTTTTATTGTACCCGTAGGGCTATTATAGAACCAATTCTCCCATAGCTTAAACTGTACTTTGAAATTTGAAAAGGTAGCTACCTAGAAATAAAACTTGTAACGGGTTTCAACAATTGAAAGTGGAAAAATTCATTACAAAGAGTGTTTCGGTAGAGTGCAGCATTTTAATTGAAAATTCCATCCAAAGCGTCGACAGATCAAAGCTAACTTTCGGTTCTGGAGGTTTTCTGAGTTTCATACCGGTGATGTTTTACCAAGTTGATTTTTTCTCCTTTTCGGAAGCTATACTACACGGAAAGTCCCAAATGAGGACAATCGGTCTCGTTATTGTCTGTTTCACTGAAAACCCGACTAAAATTCGAACTGAATGAAAAACTTAATCTAAAGTTTACATTGTAAGTATTTAGTAATCCATTTTATCAATCGGAGGGAAAAGGAAATGAATAAATTATAATTTTCAGTTAAAGTACAAAGAAGTAGTGCGGCAACAAAGAAAGTTTTGATACCTAATTTTCCTGCAAAACGTGACTGTCTATTTCGGTAGATATCGACAAACAAGTATAGAAATGGTGCAAAGTGTATCTAGTTTCCTGACACTAATGTCTTTTTTTTTATTGAAAATGATATATTTCTGGATCTGAGGCAAAATTACAATAACATTGCAAAACAACACTGATAGAAGAAAAGTGAATTTCCTTACACAATTTTTCTTTTATTCGCAATTTAAGCTTCGAAACTTTCCGTGCAAAATATCGCAACAAATCCCCGTACGTACAATACAATGACATTGGACTTCATAGAACCGGAAGCATAGAGCGCTGTTCTATGCGACTGTGACACTGCTGTGTGCGACTGCTCTAACTTTGCACGTGTTTGGAACATAGCTTTTTGTTGTTCCGTTAGTTTCTTCTTCGATGAAATGTGACTGCCATCAGCAGAAACTGAGAGAAAGATTTCCTTTTTTATGGGTATTTCGTGCTACCAGATGCACGTGTAACACATTTTTATTGTTGTATGTATATCGTACATAGCACAGGGCAACAATTTTTAGGGCTGCGAAATTAAACCTAATTTTTTTCTTGAATCCAATAGCAAAGCTCATGCTTAATAGTAAAAGTTAGCTCGATTTTATGGTCGTCGATGTTCATCCATAACTAACGTTACCATCGACTGCCTCGGCAGTGTAAATATTAAAAATTTGTATGTAACTCACCTGGGTTCGATTTCCAACCCCGCACATATGGTTATAAATTTTTCAAAACGAAGGCGAATGACACTATAATTAAATCCTCTACAAAACGAAATAAAAAAAAAACTTTTGCGAACCCCTGCACAGTTTAAATAAAACCTGTATATTTTCATTGAATTAGTTGTAGCAAAAAGAATTAATCAAATACAACGGATTGTTGTGTGAGAAATTAAATTTACATGGCCATTAGAATCATTATAAAAAAAAATTAGAAGCGCTAATGCTTAGACTCACTGTGTTAGCCTTTTTACTAACTGGGCCAAGTTAACCCTCTAGTCCCCAAACCTGCCTTTAGGCCGGCTTTATAAAAATCTAAATAAAACTAACAACACATGCTTTTATGTTGTCACCCGCACTAGCATTTCTACTCTACACCTTTCATACACACATTGATTAAATTAGCGTAGCTGCTATTAAAGGCAATTGAACCCCAAGGTTGAAAGTTCTTGGAAAACGTAGAACAACTATCTTGTGTTTAGAAAATTCCAATAACTAAAAAATACCTTTATGTAGCCTGTTAATAGTACTTCAATGTAGATATGAATTGGCTTTGTGGAATTAATCGAAAGTTTAACTTTTTTGCCTGCCTAAAAGCGGTGTTAGGAACCTTAGTGGAAAAATATTCAGTATTTTTCTGATCACTTATCGTACCGGTACTAGCATTATGTGCCATTTTCACTGAAAAGAAGTATGTTTTTAAAACTTTGTGCTGTGCTCATTACCATGTAAAATAAATATATAGAAGAGTCGGGTGGTATTTGGCGGAATCTTTTTCCCGTATTTTGTATCTAATATGGCGTTATCTCTAGTTCTGTACTTCAAGCACTGTGTAAGACATTGATGTTGAGTTTGAGAAAAAACTTGAAAATCTAGAAAGCTTTACATAAAGGGTGTAAAAAAAAAGAAATTTTTTTCAGTCATGTAGCGAAAAACAAAAAAATACAACAGATTCAGCATTTTTTTTATTAAAAACATAATGTTTATTCTTCAAATAAACGTTAACGAATATTGGAGAAGGGGCCCTGGTCAGCCGAACGACGCAACTTAGTCGCGATGCTCTTACAAGAGCGCTGGACGGCACTAACGTCCATCTTCCGGATGCAATTCCGGATCCTGGTAGTCAACTGCTTTGTATCCTTGGCCCGCCAAGTATTTTTTACACTAGGGTACTGATGGAGCCGAAAAAATCCTCAATAGGATGGCACCGGGGCAAGTTGGTCGGGTTCCTTTCTTTCGGCCAGTACGGTATCCTTTTCTGCTCAAGATACTCCAGCGTTCTCTTGGCATAATGGGAAGACGTTTTGTCCGGCCAGAAGACGTACTTCCCATCCGCATGATGCTCCTTTAAGAACGGCGGAAGAATTTTCTTAAGACACTCCTCCCGCTACACTTGTTGATTGAGGGCCAGACCGCTTGGCTTGAACCACGAGTCTTCTTCCGACAGATGATATCCTCTATCTCGAGGTATGGGAGCAGTGATATTTTCGGCCGGCGTCACGCAAACTCGTTCCGTCCCTGTTGTCGAACAGCATTTTCAACGCTTCCTTCTTCTTCTTCTTCTTCTTATTCATCATTATCTTCGCCGGACGGCCCCTACTGGCCTTCCGCTCCACGGTCAGGGATGCCAGGATCCGGTAAACTGTACTCACGGGCACGTTTTCGTCTCGAAAGTGGTCTGCGGTAAACTTTTTTCCACGATGACCATGCGTTTCGTAAAACCGTACAACACGCTCGCGGAGTGCTTCCTGTTTCGACGCCATCTTCGATTGAGCTGGAATCACCCGAGCAAAAAGAAACATTGCCACCCACTTCTAGGGAGTCTAAAGAGCAATTCTCTTGGAGAGAAAAGAATTAACGCTCTTTACTATAATTACAGAAAGGTATTGAATTCATTCTCATTTTTTATTGAACACCTGTTATTATGATACAGAAATCTACCTCAGCACATCATCTTTCATAGTCATTATAATTCGACGGTACCGCCAAAATTAAGACATTTCCCAAGTTAGTGAAAAAACTTTCATTATCGTACATCATTTTTTTCAATCATTATGTATACAATTCAATCCACGGTACTTGAATTATGTAATTTACTAATTTTTTAATAATTTTGGCCAACTTTTGTCTGACTCATACAATGAAAATCTATTGAATCACTCTGAAATGCCGAACATTTCTAAAAAGCGATCCTGCATCAAAATAAACCATTCAAAAATTGATGAAATCATTTTTATTAACTACGACAAGTTTCTAAAAAGGGGGTGGGCGTAGCGTAGTTGGTAAATCGATTGCCTTGTACGCAGTGCACCTGGGTTCGAGTCCCGACCCCGCACATAGGGTTAGAAATTTTTCAAAAGAGATTTTTCTAACCCGAAAAGGCGAATGACCTTATGGTTAAAACCTCTATACTCGAAATAAAAAAAAAGTTTCTAAAATACTGTGAAATGATTTTTGTCTTAAAAAAATTCATAAAATTCCCACGAACATTTTACAAAAAAGGTCATTGCGGGAGAGATACCGCATGTGCGGGTGAGACGCCGCACCGTGGCCACAAACTGAAAAATGGTGAACAAAAGTATTTTTTAGCTCTCGTTGATGTTTTTGTGATTAAGTGTCTTTAGCTGAGTTTCATGAAGTTTGATTACACCTATAAATCGACTAGCACCTTCACTTTTCTTAAGGGGGTACTACCATGTCTGGAAACATTTTTTTATTCAACATTTTGAAAATATTTTTCTTCCTCAACTTTGTGTAACGGTTAAGTTGGAGTAACTTAATTAAGAGTACTATTTATCTATATGTTTCTATGAGCGATATGTACCTATGTGTTGGTAGGGGTTCCTTAAAAGCAGTGTTTGGCTGTTTCTCCCAACAATCAATTTATATAACTTAGGTTTGTTCTTGAAAGATTCATTTTCAAAAAACAATCAATTCGTTAAAATTTTCGGTTTTATCCCAATATTGACATCACTACAAATCAATGCGTTCACGAAAATTAGTGCCTGAAACTTTAAAAATTAAACCGAAGTAACTAATTCTTAGATACATATCGCCCGTTTAAATCTATATATATTAGGGTGGGGCAAAATGATCGTTTTTTCAGCACTGCACTTTTTTGGTTCCTTTTGGGGTCCCAAATAACTGTGCAAAATTTGGAGTCGATTGGTTTTGACCCGGCGTAGCGCATTGCGTTTGAAATTTGTATGGAAATTAGTATGGGAAAACATCCTTTTTTGTATTTTTTATTCTACAGACTACAATTCTTCCTGCAGTATGCCAACAAAGAGATCGAAGTGTAGTCCAGGATATGCTGAACAACTTTGCCGAAGGATGTATGGTGTTAGATTGTCTCTTAACCAAGTTATAGCTGCTCAAATTTCGATACATCGAAATAAATGCCAAAAATCATTTTTATTGCCAACACTGCGGGTGTACCAATGATATTTCATATATCATTCCAAAATTACATCATATATTTTATATTTACCATATTGGTATGTTTGGATGAATTATTCAAAAGTCTTAGCTCAATTTCATGAGCGTAGGTAGTTGAGCAATAGGGTGTAGTGAGGGGGGGGCCTACACTATGTAGTAATTCAAACTGAAATATTGTTGAGTTGGAATGTTCAGATGAATTATTTCAAAACATTTACACAATTTTCTACGCATAATAGTAACGATGAAATAAAACATACTGTATCCCTTTGCCTTGACATTTATCAATAGAAGTTACGTTACAGACTGAATCAACTGATGTCGAGTTGATATGTCAGAGGATTGCATTTATTATATTTTGGTTTAATACACCCAAAATCCGACGGGTATGTTTCTATTACTTTTGGGTAAGATTCTATTGTCTTTTCGGTAACAGACCACGCAATTGCGCATTGCGGTATTAAACTCATATTCCCGCAAAGGTAGTAAACGGTGGAATGACGAATTTCAGTTGCTGTTCATGTATGCGCATCACACAATCAAACACTTTTTCAGTATGTGTCAACCTCGGCTCTGTTCGGTTGTAGGTTAATACGCTCGATTTCTATGATAGTATTAGTGCCGAGTCAAACCAACCGGATTGGCGGATCTCTGACCAAATTCAGGCTGGAATCTGCCCCAATATTGGCAGAAACCAGCCAGAATTACGGATTTTTTACTGGGTAGGTTGGATAGTGGAATAAAAAGTTTAGGCGGTTTCCGAATCCGGCCTAGCTGCCAGATCCGAACCTCCCGCATCCAGACCAGTGCCCAGATCCGAACCAGTTCCCGGATCCAGCCCATCCCCTTTCCCCCTTACCAAGTCCGGACCCGAACTAGACTCAGACCTGGTGCTTAGATCCAGACAAGTGCCTGGATCCGGACCCTCGGTTCGGATACGTGGATCCAAACCACAGGTCTTGCTTCCCGAACATGTCGGGAAGGACTGTTCATGTTTTGTGCAGTCGCCACATTGCTGTTAACGTCCGTGATAGAAAAGAAATTTTAATTTAACACCAGCCGAAATACCCCACCACTATTCCGAGTCGTTTTTTTCTGTCTGCTTTGAAGTTAGCCGTATGTGAGCCGATCTTCAAATACGGAATGTGTCGTGTAGAGAAAATCGAACCTCGTCTTTGTCCTCATAGTCACGGCTTACATATACTAGGCTAGCTCGTTAGAGTGTAAACATTTGACGAGAGCGCGTCATAGAAATCATCGGCGAAAACAATTACATGCAATTCATATATTGTTTGCTGCTAACGAATGATCGGCACCTGGTAAATCACAAGGAAGCTATGCGGATGTCCAAAACCTTTGCTATGATCAGAAAATTACGGTGGGATATGTTTTCTATGGTATGCATCCAAATTCCCGATTTACGCTAATAATCACATAGATACACTGATTATCCACTGAGTCTAGTGTAATTATGGCGTAATTTACGTCAAAAATCCATTCCACGCTATTTTTTCCACCGTAAGAGCTTGAATATTGTCAATTAACAACTTTCGAGAAATCCGTTTGTTTATCTCAACGATTTCTCTGACGTCACCGAAAACTGTCAATTCGCGGAATAGCAAGCCTCCTTTCTGTGAGCCGTGCTCATAGTGTTCACTTCACTTGATGCGCAATACAATGACAAGCGAAGTGCTACACACTTCCAGACAATCCGACGCGATAATATTTATTGAATAAGAATTGATGAAACATAAGTGCCACGCAGAAAAGATTTGAATGTGTTGGTATTGCCGTTTGAGGAATTTTTTGTTGTGACCGTTTTAGCATGAAACGTCTTACTTTTAGAGCAATTTTTTCTTATTACCGTAAAGGTATTACGGCCGAGTTTTGGGTGTACTCATTATGATTTGATAGCATGCTCATTTCGATTCTCATGAAATTGAGCTAAGACTTTTGAATAATTCATCCAAACATACCAATGTGGTAAAATAAAATATATGATGTTATTTTGGATTGCTAAATGAAATATCATTGGTGAACCCGCAGTGTTGGCAATAAAAATGATTTTTGGAATTTATTTCGATGTATCGAAATTTGAACAGCTATAACTTGGTTTAGAGATATTCTAATACCATACATCCTTCGGCAAAGTTGTTCAGCATATCCTGGACTACACTTCTATCTATTTGTTAGCGTACTGCAGGAAGAATTGTAGTCTGTAGAATTGAAAATACAAAAAAGTAGGTTTTCCCATACTAATTTCCATACAAATTTCAAACGCAATGCGCTACGCCGGGTCAAAACCAATCGATCCCAAATTTTGCACAGTTATTTGAGACCCCAAAAGGAACCAAAAAAGTGCTGTGCTCGGTTGATGTGGTTATGATTCCGTTTTTCTATATAATAATGCCCCACCCTAATATATAAGTCAATGTTTGTATGTATATGATTTATAGACTCCCAAACGGCTTAACCGATTGCCGTAAAAGTTTGTACATAGTAGGCGTTTGTTATGGAGCGTGTTTGTGTGCTATTGGTTGGGGATTGTCTGCCCGCCAGATGGCGCTTCGGGACAAATTGTGTTTTTCTCCTATTTCGTTAAAAGTCGCAGCAACGCGCGATGGGTATTAACTAGTATATAGATAAATAGACTCATAATCCTATAATGACATTCCGAGGTAAAAAAATATATTTTAGCTACGCATGCTGAAAAATTTTCGGCACTCCGTGATGCAACTGGACGCACATAATCATTAATAAAATTTTCGTGAGTTAATAATAAGGATTATTTTACATCTCCGGTGTTGTAATTCTTCGAAAGACAAATTCACAATATTATATTACCGTATAAAAGTAATCCAATATAAGAAATATAGAGAGTGCGGCATCTCTCCCGAAATTACCCTATCCTTATTATCTGCTGTCGAATTTCATTTGGATCGGAGCTCTGGTTTCAGAGTAATGAGTCAAGGTTTCAGAATGAAAAAATACATTTTTTTCCATTTTTTTGTTTTTAGAAATTTGGGTGAAGCGAATTGATTAAAACTTTTGTGCATTGTAATGTATTCGGACTTTCTCTTCCATCAACCACTGTTCAGCGGCTTGCAGCTACGCACACGATTGCCCACGACACAGCATAGAAAATACATGATGCGCCAATCGACAGTTGTAACTAACCAGATTAAGTTTTTGCAACGCAAGTTATTTTTTGCTTCTTACGGAGTTTCCCCAATAAATCTATTGTAAACAAAAATTGCGTCTACATTATAAAACGATGGAAAAATGTAGTTTTGCAAATCGTCGCCTAGCTCTGCTATGGAGTGGTGCAAATTAATTTGTATGGTTCCAAAATGTTATTGAGGTTTCAAACTAACAATTAGGACTTTTGACCGATAAATTCTTTCACATCTATCCACCTAAAAGGGCGATATGCTTAGATAGGTCCAAATATCCCCGGGTTCCCCTATAATTAATATTCTTCTATTTTTCATCGCTCTCTGTCTGTACTGCGCACCACAGAGGTGTATCCACCATCTGGACGCTAGATATCGCCCCATCAACACATGGACCGGAACCAACGGCTTTACTTTCCTTCCAAAGGAATACATAACCACAGATTCACATCAGAAAATCTCAACGCCCTCGGATGGGATTGAATCCAGTTCCACTGCGGTGGGCAGTATTATTATTTTTATAGTGAACCTAAATGGTTGACATCTGTCTTAAGAGGCTTACGTAATCACGGGTCGAAGTTTGTGATTTTTACAACTAAGTGCATGCAAAAACAATCGTTATCTTCGGTATCTGAAGACAGTCTTCCAAAAGATCTCGAGATAATTTGTAATAATCTGTAGTCGTCAATACTTTTGCCACCAATCAGTATCTAGAGTAAAAGATGATTGTTGTTGTGTTGTGTAAGCGTTCACCAGCAAATATGATCCTGTTTGATTTAAGGAGTTATATACCTTTTTGTGAGACAAATGTCAAGAATGTTTGAATTTACATAAAGGCATAAAGCAATGATTTCATTACATTAAACTTATAGTACTTGGTAGTACATTTTTCAATGAAATAAACAAGCATAAGTTTATAAAAATATAATTGATAATTCGCGGAGTTATGGTTTTTGTTCCTCATTTTTTAATTAAGAGGTTTGCGATGATCACGATTGAAGACCGAAAGATCAACTAAAATCCCAAAACTCAAAAAATTCCACTAGTATATGAGTATTCCTCGTACCTTAACGATTAGTTGAAGAAATAATATCTTTTACTGCATTCCAGAACGTCCTTCCTACAAAATCGCTGAGTTAAGCTCTAAAAATTGTATTAAAAAATTCTCATCCACAAAACAAAAATTTCTGCTTAAAAAAACCGTTAAGGTATAAGACAAATTGATTACAATCAATTGAAAAAACATTGAAGAAAATCGGTTGAGTGGTTTTTTGGCAATCGTGATCACGGAAAAACCATTTTTGGAAAAACGACATTTCGAGAAAATCGAGTTGGGTAGACGAAGCGCGTTTGAAGGCGCAGTAACTTTCGATCTATTTCTCGGATCTCTATAAAAAATTGGTAAATATTCTCAAGGAGTTATACTTTCATATAAAAATTTGAAAAATAAAAAATAAAATGGTATGTAACCTCTTAATCCAACTCCGAACCGATTGTTTTCAAATTGGAAATACGAGCCTGCAATTTTTACTCCACTTTCAAATAATTTAACAATTTAATTAGTTTCCCTTTAGAGTTTATTATTTAGATCCGCTCAGTTGTACAGTTGTCAGCGAGATTCCGGTCAAGATAGAAGAAAATCAGCAAACCCTTCTAAAAAGGATTTTGTTCAACCACATGTAAAATCCTGGGTTGTCGTATAGCGCCTTGAGAAAACTGATGAATATACAGGAGTTTGACGAAAACAGAGAACAACGCGCAAAAACACGAAGGAGCACCGATTGCTCATTTCAAGCGAAATTCAAACATTTCGATGCATGACTTGGCCAAAAAAACCTTGATTCGCAAAGTTTATTCCAGAGAGCCAAGAAACGTTCCGGATTGAAAATGTACAAGATTTAGAACTTCCAAATCAGATGAACATCAGCAGAGTGTTGTCAAAACGCGTAACCGGAAACTCTACATGACACCACTAACGAAATACCGGCACTGCGTCATTGATGATGAGATCAACATCAAAGCGGATTTTAAGCTGTTGCTCGGATGGGAATATTTCACGGGTAACGACAAGTTTGTTATAGATGACCGTTTCAAATGGTAGAATCTGTGAAAATTCGCTTCGAAATGCCTGATTTGGTAGGCTATATGCACTGGTGGGAAACGTAGTGAATCGTTCATTACCAAAGACACCATAAACGGTGAGATTTACAAAACGGCTCCATCCTATTGGAATATTTGCATTACCGGGAATTTTTGTAAACCCGATTCTAATAAAAACCAACAGTAGGTTATGGGGGTATTATTCATTTAATTTGATAGTTTTTCAAGGATTTTTTTATTTCTGCTTATTCCCTTTTCCATCTATTTCTTGGTGTACTATATTTGTCACGATTATTTATTCGCTGTAAAACCCCTCTAAAATTATTACTCGCACAACGTGATTTAAAAGTCTCAAAACTCTCCAAATAGTATTTCGAGGTATCTTCGAAAACTGTTGAAGATTTATGATATCCTAGTGTGACAAGAAACCAAATTTTCATTTATGTTTTATGCCTCATCCCACGATTTATAAATTGCTAGAGATGTCCTGTAGTACTGGTTCGTTTAAGCAACTTGACCAATGTGTAGTCAAGCATTCGCATACAAACATAATCAACACCGTTGTGACAGAATTCAGAGTGAGCATTTCTGATGCTTACGATGCCTACCTTTTCCGGCTGGGCGGAGGACGTATTGTACTGCCGGGCAACGTCTCGATCGGAGTGATGCTGAACTCGGGCGTACTGAACTGGATCTTCTTCTGTGGCATCTTGATGCTGCTGTTGGTGTTACTGTTGCTTGCTCCAGCACCGCTGCTGATGATACCAACAATACCGTTTCCGTTACCGTTCGGATCGTTGTTGCCACTGTTGTTATTCATTTTGTTGATCGAGAGTAGCTCGAAATCGTTATTAGATAACTTTTTCTGTAAGGCCATTTTTGACACACTTCACTGAAGCAAGGAAAAACAATCACTACGAGCTTTTCGTCACTTTTAGTTGTTTTTGAGTATTAGAACACACTGCTCCCTAAATGTATATCACTAACGCCAGCGTATTCCTCGAATGGGTTTTCATTTCGTTTTCTCGACGGGTACACGCCACCAGTTGTGGTAAGTTCCACGCATTTCCGGAGATTGGGGTAATCTGAGCAACAGCTGCGACATGCATTCTATCATCTATCGCTCGCGAAGGCAATCTTCCGAATGTTTGAACGTATCACATTTCCACCGCTTCAGAAGCCCAACCAAACACAGGCCTGGAGAGGATGAGTACTGGTCGGCGCGGAAAGGGGAGATTGGATCCATTCCAACTTCAGGAGCTTTCGTGCTGTCATCCGTATCCTTCTCGCGCACAATGATTACTGAAGCCTGTCCCGGGTTGCCTTCGAACAAATTCTCACTCACAAAATAGCGAACACGCACTTACATTCTTCCGCTCTACCGTGGAGCCACCAACTCCATCAAATTCTATTTCACCACTAATATTATGCTAGCGAATGTTCTGGTAGGAAGCCACAAGTTTCGGCAGATCAGTCGGCGGCGACTTGGAATGATTTATTCTCTACTTATTAAATGTGGCAAACGACGGACAGATTTTATCGAAGATAGACTTGTATTATTTTAATCAGTAGAATATTTCTCTGCGAGAAGACAAACACAACCGACTGCGGGGATATCCTGCACACAACTCAGAGCTGCTGGCTGTTTGGGCCACGAAAAAGGATACGCAGGTGAGCCTTTCCAGTGAGTGACGCGAAGATAACGGTTCTCGGGTGTGTGAGAGCGGAAAGCTTCCAAGGCGCATGTACAAACAAACCGCGCGAGTGCCTATCTGGCAGGGAAGTTCTGTTGATTGTGCTGGAATGCTGTAGAATGTGGGTGGAAATGTGTTTTGTTTACACCTTCTGTGTTTATCGGGAATCAGGATGCATTCTTTCTTCGAGCTGACATGTGCGACGTCGTTACCTCGGACAATATAATCATGCGAATGGATTTCCATTTAATTTTACTTGCGGGTGAAATGTCATGGCAGGTATTCGGAGGCAGGAGGTGGATCGTGACAGAAATGTTTGTTTTTTAATAATGGTGATTGTGATTTGTTGTTGGTGGAAATGGGTGGATTGTTGAAGTTTTACATTAATAATAACGTTTATTTAGTCGAATATATTCAATCAAACTTGTTTTTTCTTACGGCGTTGTGATTTCTGTGTTTTTACGACAAGACAGGCCGATATAGCCAATAATAAATCAAGTACAGCGAGTTCAAATATTTTACCAATGCGCCAGTGGAGGAAAATTTATGATCTATCAATCTTCTTCGTATAACTGCAATCTGTTTTCGCAAGTAAATCTAGATTAATGGTTACACGAAAAATATCATATTTAGGTTTATTTAAATTAACATTTGTCTTCTTGGGTTTCATTTCTCATGCTATACTCAAGAAGCAACATTGCTTGAAGGCAAAGGGTGAGTCGCTGAACACAAATCGAATTGTGCTCATAAACAAACAGTGTGGTAGCTTGTGCCGCAATGTGCCACGATGTGCCATGGTGTTCAGTAAAACAAAAGCAATGGTTGCTATAATTATTTAACTACACTTTGTTGACAGTTTTTGAGTTGTCAGAAGTGTGCCTCAGTGTGCCGCACATTGTGGTAATGAGTGAAATGATCGTGTATTACTGTGAATCGTAATCTTATATCGTGTTATCGTAAGTAATACAGTGTATATGGCACATTGTTCTAAGTGACTCATCCCTTGCTTGAAGGTGATTTACCACCATTAACCCCTTGATGCCCATGTTGTTAGTAAATCACAACGGGTATACATGGCTATACCGCTTGGTAAATGCAAGATAGGCTCTCAAATGTTTTTTTTTAATTTTCCGTTGAACTATTATTATTGCCAGGGCCAACGGATAGCGTGGGTAGTATGGGTAGTACTACCCACTCGAAAATAATAGTGAGGGGAAATACCCACTCGAAAGCTTGGAACAAACTAAAACCTGAAATTAATACCATATTTGTCTTGCGCAGAATAATGCATGCGTCTGAAATTGAGATTCTTTTTACTTACAATTTAAATTTCTTGAAAATATGGTATAATAATTAGGATTTGTTTAACATTTAAACTTATTTTTAGTAATACTAAGGGGAATATATTTTGACACATCTAAATCTTAAAAGGAGGAATTCAGGTCGATATGCAGAAAAAATATTAGTGCATTTTTATTCAGACTAAAGGAAGCAGTTAGAAATATTTTCAAAGACTAGATATGCAATGTTATTATTGTTTGAGTAACAATTGAAACAAGGAGAAACACAATAAGGCTTATTAAAAGGAAGGCAAAAGATATACACAAGAAGAATTGATTTCAACATCAGAGTAGCAGAGACTGTATCAGGGAAAGTGAAGTGAGGGCGGACAACAATGTTAGGGAAAATAAGAAATTAAACTTGCAGCTTTTTGTCAAACGGAAGAATACTACAGGACATCATGAACCCAATCGCTGCCTGCCGTCCTTGGATCCTCTGGGAACATTTTTGTGACCAGACTTCCAGGTTGATGTTAGCATATCAACCAAATGAGAAGAGATAACTAAATTTGGCTATCTATTGTGCTTGAAATTCTGTATATGAAAGACATATAGGGAGATCGAGAATAGCTAGCACATCTCGGACTGGAACAAGACCGAAGGGATTCGTTTAACGGAGATTTGGCGCTAGGGCACTAGGCGCACGACCAGACAACATGTTTAATGTTGCGATAATCTTCACTATAAGCGCAGAGACAGCTCTCCACGACCCCACTACACCGAAGATGCTCATCCAACGTATAATGACCTGACATGACCCGAGATATCATACGAATGAAGTCACGAGCTTTATCCATCCTCTTCCATTGTTTCACAAAATTTGCCAATTTTGATAAGAAATATTGAAAAACTCGTTGAAGCTACGCTATCTTTCATGGATGTCACCTTCTAATGCCTTTTCTCATTACCATTCTAAGCTAAGTGTCCGCCTTCTCATTACCCGTAATGGAGCAATGCAAAACTAAGGTAATCTGATATGATTTTTCAGCTAATGAACTAAGGAACTCCCACGTTTTCCCCAGAAAATGCATGGCGTGCTTTCCATACTCAATCGAATGGAGAACATCCTTGGAACTGTAATGATGCGGACATGGTCGTTGATGGGTAAATATAAAACCATCAGTTTTGTGGGGAGAATGTATGCAGCACAGCCTCTTTTATGATCACCTTCACCACTACTTCATAATAATTAGTATAGAAGCGATGCATAGCTGTCATCATCTAACGAACGCTACAGTGATATGCGCACTACAATGCTTAGCGCGAGCGTCTTTGCTATCAAATTTGTGTTATTATTTCGTTTAAATAAAGTATTATCATTTCATCGTGAAACATCAATTGTTTGAGTGTAGATCTATACGGAATGCTGTTGTCGCCGTAAAAGGCTTCTTGGTTCCGTATATTCCGAGCAACGGATGAGTAGAATACATAACGTAGAACCTAGCCACCAAATGAAGCATTATTTTTCTTGTCAATTCGTCGACAAACCGGTGCCAATAACCACGTTTTCAGTATTCATTAAGTTTTTCATTTGCGTTTCAAACGTTGATTATATTCGGAAAAAATCGGGCGATCCTACCTTCAAAAAGTCCTTGTAGGACCTTTTCGCGTACAATTCTGAGTGCTCTCTACCTACCACGAAGCGGGAGACTGCTGTTTGCGCCGGATCTCGTTTCGTCTGACCTTTAATCGCAGTGTCGATAATCAAGCCTGTTAAAACCTTATATGCTTCTTGTTTTGATTCGTCTGTTTCGTGAACGCGTAACTGTTACAATCAATAGGCCCACCAATTGAGGTCGAGTACATTGATAAATTCAACACGCTTGGCCGCAGTGGTGAAGTAGTCATGATCATATTGAAATTGTCGCGAATATCATGCAGTAAGATACATCGGTTATCAACAGGAAGTTTCGGTTTTGTAATAGTACCCATCAAAAGACACTCTCAGGATGAGGCAGCTTAGGAGAGGAAATGATTTTCTTTTTTCGGAAATTTATAGGCTCATTAGAACATGTTCTCTCAGTGGGATTGTCAGACTCTCGCTCTTTAGTAGACAAGGGAGCGTAGAAATTAGTCGTGGTAGCTGTATGTCCCAATTGTTCGCAATGACGGAATGCCCTGAGACACAAAAAGGTGCCCAGGTATACGAGCCCCGTCCAAAAGAACAAGGTTTGGAAGAGTAGATCGGGCGAAAGGCTCGTCATGAGACTGATTTAAAATATACTCCTCGATTTATGCTCCTCGATTCATACTGAACGCATTTGCCTGCAATCCAGAATTTTCACTGACTGAAGCAAAGGGTTTCTGGAAGCCAACCCCATATTTCGCAATTAAGGCCCCTGTTGGAGACTACACCATCAATCTATACTTCCCAGGCGGGTACGTAGACAAGATACTTCTTTGTACAAGGCCAAGTGTTACGCTGCTGCCCACATTTTTGCTTTGCTTAAAAAGCTATTGTAGATTGTTTTTGTAATGAGAAAGCCGAAAAATATATTGGCAGCTCACGCTACGGATTTATCATTTAATCCTCGAAACGTCCAACATAGCGCATCGTTCACAACATAATTTCACAGATACAGAGAAGTACTACAAGCTAGCGATTTAAAAATATGTTTTTTATTTTCTCCAAGAATTAAAAAAACAATAAACATTATTCAACTAAATTACACTGCCATACACAAAAAAAATCTCGCTTTCCTCAAATTTTCAACTTTCAACGTTGACTGTATTCAACATAGTGATTTCAAAATTCATACAATGTATTTTTATGATTAATGGGAATGTTGTGAAGAAGTTTTCATAGTGATGACAACATACAACCGTGTTGTGAATATTCTGTAGCGATTTCCCCGTAACTCGCCAGAACGCGGGGTTGGGCAGCAGGGGGTTAAATGGGTTATACTTGGTTGGGAAGGAGACCTTCCAGGGGCCTGTTTTATTAGATGAATATAATTTATATCTAAAAGAAGATTTATCGGCATTATTTTGCCATCGGATAAACATGGAAAATTATTTAAAATTGATTGAAACTGTTTTTGGAGGGAGTTTAACAAAGAACTACCAATTAGTACCAGCTGGCCGCCAGGAATTGTCCATCAGTTTTGTAACGAGTACACCAGTGTGGAACTTGAGATCAAGACCCAATAAAAATGTAAAGGAAATTTACCTTTAGGAAAAGACTAAATATAAAAGAGGAGAAATCAAGACGGGTGCTCCGTTAGCGGAAAAAGTGTATCCACATTCACTCCGCATTCTTACCGGTGAGCACGTTCCAATTATTTATACATTAATCTTTTTATTCATCTAATACGCATATAAATCATCCCAAAATCACACCCCATTTTCTTCCCTACTAACAAAATCCAACATCCGTAATACCTATGGAGATTGCGTGGGTTCCCCGTATCTTCTTAAGTAGGTATTCAACTAACATTTCCTTCCCTCTAGCGATCGTAAGGACATGGCCAGTTCACTAGTTCACTGCATACAAACTATACTATTGTATAAAAAGATTTCCCTGTATCAGCCACCCATGATGTGTGCAGTCGTTTTTGATATGCTTTGCTATGTTATGCTATCCTATTATTTTGCCATCGGATAATTATTCAATTCGACCTCCATTGAGTCAGAGGTGCTGTCTGTTGTCGGAGATACCTTCCCATTAGTCAACACTATCATGCGAGCTTCAGTACCCACGCAAAGAAGGCTTTATCGGAGGAAATAGAAAATAATGCTACGAAATTTAAAACAGTAGAGTAATTGGTACTTAGATGTGGAGCATTTTTAGTATCAGTAATCAATAAACACATTTTCGTTGAGTCGTCGGGCACACAGCCCATTAACAAAGGGTATTTCCAAAAAGCCACCAGGTATTATCCGGAAATTTTCACTTTCACATACATACACCATGTCTGAACTTTCATCACCACGAGTAGAAATCACTCCGAATTCTACTACCCACTCGGGAAAAAAGTGTTTCGCCGGTCCTGAATATTGCGTTTGTCCCACTTGATCCTCTCTGTTGGGCACAGATTCAGCTAACAGGAAAAAATGATCTTTTTTGCGTTATTTAGTGAATTTTAGCACCAGTTACGAAAAATTGGAAAAAATGTGCATGGTAAATTTACTCATTACGGTAAATCTAACTTTAATTTGACCCGAGTGAATTTTTCAGAATAATAATTTAACTATTTAATTTAATTAATCTCTATCATTGCGACATTGCAATTATTGCAGAGCCTTATCGTGTTCCTCCCGATAACGGTAACTGGATAGTGGATAGTGCAGGGATGGCAGCAATCCAAGCGATGAGCGGTTTCCCTGTGCAAGAGGTGGTGGATAGCACACACACGAACGCTTCGTTATCGCCAGGACCAACGGCGTATTCGTATGTAGATGTTATGCTCCTCCACGGTGGACATCGGAACAGTACAATCAATTGCTGGACGCACCAACCGACTCGTTAGTCAGACGAATCCCGATAAGGATCTTTTTGTGCAAGCACTTCGTGCTGAGAGCCTCGCCCAAATTACCATTGAATTGTCGGAAACATTAGCTAGGGCGTATGACGTAACAATACCTAGGAAAATGGAACCGGCGTTCAGCGTAATGGTGGAACGCAAGGTTCAGTATTCCCCGTGCTGCCTGCTTAAAACCCAGTAGATGCGTTCAAAGAGCAAGATCGGAGGGAGTCAGGGAAGAGTGTAAAGTGACATTCCGGACGTCTAGGGCCGCTTTTAAACGCGAGATACTGCTTAGTAAGTCCGTCGGCTACGAGGAGCTGTGCGGAGAAGTAGATGCAAACCCCTGGGGTAACGCTTACCGTGGCCTGATGGCCAACATCAAGGGTCCAGCGACGCCAGCTGAAATGTGCGCTGATAAACTGAAAATTATCGTGGAGGGTCCTTTGGCGAAGCACGACCCAACCGCAGACGGTGGAAATACTGGTGACGATTGAGTTTCCAACGACGAGCTTCTTATAGAGGCAAAAGGGCTGAAAGCGAAGAAAGCTCCCGGATTGGATCGTATCCCCAACGTGGCACTACGGACCGCGATCCTGGCGTTTTCGGACATGCTCAAGATAGTTCTACGGAAATGTCTGGACGAAGGCTACTTCCCGGATAGACGGAAGATCCAGAATCTGGAGTTGCTTCCAAAACCAAGGAAGCTACCACTAGATCCAACAATGTTTCGGCATTTATCCTGCTGGACACTCTTGGTATACTTCTGGTGTCATCCTCAACAGGCTGACTATCAACGCTGACTAACTACGCTGAAAGTGATAAAGGTCTATCGCAGAAGCAGTTCGGATTCCATAAAGGGATCTCGACGGTGGAGGCCATGCGTATAGTCATCGCGAACGCTGAGAACGCATCGAAGCAAAAGAGAAGGAATAATAGTTACTGCACCGTGGTAACAATAGACGTTAATGACGGGTGGTTCCGAACTATCTGTGCAAGGTTACTTCCAGAACCGAGTACTGGTCTATGAAACGAACATGGAGCAGAGGTCGATTAGGGTCAGCTCCATACTCGGCCCAACGCACAGTGTCGCCTAGCCGGACAAAACCTTAAAATTCTATTTTCGATTTTCGTTGCGTTGCGTTGCATTGCGTTGTGACGATGATTTTGGCGGATTGCACACTGACTTCATCATGTTTGACTGCTGATTATCTAATAAGAGTTGCTTAGGAAATGGTAAGTAGGAATTCATACCAATCCGACCCATATTAAAACCTCAACAGCATGATAGCCATCATTGCCGGCCGCCCCCATCTCCATCGTTCACGGGGAAGGATAAGGTAGACAGGAAGTGTTGATGCTCCACCTACTTAACGGAAGGACGACGATTCATCAGACTCTTCCATAGGTGTCGCGGAGTTGATAGTTTGGAAGGGTATCAGGTCTAGGATTCGCTCCAAGCAAGCGATGCGACCTGTAAAGCATATTTTATTAGGTAGTTGTTAAGTTAGTCTTCGAGTGCACGATCACTCGAAAAAGAGATCTTGTTTAGTTTTTGGTTTTTTTTAAACTCTGGGCAGCCGGCTACCGAGAGTATACTATGTTCCCTAAACAAAAGCAATTTGAACTCCACTCGGCCGACCGTGGGAGTATTGCCTAGAAAAGCTAATCTTATCTGCGTAATGGGCCGGATCACTATTTATTGCAACAGTATTTGGACATAATTCGCTACTTCTTCTCTACGATATATTTATTGGCTTGAAAACTACCGAGTGACACATTATACAGGCTAGAGTGACAAGCTAGAGTGACACATTATACAGGCAAAAATAGCGCGAGATGTTATAAATCAAGGAAAGTATTTCTTATTTTCCATATCAGATTGTTTGTGGAATACAAGTATACGAGCGATAATAACGAACACTGAAGGGAAATATAAAGGATTGTTAACCTGATGCACGGGCTTGTTAGCAATAATGGAGCTTGAAATTAGGTTCATAAAAACAGACGCGGCGAATTTTCAATACGTATTGACCCGTGATCATAGATACTAGTCAGATTATTCGTATTGGGGCTAATTTCCGATCAACTATTCATTTTTACGGCAATGTTTTCTCGACTAGATTTGTTCGCACCCTCTCATTCTGATACTATTGGCAGAAGGCTGATAGCACCCAGTCGTCGCCGGTCTAAGGACCAAATGTCATCAATAGACTTAGACTCGCGTGGAGGCATGAGATAGGAAACTTGTGAGAATTTTGTTATCCCACCGTTTGACGACCCTTAAAATTCTATTTTCGATTTTCCATGATTTAAAATTTTTCTCTATTTGTAAACAAGTTGACTAGAATCGTCTTAAAATATTAAGTCTTGAGGACGAAAGATAGATTTTTTACCGAACTTCAAAGGTGAGATAGATGATCGATTCTGGAATAAACTGTATTCACTGAAACTTGAATACCATAGGTACAGTCATTCGTGGTTATGCTGCCTAAGCTCGACCCTCATTAGCAGAAGACAAAAGTTAAGCCCGTAAGATATTAAGCCTGTTCTAATGACCCTGCCACTTCTAGTTTTCCGATCTGTATATTTCACATCCTTGCTCTTACTTGAGTACTATGGCTCTAATTTCCATAACTTTCCCTACCCAGTAATCTCTAGCTAATTGAATGTCGTTAAATGTAAAAAAAAAGAAAGTGTGACTATCATAGTCGAAAAAAAAAGAAAAAAGGAATTTGTTCATTATAATTTATCTCACTTTAATAGGTACTACAATGATAATTTAACAACATATATAGGTGTTTCTGATAGAAAATCATTTCAGGAATTTAATGGTGTATTTCGATTTAGGAAATAATGAGTATTTAAAAAGTTAACATCGAAATCAATATAACTATGTTGTTTAACGCGGACTTATTTACATTCAGTGCGTCATCTCTTTATCTGTATAAGCGCATTGAAGGATCTCATCCAGTACAACAAACGTAGAATTTTATCGAGTTTTCAGAATCAATTATGCTGGCTCAAATGCAACGTTGGTAGTCGAGGATTTGTGCCTCACGCAATGGCGGAGCCAGGGGGAGGGTTCTGGGGTCCGGGCCGCCTCCGAATTTTTTTGAGAAATGCTAAATTAGTTTCAGTTTTATACTGGTTTCAAATTTAAAATCATTTCAAACCAAATTTGACCGCCAAACCTGATTTGCAATATTCATTCCAAAATCAAAATTTCGGACCCCTCCCGAAATATTTTTCTGGATTCGCTCCTGGCCTCACGGCAGCGTGCATTCAATGCGTTTCCTATTTCGACTGTTTTACATGACTGGTATTGAAATGAATTCTTTTAACTTAAACTTTTATTCATTTATGTTTGGGTTACACTGTATAATATTGCAGTTTAAGTGATATAGAATTTGCTTCTCGTCTTTGATGAGCTTCGTTGGTAGATGGTTGCATTTCTGTTTGTGGCTGATTATGAATGAACTGCTAATAGTCGTAGTAGTGAATTGTTGAAATTAATTGTGGTGCTCATATTAATAGTTTCGAATAATTCCGATGTTTCGCTAAGTTTGCGTAACAATGAAGGTATTGAACATTTGTACTTTCGAAAAGTGGAAAGGTTTATTATTGTTAGTATTTCATTTTTTCCTTCGCTCTCTTTCTGCACTTAGTCTCTGTCACTGACACCATAGAGGCGACCATACCATGAAAACCATAGATGTGCCACTTGGCTACCGGCGCCGGCTTTGAGATACTAATTAGTTGAATATGAAAATATTAATATTACTTATAATGTACTTGTTTGCTATCTTCGCTTCTCCGAATCATTTACTATAAAAGAAGGCACAAAACAGAACATATATCAAAAATCTACCTCACCAATAATTTGTGCATGAAGAGACAGTATTTCAAAGAATCGTTCTATTTCTGCAGCGGACAATGCGAATATCTAAAAAGAATGAACCTCAATCACGCACTTAGATTCGATATAATATTGATTGATTTCAATGGCTGCAATATTCAATATTGTCATCTGTAAATGTAGTAAGAAGTTGAGAACAACATTGTATGAATCAATGTACTTTTTGAAAATCACATAGTCGTCATCTATTAACAAGTTGATTTTTATTTGCATATTGATAAATATTTTTCCTAAATTGTCATAGTTTAAGGACAATTATTGTATCAAAAGTCGACATTGTAGAGTTGATGTTTAACCCGCCTTACTCCATCATTCCTCATTATTGACGGAGGCACTCTACAGCCTTAAACAACGTCCGACAACTATGAAGGTCAGATTAAATCATATGCGGTGAGAATAGCGCTGCTGGTAAGTCCATTACACTGTACGCAGCTCACCTGAGTTGGAACTCCCACATCCGCATATAATGTGCCTTTGCCATTTTCGGTAAGATTGGTCAGAAAGATATTTATCAAAATTATCTTTTTACGACGGTACCTGAACATTTACAATGCCACCTATAGTGATGCAAATCTAAAGTTTTGCCTTTCTCAATAGAAAGGTATTGCAATTGCTCTGAAAACCGACTATTTAACGGAGGTCCGGAGAGCCGAGTGACATATACCATCCGATTCAGTTCGTCGAGTTCAGCAAATGTCTGTGCGTGTGTATGTATGTGTGTATGTATATATGTATATGTGTGTATGTGACCAAAAATGTCACTCATTTTTCTTAGAGATGGCGGATCCGATTTTGACAAACTTAGTCTCAAATGAAAGGTACAACATTCCCATAGGCTGCTATTGAATTTCTAATGGATCCGACTTCCGCTTCCGGACTTACAGAGTGATGAGTACGATCACGCAGAAAATGTCGATTTTAATATATTCTGCAATGAACGTATAAAGGTGAAAATTTTTCCAAAATGTAACCACTACTACTTCGATTTGTAATATTAGGTCACTAACAGCCATTCAAAGTCTCTTTGACCACATTGGCCACTATCATCGGTTCCGTAAGTCCCGGCGGAAGTATTTAGTTTCAGAATAACAGTCACATACGTTTCTCGAAGATGGCTAGACCGATTCAACCAAACTTAGTCTCAAATGAAAGGTGTTGCGCTCCCGTAAATGGCTATTTAATTTCATACAGATCCGACTTCCGGTTCTGGAGTTACGGGTTGTGGCGTGCGATCGCATAGAAAATTCCGATTCAAACCGATACTCCGATGAAAGCAAAAAAGGTAGAAATGTCGCTAAAATGTCTCTTAAACAACTTAAATTTGCAGTTCTAGGCCACCGACGGCCAGCCAAACTTTCGTTGACTACATTGACCACCATAGACGGTTCCTGAAGTGCCCGGAAAAAGCAGCCATCTTTCAAAAGTAACGAACTCACATCAGTTTCCCGGAAATGGTTGGGCATATTTTCACAAACTTAGTCCCAAATAATAGCTATAATATCCCCACAGATATCTATAAAATTTCGTACGGATCTAAGCGATGGTTCCGGAAATATAGACTAAACCATTAGGTCACATATAAAATTCCCATATAAGCCGGAGCTCAAAATTTTTTTTTCAAGAGGGGGGACCTCATGAAATTTCAGAAATCGAATTCGTATTTTTGATGCCAAACATCTTTAAAATGCATGAAACGTCGAGATTTTATGTTATCTCGAAATTATTTTTTTTTTGTAAAATTCGATTTTTTGGGACTCTGCCGACTCCGCTCCTTTTTGCCTTTCTCAATAGAAAGGTATTGCAATTGCTCTGAAAACCGACTTTTTAACGGAGGCCCGGAGGGCCGAGTGACATATACCATTCGATTCAGTTCGTCGAGTTCGGCAAATGTCTGTGTGTGTGTATGTATGTGTGTGTATGTATGTGTGTGTGTATGTGCGTCTGTGTGTGTGTACGCGAACACAATCTCACTCACTTTTCTCAGAGATGGATGAACCGATTTTTACAAACTTAGTTCCAAATGAAAGGTGCAACGTTCCCATAGGCTGCTATTGAATTTCTAATGGATCCGACTTCCGGTTCCGGAATTACAGGGTGATGAGTACGATCACGCAGAAAACGTCGATTTTAAGAAATTCTGCAATGAATGTATAATGGTGAAAAATTTTCCAAAATGTGACCACAACTGCTTCGATTTGTAGTACTAGGTCATTAACAGCCATTCAAAGTCTCTTTGGTCACATTGGCCACCATCATCGGTTCCGGAAGCCCCGGCGGAAGTATCCAAATTCAGACTAACAGTCACATCGGTTTCTTGGAGGTGACTAGACCGAATCAACCAAACTTAGTCTCAAATGAAAGATGTTGCGTCCCCGTAAATGGCTATTAAATTTTATCCCCAACCGACTTCCGGTTCCGGAGTTACGGGTTGTGGCGTGCGATCACATAGCAAATTGTGATTCAAACCGATACCCCGATGGAAGCAAAAAAGGTAAAAATTTCGCTAAAATGTCTCTCAAATAACTTAACTTTGCAGTTCTAGGTCACTGACGGCCAAACAAACTCTCGTTGACTACATTGACCACCATAGACGGTTCCGGAAGTGCCCGGGAAAAGCGGCCATCTTTCATAACTAGCAAACTCATATCAGTTTCTCGGAAATGGTTGGGCCGATTTTCACAACCTTAGTCCCAAATGATAGCTCTATTATCCCCACAGATGTCTGTGAAATTTCGCACGGATCGCTTGTATGGTTCCGGAAATATAGACTGAACGGTCCGGTCACACATGAAATTCCCATATAAGCCGGAACTCAAAATTTTTTTCAAAGGGGGGACCCCATGAAATTTCAAAAATCGAATTCGTATTTTTGATGCCAAACATCTTTAAAATGCATGAAACGTCGAGATTTTATGTTATCACGAAATTTTTTTTTTTTTTGGAAATCGACTTTTTGGGACTTTGCCGATTTTGCACCTTTTTGCCTTTCTCAATAGAAAGGTATTGCAATTGCTCTGAAAACCGACCTTTTAACGGAGGCCCGGAGGGCCGAGTGACATATACCATTCGATTCAGTTCGTCGAGTTCGGCAAATGTCTGTGTGTGTATGTATGTGTGTGTATGTATGTGTGTGTATGTATGTGTGTGTGTATGTGCGTCTGTGTGTGTGTACGCGAACACAATCTCACTCACTTTTCTCAGAGATGGATGAACCGATTTTTACAAACTTAGTCCCAAATGAAAGGTGCAACGTTCCCATAGGCTGCTATTGAATTTCTAATGGATCCGACTTCCGGTTCCGGAATTACAGGGTGATGAGTACGATCACGCAGAAAACGTCGATTTTAAGAAATTCTGCAATGAATGTATAATGGTGAAAAATTTTCCAAAATGTGACCACAACTGCTTCGATTTCATACGTCTCCCAACCTTTGAACGGAACGGATCGTTATATTTCACAGTGGTGCTCGGTGTGTAAATTTTAGTGAGTCAAGGTCATCCTTTGTTCGTTCGTTAGCAGCCGTTCTGCTGGTGCCGACAGTAAATCCAGTACATTGTTTTCGCTGGTGCGGAACAATCGACGTTGTTTGCAGATAAGTTTTGCTTTATTTTTTTTCCTCGTTTGCTTTCTTTCCTTTTCCCTACTTTTACTCTACCTTGTAATCAAATAATAAGACACATTCCCGTTTATATAACGCTCTGCCCTCGTGCTTAAATGGCCGAGGGCGAAATACCATCTGATGTAATCATGGAAGTCCCTGATCCCCCTAATACTCGCATTGCTCCCCGTATAAAGCAGTACCCAGAAGGTTCCTCTGGGCCATGGGTGGTATATTTTCGGACCGGAGAGAAACCGGTTAATATATTAAAACTTTCTCGAGATCTGACTGCTAATTACCCGGCCGTAACTCAGATAACACGTGTTCGGGCAAACAAGATACGTGTTCTAGTGAGTGATCTCGGCCAGGCAAACGCGATTGCTTGCTGTGAGCGCTTTACGCGGGAATTTAAAGCGTACGTGCCTTGTGTGGCCTGTGAAATCGATGGGGTAGTGTCCGAACCGGGCCTGAAATGCGAAGAACTGTTGGAGCACGGGGTTGGCTGCTTTAAGGACCCCTCTCTTGAACAGATTAAGATCTTAGAATGCAAACAATTGTATACCGCAAACACCGAGGGAGGTAAGACTACCTACTCTCTATCAGGCTCGCTTCGGGTGACATTCGCCGGGTCCTCTCTTCCCAACTACATCCTCCTTGACAGGGTTCGCCTACCAGTTCGCCTGTTTGTACCGCGGGTCATGAGCTGCAGCAATTGCAAGCAGTTGGGCCACACAGCCACATATTGTGGAAATAAGAAACGATGCGGCAAATGCGAAGGAGAGCATGAGGATGACTCTTGCGACAAAGAAACTGAAAAGTGTATTTGCTGCGGGGGCCCTTCACATGCTCTTAAATCATGCCCTGCGTACAAGCAGCGCGGGGATAAAATTAAGCGCTCCCTTAAGGAACGCTCAAGGCGTTCTTATGCAGAAATGCTAAAGAATGCTTCGCCATCTGTCCTGTCCGAAAATCCCTATGCTGGTTTGGCTAACGTTGAGCAAGAATCTGACGATCCACGAGAGGGAACATCTTTGGTTAACCCAGGGGAATCCAGGAAGAGGAGAAATCCAGCCTCCCCTACATTGCCTCGTAAGGGTGCCAAGGTGTCGTCCACTCAGAGTGCGCCATCTACAACCAATAGATCCAACGGAAGTGATGCACAAAAGCCGAAGCAATTTGCTCCAGGACTTGGAAATATTAATTCTAACAAGGAGTACCCACCACTTCCAGGGACATCCAAAACCCCAAGTGTCCCCTTTTTTCAAACAGATACTCAGTCCAGTAGCGGACTAATGAAATTTTCTGACATAGTGGACTTAATTTTCACAGCTTTCAATGTTACTGATCCTCTTAAAAGCCTTCTGATACGTTTTCTCCCTATAGTGCAAACATTTTTGAAGCAGTTGACTACTAAATGGCCCCTCCTTGCAGCGATCGTATCCTTCGATGGCTAAGTCATCGAACGAGGTCACCGATTCGATCACTGTTCTACAGTGGAACAGCAGAAGTATCCTCCCGAAAATCGATTCCTTTAAATTTTTACTAAATAGTTTAAAATGTGATGCTTTCGCATTATGTGAAACTTGGTTAACTTCCGATATAAATCTCAACTTCCACGACTTTAATATAATTCGTCTGGATCGAGAAAACCCCTATGGAGGAGTACTTTTGGGGATCAAAAAGTGCTATTCTTTCAACCGAATTAACCTCCCTTCGACACCAGGCATTGAAATTGTCGCTTGTCAAGTTTTAATCAAAGGTAAAGACCTTTGCATTGCTTCCATCTACATTCCTCCTAGAGCCTCGGTAGGGCACCGAACGCTTTGTAATATCACGGAATCCTTACCGGCACCACGGCTAGTTCTGGGAGACTTTAACTCGCACGGTACGGTATGGGGCTGTCTTCATGATGATAATAGATCAACATTAATCCAAGATCTTTGCGATAATTTCAACATGACCATCTTAAACACGGGAGAAATGACGCGGATTCCTACACCACCAGCACGCGCAAGCGCGTTGGATTTATCGCTTTGCTCGACATCGCTACAGTTAGATTGCATGTGGAAGGTGATCCCTGATCCCCACGGTAGCGATCATTTGCCTATCGTGATTTCAATTGCTAACGGTTCAAGACCATCGGAAACAATCAATGTATCGTATGACCTCACACGGAACATTGATTGGAAGAGTTACGCGACCGCGATATCCGTTAAAATCGAATCCACTCAAGAACTTCCTCCGGAGGAAGAGTACAGGTTTTTGGCTGGCTTGATTCTCGACAGTGCGAATCAAGCTCAGACTAAACCAGTACCCAGCGCGAATACCCATAGACGGTCTCCCACCCTGTGGTGGGATAAAGAGTGCTCAGAGCTGTACGCGGAAAAGTCCACTGCATATAAGGCCTTCCGGGAAGACGGGTTACCCGCTAGCTATCAACAGTACGCGTCGTTAGAAAGGCGAATGAAGAGTCTAATGAAAGCCAAAAAACGCAGTTATTGGCGCCGGTTCGTCGACGGGTTAACGAGAGAAACAGCGATGAGCACTCTTTGGGGTACGGCTCGACGTATGCGTAATCATAATAGTACCAACGAGAACGTGGAATATTCAAACCGTTGGATATTCGCTTTCGCCAAGAAGATCTGTCCGGACTCTGTCCCGGTACAAAAAACGTACCACGCCGCGTCTTCTCACGATACCGCGAACGAAACACCGTTTTCGATGGTGGAGTTCTCACTTGCTCTCTTATCGTGCAACAATAACGCCCCAGGGTTAGACAGAATCAAATTCAACTTGCTGAAGAATCTGCCTGACACTGCAAAAAGGCGCCTGTTGAATTTATTTAACAAGTTTCTTGAGGGTAACATTGTCCCTTATGAATGGAGGCAAGTGAAGGTCATCGCCATCCAAAAACCAGGAAAACCAGCCTCCGACCACAACTCGTATCGGCCGATTGCAATGCTGTCCTGTATTCGGAAGTTGTTCGAGAAAATGATCATGTTTCGCCTCGACAATTGGGTTGAAGCAAATGGCTTACTGTCAGATACACAATTTGGCTTCCGCAAAGGCAAAGGGACGAACGATTGCCTTGCGTTGCTTTCTACAGAAATCCAAATGGCCTATGCTAACAAAGAGCAGATGGCATCAGTCTTCTTGGATATTAAGGGGGCTTTTGACTCAGTTTCTATCAACATTCTGTCAGAGAAGCTGCACCAGCATGGTCTTTCACCAATTTTAAATAACTTTTTGCTAAACCTGTTGTCTGAAAAGCACATGCACTTTTCGCATGGCGATTTAACAACATCGCGATTTAGCTACATGGGTCTTCCCCAGGGCTCATGTCTAAGTCCCCTGCTCTACAATTTTTACGTGAATGACATTGACGATTGTCTTGCCAATTCATGCACGCTAAGGCAACTTGCAGACGACGGGGTGGTCTCTGTTACAGGGCCCAAAGCTGCCGACTTGCAAGGACCATTACAAAATACCTTGGACAATTTGTCTGCTTGGGCTCTTCAGCTGGGTATTGAGTTCTCCACGGAGAAAACTGAGTTGGTTGTTTTTTCTAGGAAGCGTGAGCCGGCGCAACTCCAGCTTTTATTAATGGGTGCAACGATCAACCAGGTTTTCACATTTAAATATCTCGGGATCTGGTTCGACTCTAAAGGTACCTGGGGATGTCACATTAGGTATCTGAAACAGAAATGCCAACAAAGGATCAATTTTCTCCGAACAATAACTGGAACATGGTGGGGTGCTCACCCAGGAGACCTGATCAGGTTGTACCAAACAACGATATTGTCGGTGATGGAGTACGGGTGTTTCTGTTTCCGATCCGCTGCGAACATACACTTCATCAAACTGGAGAGAATCCAGTATCGTTGCTTGCGCATTGCCTTGGGTTGCATGCACTCGACCCATACGATGAGTCTCGAAGTGCTGGCGGGCGTTCTTCCGCTAAAAAATCGATTTTGGGAACTCTCATATCGATTGCTCATCCGATGCGACATTCTGAACCCGTTGGTAATTGAAAACTTCGAGAGGCTCGTCGAGCTTAATTCTCAAACCCGTTTTATGTCCTTGTACTTCGACTACATGGCACAGAGCATCAATCCTTCTTCGTACAATCCCAACCGTGTCCGTTTCCTAGATACTTCTGATTCTACTGTATTCTTCGACACATCCATGAAGGAAGAGATTCGTGGAATCCCGGACCATATACGCCCGCAGGTGATCCCCAATATATTTTATAATAAATTCCGAGAAGTCGACTGCGACAAAATGTTTTACACTGACGGATCAAATCTCGATGGGTCCACTGGCTTCGGTATCTTCAACAATACTATCACCGCTTCATTCAAGCTCAATGACCCCGCTTCAGTTTACGTCGCAGAGTTAGCTGCAATTCAGTACACCCTTGGGATCATCGACACTCTGCCCACAGATCACTACTTCATCGTTTCGGACAGCCTCAGCTCTATCGAGGCTCTTCGTGCGGTGAAGCCTAAAAAGCAATTACCGTATTTTCTGGGGAAGATACAGGAGTCCTTGTGTACGTTATCTGAAAAATCTTATCAGATTACCTTTGTTTGGGTCCCCTCTCATTGTTCTATCCCGGGCAATGAAAAGGCCGACTCATTAGCAAAGGTGGGCGCATTAAATGGTGACATATACGAAAGACCAATCTGCTTCAACGAATTTTTTAGTATTTGTCGTCAGAGGACGCTCAACAGTTGGCAAACCTCGTGGAGCAATGGGGAACTTGGACGATGGCTACATTCGATTATCCCAAAGGTATCAACGAAGCCTTGGTTCGGGGGGATGGATGTGGGTCGGGATTTTATTCGTGTAATGTCCCGACTTATGTCCAATCACTACACCATGGATGCGCATTTGCGGCGTATTGGGCTTGCGGAGAGTAGTCTGTGCGCTTGTGACGAGGGCTATCACGACATCGAACACGTTGTCTGGGTATGCGCCGGGTATTGTGACGCTAGGTCTCAGTTAAAGGAATCCCTTCGGGCCCGAGGTAGACCACCCAATGTACCAGTCCGAGATATGCTGGCAACTCGTGATTTCCCCTATATGTCCCTTATTTATACCTTCATAAAAACGATAAATATCCCAATTTAGCCCCTCTCTTTTATTTCTCGTTTTTAGAGTTTCCTCCTGCCTTGTGGAACCGATCAGCTCCAGAGTGCCACTATGTAACCGCCATCGCCCTTACCACTACGCCTGCATAGAAGGAAACTGAAGCGAGAGCGACTCGAGGTCCGATGACTTTTGAAGGATTCCCCGCGGGTCCGAAGAATACCATCCGCCAATCCGGTACTCGACGACTTACTAGACTGAGGCGCAAATTTGATACGCTGATCTCCCTCCCCCCCCCCGCCGTTCGAGCGAAAGTTGCAAGTTTTGCTCTTCTTTCCCTGTCTCTCCCCTGTCCTTGATACAACTGCTGCTACACTGATGCGGAAATAAGCCACCCTTTGAATATCTTGACCAAGCATAAGTTTTAGTTAAAAAATTCAAATTAGTATTCTGTATTCCTAGTTTTAAGATAGCTATAATTTTTACTCTTTATTGAAACTCTTGTCCTCCATCTTGTAAATAGAATTGAATCCCTAGTTTTAAGATTTCTGTGAAATTTCTCATAAATATTTGTTCCCCCTTTTGTGTACTAAACTATATTGTTAGTTTTAAGATAACCGTAAAATATTTCGTAAAATACTATTACTCCCCCTCTTGTATATCAAAGTGAATCCCTTGTTTTAAATTTTTTCATAAAAAAATCTTTTGGCCCTCTTTTGTATATTGAATCTTATTTCTAGTCTTAAGATAGCTGTAAACTTTCTTTTCCTTTGTAAAAAAATATTTCAACATTGTAACCTCCTAGTTTTAAGATATCCAAAATGTAAAAACAAAAGCATTTGGCACCGCCAAGCTAACGCATTTGTGCCTATCAAATAAACGAAATGAATAAAAAAAAAAAAACTGCTTCGATTTGTAGTACTAGGTCATTAACAGCCATTCAAAGTCTCTTTGGTCACATTGGCCACCATCATCGGTTCCGGAAGCCCCGGCGGAAGTATCCAAATTCAGACTAACAGTCACATCGGTTTCTCGGAGGTGGCTAGACCGAATCAACCAAACTTAGTCTCAAATGAAAGATGTTGCGTCCCCGTAAATGGCTATTAAATTTTATCCCCAACCGACTTCCGGTTCCGGAGTTACGGGTTGTGGCGTGCGATCACATAGCAAATTGTGATTCAAACCGATACCCCGATGGAAGCAAAAAAGGTAAAAATTTCGCTAAAATGTCTCTCAAATAACTTAACTTTGCAGTTCTAGGTCACCGACGGCCAAACAAACTCTCGTTGACTACATTGACCACCATAGACGGTTCCGGAAGTGCCCGGGAAAAGCGGCCATCTTTCATAACTAGCAAACTCATATCAGTTTCTCGGAAATGGTTGGGCCGATTTTCACAACCTTAGTCCCAAATGATAGCTCTATTATCCCCACAGATGTCTGTAAAATTTCGCACGGATCGCTTGTATGGTTCCGGAAATATAGACTGAACGGTCCGGTCACACATGAAATTCCCATATAAGCCGGAACTCAAAATTTTTTTCAAAGGGGGGACCCCATGAAATTTCAAAAATCGAATTCGTATTTTTGATGCCAAACATCTTTAAAATGCATGAAACGTCGAGATTTTATGTTATCACGAAATTTTTTTTTTTTTGGAAATCGACTTTTTGGGACTTTGCCGATTTTGCACCTTTTTGCCTTTCTCAATAGAAAGGTATTGCAATTGCTCTGAAAACCGACTTTTTAACGGAGGCCCGGAGGGCCGAGTGACATATACCATTCGATTCAGTTCGTCGAGTTCGGCAAATGTCTGTGTGTGTGTATGTATGTGTGTGTGTATGTATGTGTGTGTGTATGTGCGTCTGTGTGTGTGTACGCGAACACAATCTCACTCACTTTTCTCAGAGACGGATGAACCGATTTTTACAAACTTAGTCCCAAATGAAAGGTGCAACGTTCCCATAGGCTGCTATTGAATTTCTAATGGATCCGACTTCCGGTTCCGGAATTACAGGGTGATGAGTACGATCACGCAGAAAATGTCGATTTTAAGAAATTCTGCAATGAATGTATAATGGTGAAAATTTTTCCAAAATGTGACCACAACTGCTTCGATTTGTAGTATTAGGTCACTAACATCCATTCAAAGTCTATTTGGCCACATTGGCCACCATCATCGGTTCCGGAAGCCCCGGCGGAAGTATCTAAATTCAGAATAACAGTCACATCGGTTTCTCGGAGATGGCTAGACCGATTCGACTAAACTTAGTCTCAAATGAAAGGTATTGCGTCCCCGTAAATGGCTATTTAATTTCATCCCGATCCGACTTCCGGTTCCGGAGTTACAGGCTGTGGCGTGCGATCACATAGCAAATTGTGATGCAAACCGATACTCCGATGAAAGCAAAAAAGGTAAAAATTTCGCTAAAATGTCTCTCAAACAACTTAAATTTGCTGTTCTAGGTCACCGACGGCCAAACAAACTTTCGTTGACTACATTGACCACCATAGACGGTTCCGGAAGTGCCCGGGAAAAGCGGCCATCTTTCAAAATTTACGAACTCACATCAGTTTCCCGGAAATGGTTTGGCCGATTTTCACAAACTTAGTCCCAAATGATAGCTGTAATATCCCCACAGATGTGTATAAAATTTCGTACGGATCGCTTATATGAGTCCGGAAATATAGACTAAATCGTCACGTCACATATGAAATTCCCATATAAGCCGGAACTCAATTTTTTTTTTTTCAAAAACAAAAATTTCAGAAATCGAATTCGTATTTTTGATGACAAACATCTTTAAAATGCATGAAACGTCGAGATTTTATGTTATCTCGAAAATTATTTTTTTTATAAAAATCGACTTTTTGGGACTTTGCCGATTTCGCACCTTTTTTCAGTTCAATATTACCGTGGCTGTTTGTTCTTTTTCAAAATTTTAGATCTCGAATAATGATTTTTTTTTCCTGTATATAGTTGTCATGTGATGTACAATAATAAAATGTAATATGTGCATTTAAAAGCTTTTAATGAATATAAACAACGCACACATTCTCGTGATTCATGATTGAGAAAGGCACAATTGCACCGCTAGGTGGATTAAAATAGGTTTTTAAATTCAATATTACCTGTTTTTTCTTTTGCATAATTTTAGAAGTCGAATAATAATTTCTTTTCTTGTATATAGTTGTCAAGTCATGTATAATAAAATTGTAATGTATACATTTGACGAATTTCGCGCCAACTTGAACAAATGTTGGTAACACCCTCTCAGATTCTAATGAAACTTTCTGTACATGAAGACTTTGTCACAAAAAGCCACTTTGCATATTTTGTTTTTCCAGAAATGATCTAGACTGTCTTTTGAAAAGGGCCAAACTTTTTTTTGCTAATTTTTTTGAGATGGCTATAGTTTAAGAATGACAAATCCTACAAAAAATGTTGTAGGAGTGGTTTTTACAAAATTAGTCAAATTTTCGAACAAAAATATTGAAAAAATTCTTCATTGACTCCTACACTGAAAAAAAATCGATTTTAAAAATTTAAAGTCGATTTACAAAAAAAAACCATTTTTGATTTGGATAAAATTTTGTTCCAAGATAGATAATTATGTTCCCTACCTGCCGTCAAAAATTCAAGTTGGGCACTTTTGAAGAAAAAAAGTTATTTGAAAAAACTTTTCCTTGTCGAAACTGCATTTTTTTTCTTCAGTGTATTTTTATCGAAAACTAAAGCAATGAAGGTCATAATCATCTCAGGATCCATTTTCCCAGCTGCTAGTTGCCTGATACATGCAAAAAGTATCAGTAACGAATTTGGTATATATTCATAACAAACTTGAATGAAGACCGGAAGACTGGAAGATTGGAAGATCTGAACTGAAAGATTGGAAGACTGCAGTTCATTTATTCCTCTCAAATCTGATAAATTTTATGAATCAATTGACAAACTTTTCTAAAATTTATTTTATGTCTGATGGAGCAGTAGCACAATACAAAAATAAGAAAAAACTTTGCAAGCTTGTGTAGATTCCAGTCAAAGTATGAGTTAAGGTTGGAGAGAGAATGGGCCAAAATCGAAAACGAAAAAAGCAGTTTTTTCCACCCATCTTCAAAAAAAATCAATCATTTTGAATCATCTTCATTTTGTACGCTGCACAGTTGGCCTGGCCGCTTTAATGCTTGTGTCATATGTGCCACAAACGTTAATAATGACAAGAAAAATTGTGGGCGAATTTCTGCAATTTTCCAAGTTCCCTACATGTATTGGCTGTGTATGTGTAGACTAGACTGGACGTCTTCATAAAAATGAATCATCTCATGTAAAATGTTGTTACAGTACTGCTGATTGATTTTTATGAAAATCTAACACTCGGTGTGGAAAAAACTGCTTTTTTCCTTTTTGATTTTTGCCGATTCTCTCTCCAACCTTAAGCGCAGAATGGCATTTTGTTGCAGCATCCCATGGAAAAGGACCCTGTGATGCTATTGGTGGCACTCTCAAGCGAATGGCAAAAAAGCTAGTCTTGATCGTGCCTATGCAAATACCATAACGCCAAAACAATATCTGGAACTCAAATATTCCACAGTCTTGTGCCTATTTTTGGTGGTAAAGTAGAGACGAAAAGGTATTCTAATTCAGAAGATGAACCAAAAATATTTTCCTTGTATAGAAATAATACAAAATAGCATGCATGAAGATAGTTTTAAGACAAATGTAATATATAAAAATAAATAAATAATTATGTAAAATTCACTACTTAATGTTGTGGTGGTTATTTCTTTCCCTGATTCTTCCTCAGCACTAAACAAGAAAATGAAAAAGTAATATTTGTTTAACGCCATAAACTCTTTTAAATGGGATTCTTGATTAAGGGGTTACATACCTTTTAGTGATAAAAATGTCAAAATAGTTTGAATTTACGTAAAGGAATAAAGGAATGATTTCATTACATCAAACTTATAATATTTTGCTACTAAATTTTTCAGTAATATAATCAAGCATAAGTTTAATAAAATAAATTGATAATTGGCGGAATGATGGCTTTTTCCCCGAAACCCTTTTTGCCTTTCTCATATAAAGAAAGGCTATGCAATCACTGTAAAAATCGACTTTTTAACCGAGGCCCGGAGGGCCGAGTATCATACACCATTCGATTCAGTTCGTCCAGATCGGAAAATGTCTGTGTGTGTGTATGTATGTGTGTGTGTATGTGTGTGTATGTGTGTGTGTCATTTAAACTCACACAATTTTCTCAGAGATGGCTGAACCGATTTTCGCAAACTTAGTTTCATCTGAAAGGTATAACGCTCCCATAAGCTGCTATTGAATTTTTAGTTGATTCGACTTCCGGTTCCGGAGTTACGGGTTGAAGAGTGCGGTCACACAGCAAATTCCCATATAAACTGGTACCACCATAATGTTCAAATGATGTAAAACATAATAAAATTGATGTAATATTACTCTAGTTTGCGGGTCTGGATCATTAATGATCAATCAAAGCAGCTTTGACCACATTGGCCACCTATGACGGTTCATGACGCCCTCGGGGAACCCGCCAAGTTCCTAAACAAATATCACACCCATTCCCCAACGAATTCTCTACCGATTTTTACGAACTTAATTTCAAATGAAAGATACAGTAATGTCATTGACTGCTGCTGAATTTCATTCGGTTCTGACTCTTGCTTCCGGAGTTACAGGGGTGTTAGTAAGGATACACTGGAATTTCCCATATAAATCGGTACAATCGTAATACCTCAGAGGCTAAAAACTATTGAAATGGTCACCAAATTACTTCTAATCGTAGATCTAGGTCACTGATTGCCAATCAAACATTCTTTGAATATATTGTCCACTATCGACGATTCCGGAATTCCGGGCATATTCCACAATTAAAGTCACATCGGTTCATCGGTGATGACTGAACCGATTTTCTCAAACCAAGTCTCAAATGGAAGGCAAAATATGCAGTTGAGTATTTCGTAGCCGCCCCTCCCCCCCCCTCCCCACCTTGCCCTTACACCTCCCTCCTTCATCACTCTCCTCTTCTTGGGTCACCCTCACGCCCAGATTTCCTTCATCCACACCGTATACCGAAATAAGATGAAGGATTTCTGACGCATCCTCCACACCCACTCTACTAAACCCCCATTCCCTACACGTTCAAACGCATTCCACCAACCTTTGCAAATTATAATCACATGAAGATAACATTGAACTCATGCTTATTAAGCTAATTAAATATTATTCTTTTGCCTTTCTTATATAGAAAGGTTATGCAATTGCTCCAAAAACCGACTTTCTAACCGAGGCCCGGAGGGCCGAGTCTCATATAACATTCGACTCAGTTCGCCGAGATCGCAAAATATCTGTGTGTATGTATGTGTGTATGTGTATGTGTGTATGTGCGGATTTGTTAAAATGTCCACATCGGTTTCTTGGAGATGGCTGAACCGATTTTTACAAACTAAGATTCAAATGAAAGGTATAATATTCCCATAGGTTGCTATTGAATTTCATTTTCAACCGACATCTTGATCCGGATTACGAGTTGAAGAGTATGGTTACAAAACAAAATTTGTTGATTTTTCCATATCGGTTTCTCGGAATTTTCTGAACCGATTTTGACAAACTTAATTTTAAATGAAAGGTCCATCAGCTGCTGTTGAATTTTGTGTGGATCCGAGTTCTGGTTCCTGAATTACAGGGTGATACGTGCGATCACGCAGCAAATCCCGATTCTAACGAATTCTGCGATGAATGTAAAAAGGTGATTTTTTTTCCCAAAATGTAAACACAACTGTTGAATTTGTAGATCTAGGTCCCCTACAGTCATTCAAAGTCTCTTTGGCCACACTGGCCACCATCGACGGATCCGGAAGCATCCAAAGTCAGAATAACGGTTATATTGGTTTCTCGAAAATGGCTAGATTTGCTCAACTTAGTCTCAAATGAAAGGTGTTGCGTCCCCAGAAACTGATATTAAAATCCATCTCCATCCGACTTCCAGCACCGGAGTTACGGGTTGTGGAGGTCGATCACATAGAAAACTCCGATTCAAACCGATACCGCGATGAATGCAAAAAGGTGCTCTTATATATACTTACCAAGTGTAATAAGAATGAAAAACATTTCCATAATGTTATATTGTACGAACCAGCTATTAAATCATAGTTTGGAGAAATGAGAAAGGCACAATTGCACCTCTAGGTGGATTAAAACAGGTTTTTATTTAAGAGGTTTGCGGTGATCACGATTGGAGACCAATAGATCATCTAAAATACAAAAACTTTAAAAAATCCATTAGTATATGAGTATTCCTCGTACCTTAACGATTAGTTGAATAAATAATAATTTTTTCCTGCATTCGAGAACATTTTTAGTAAAAAATCGCTGTTTTAAGCTCTAAAAATTGTATTAAAAAATTCTTATCCATGAAACAAATTTTTTTGAATAAATAGGAATAATTACGATCAATTGAAAAAAATTAAGAAAATTGATTGAGTAGTTTTTCGGCAATCGTGATCACGGAAAAACCATTTTTAATAAAACGACATTATTAGATAATCGAGTTTAAAACTGTGCGCTGTAACTTTTGATCTATTTCTTGGATCTTTATGGAAAATTGGGAAAACATTCGCAAGGAGTTGTACTTTCAGATAAAGTAATAAAAAAAATTCGATTTCATGAAAAATGAAAAAGTAGTTAAACCCTTAATAAAAATATGCTTAGTTGCTAAATTAGACAATATCTTCTCACAAACTGAGTTTTATTAGATTCTGAGATGATTATGACTTTTATTGGTTTAGTTTTCGATAAAAATACACTGAAGAAAAAATGCCCAACTTGAATTTTTGACGGTAGGTAGGGAACATAATTATCTATCTTGGAACAAAATTTTATCCCAATCAAAAATGGTTTTATTTGTAAATCGACTTTAAATTTCTAAAATCGATTTTTTCAGTGTAGGAGTCAATGAAGAATTTTTTCAATATTTTTATTCGAAAATTTGACTAATTTTATAAAAACCACTCCTACAACATTTTTTTGTAGGATTTGTCATTTTTAGACTATAGCCATTTGAAAAAAAAAATAAGTAAAATAAGTTTGGCCCTTTTCAAAAGACAGTCTAGATCATTTTTGGAAAAACAAAATATGCAAAGTGGCTTTTTGTGACAAAGTCTTCATGTACAGAAAGTTTCATTAGAATCTGAGAGGGTGCTGCCAACTTTGAATACGATTTGACGCGAAATTCGTCATTTGAAAGCTTTTAATAAATATAAGCAACTCAGTCTCTACGCATCGCTCGATCGAGATAGAAGTGTTTTGTTTTCGGTCTGTTGGAAAAAGAACAGTGCAGTAATCCGCGTTCAAGGTTATTTTGCCATTCTCTGCCTCTTCGAGGTTTGGACTTTTATTCTTTTGTGCGTGTGTTAACCGTTAGGCCACATTCCTCAACCTTTTGTTCGTAAAGCGAGGATTGAACAATAACCAGCTATTTAAGCTGGACTGGTGCGTCGTGGGAAACGAGTATACAGATAAGTGAAATCTACCTTTTTGATACATTTACGGCTTTTTCCCGTCTGCGCGGGTGCTGACCCCGTGCATTGACGGTGTCGATGGCTTCCTCCCCGGATGGCCAAATGGAGATCGAGTCGACTCCTAAGGCTCTCCCCCGACCCAAACAATATCCAGAGCTCTCGACCGGTCCCTTTGTGGTCTTCTTTCGGCCCAAAACAAAATCGCTGAATCTATTACAGATTTCAAAAGACCTGACGGAACGGTTCTCGGCTGTGATCGAAATAAAAAAGGTCCGCTCAGACAGGCTGAGGGTCGTGCTGACTAACTCAAAGCAGGCAAACGATATTGCTTGCTGCGAGCACTTTACGAAGGACTATCACGTGTATATTCCAGCTGTGAAAGTACAGTCTGAAGGCGTTGTCACCGATGACAGTTTGACATGCGAGGATCTGCTGCAGTACGGGGTTGGCCGTTTCAGAGACCGCTTACTTCAGCCAGTGAAAATACTCGAGTGCAAGCGTTTGCACTCAGTAGTAGTTGCGGGGGATGGTTCAAAAACGTACCCCCAATCAAACTCTTATCGGTTGACCTTCGCTGGTACCGCTTTGCCAAATTACGTCCTCTTGCACAAGGTTCGTCTGCCTGTGCGTCTGTTTGTGCCGCGGGTCATGAATTGCACAAAGTGTAAACAATTGGGTCACACAGCCACCCATTGTAGCAATAAGGCCCGCTGTGGAAAATGCGGGGAGAATCATCTAGATGATTCGTGCAGTAAGAATGCTGAGAAGTGTCCTTACTGTGCAGAGAATCTGCATGATATCTCGGCATGTCCCGCGTACAAACTACGCGGGGATAAACTAAAACGTTCCCTTGCTGGACGATCCGAACGTTCTTTTGCAGAAATGCTAAAGAAAGCTACACCACCAACCTCAACAAACATCTATGCTCACTTGCCTCCTAACGAGGGCGAGGCTGATGACCCACAAGAGGGAACATCTACTAGGGCGCCTAGAAGTTATAGGAAGAGGAGGAACATTTCCTCTCCTAAAGTTCGTTGTAAAGGCCAGAAGGTATCCCTTGACGGGACTCAGAAAGTCACATCTATTGGAAGTGTTGCAACCAAACCGAAGCAATTAGCTCCTGGTCTCGGAGGATTAAACTCAGAGAAGGAGTTCCCAGCACTTCCCGGAACATCAAAAATCCCAAGTGTTCCTCTGTTTCAGTTCGAGAATAATCGCGGCACTGGAATTATCAAACTCTCGGACATTGTGGACTGGATAATAAAAACTTTCAATATAACTGATCCTATTAAAAGTCTTATGTTAGCTTTTCTCCCTACAGTAAGAACATTTTTGAAGCAGTTGACTGCTAAATGGCCCCTCCTTTCAGCGATTGTATCCCTCGATGGCTAACTCATCGAACGAGGTCACGGATTTGATCACTGTTCTACAGTGGAATTGCAGAAGTATCATCCCGAAAATCGATTCCTTCAAAATTTTAATAAATAATTTGAGTTGCGATGCATTTGCATTATGTGAAACTTGGTTAACTTCCGACATAGATCTCAACTTCCACGACTTTAATATTATTCGCCTGGATCGAGACACCCCCTATGGAGGAGTGCTTTTGGGGATCAAAAAGCGCTATTCCTTCTACAGAATTAACCTTCCCTCGATAACAGGTATTGAAGTTGTCGCTTGTCAAGTAACAACCAAAGGCAAAGATCTTTGCATAGCTTCCATATATATTCCCCCCAACACCGCGATTGGGCATCGCCGGCTACATGACATCATAGAATCCCTGCCTGCACCGCGACTAGTTTTAGGCGACTTTAACTCTCACGGTACGGAATGGGGTTGCCTTTATGATGATAACCGTTCCTCTTTAATTCACAATATTTGCGACAACTTCAACATGACAATTCTAAACACGGGTGAAATGACACGGATTCCTCCCCCACCAGCGCGCCCAAGCGCATTAGATTTATCCCTTTGCTCGACCTCGCTAAAGTTAGAATGCGCGTGGAAGGTAATCCCTGATCCCCACGGTAGCGACCATCTGCCGATCATAGTCTCAATCAATAACGGCTCAAGGCCATTGGAAACAATCAATATTTCGTATGACCTCACACGAAATATCGATTGGAAGAGCTATGCTGCCGCGATATCCGACAACATCGAATCTACTCAAGAACTTCCTCCGGAGGAAGAGTACAGCTTTTTGGCTGGCTTGATTCTCGACAGCGCGAATCAAGCTCAGACTAAGCCAGTACCCGGCGCGAACATACAAAAACGTTCTCCCAATCCCTGGTGGGATAAAGAGTGCTCAGACGTGTACGCAGAGAAGGCCGCCGCGTTTAAGACCTTCCGGAACGACGGGTTACCCGCTAGTTTTCGACAGTACGCGACGTTAGACAAGCGAATGAAGAGTTTGATGAAAGCCAAAAAACGCGGTTATTGGCGCCGGTTCGTCGACGGATTAACGAGAGAAACATCGATGAGCACTCTTTGGGGAACAGCCCGACGTATGCGAAATCGAAACAGTACTAATGAGAGCGTGGAATATTCAAACCGTTGGATATTCGATTTCGCCAAGAAGGTTTGTCCGGATTCCGCCCCGGCACAGAAGATCTACCGCGCCGCGTCCCGTCACGATAACGCGAACGAAACACCTTTTTCGATGGTGGAGTTCTCACTTGCTCTCTTGTCGTGTAACAATAAAGCTCCAGGGCCAGACAGAATCAAATTCAACTTGTTGAAGAATCTGCCAGACTCTGCCAAGAGACGCTTGTTGAACTTATTTAATAAGTTTCTTGAGGCTAACATTGTCCCACACGATTGGAGGCAAGTGAAGGTCATCGCCATCCAAAAACCAGGAAAACCAGCCTCCGACCACAATTCGTATCGACCGATCGCAATGCTATCTTGTATCCGGAAGTTGTTCGAGAAAATGATCCTATCCCGCCTCGACAATTGGGTCGAAGCAAATGGCTTACTGTCAGATACACAATTTGGCTTTCGCAAAGGCAAAGGGACGAATGATTGTCTTGCGTTGCTCTCAACCGAAATTCAAATGGCCTATGCTAGTAAAGAGCAGATGGCATCAGTGTTCCTAGATATAAAGGGGGCTTTTGATTCAGTTTCTATCAACATTCTTTCAGAGAAGCTGCACCAGCATGGTCTTTCAGCGACTTTAAACAACTTTTTACTAAACTTGTTGTCGGAAAAGCACATGCATTTTTCGCATGGTGACTTATCGACATCACGATTTAGCTACATGGGCCTTCCCCAGGGCTCATGTCTAAGCCCCCTGTTATACAATTTCTACGTCAACGACATTGATGAATGTCTTGACAATTCCTGCACGTTAAGACAACTTGCAGACGATGGCGTGGTGTCTGTTACGGGACCCAAAGCTGTCGATCTACAAGGACCATTACAGAATACCTTGGACAATTTGTCTGCATGGGCTATTAAGCTGGGTATCGAATTCTCCACGGAGAAAACTGAGCTAGTTGTATTTTCTAGGAAGCGTGAACCAGCACAACTACAGCTTCTATTAATGGGTCAAACTATAGCTCAGGTCTTCACAGTAAAATATCTAGGGGTCTGGTTCGACTCGAAAGGTACTTGGGGATGCCATATTCGGTATCTGAAACAGAAATGCCAGCAAAGGATCAACTTTCTTCGTACAATAACCGGAACGTGGTGGGGTGCCCACCCAGGAGACCTAATTAGGTTGTATCAAACAACGATACTGTCGGTACTGGAATACGGATGCTTCTGCTTTCGATCCGCCGCGAACATACATTTCATCAAACTCGAAAGAATTCAGTATCGTTGTTTGCGTATCGCCTTAGGGTGCATGCAGTCGACCCATACGATGAGTCTCGAAGTCCTGTCGGGCGTTCTCCCGCTGAAAAATCGATTTTGGGAACTCTCATATCGATTGCTCATTCGATGCGATATCTTGAACCCGTTGGTGATTGAAAATTTCGAAAGGCTTGTTGAGCTCAATTCTCAGACCCGTTTTATGTCCCTGTACTTTGACTACATGGCGCAAAATATTAATCCTTCTTCTTACAATCCCAACCGTGTGCATTTCATAAATACTTCTGAATCTACTGTTTTCTTCGACACATCCATGAAAGATGAGATTATTGGAATTCCGGACCATATACGCCCACAAGTGGTTCCAAATATTTTTTATAATAAATTCCGAGAAGTCGACTGTTCTAAGATGTTTTATACTGACGGATCAAACCTCGAAGGGTCCACTGGCTTCGGTATTTTCAATCAAAAGTTCACCGCCTCCTACAAACTCAGTGACCCTGCTTCAGTTTACGCCGCAGAACTAGCTGCTATTCAGTATACCCTTGGAGTCATTGACACATTACCCGCAGACCATTACTTCATCGTCTCGGATAGTCTGAGTTCTATTGACGCTATTCGCTCGATGAAACATGGAAAGCATTCCTCGTATTTTTTGGGGAAAATACGGGAGCTACTGAGTGCTTTATCTGACAAATCTTTCCAGATTACCTTGGTGTGGGTCCCTTCTCATTGCTCCATTCCGGGCAATGAGAAGGCGGACTCCTTAGCTAAGGTGGGTGCCATTGAAGGTGACGTTTTTGAAAGACCAATTTGCTTCCACGAATTTTTCAGTATTACTCATCAGAGAACCCTCGAAAGTTGGCAAACCTCGTGGAGCAATGGGGAGCTAGGAAGGTGGCTACATTCGATAGTCCCTAAGGTATCGACGAAACCTTGGTTCAAGGGGATGGATGTGGGTCGTGACTTCATTCGTGTGATGTCCCGACTCATGGCGAACCATTACACGCTGGATGCACATCTCCGACGTATTGGGCTCGTGGAGAGTGGTATCTGCGCTTGTGGCGACGGTTATCACGATATAGAGCACATAGTCTGGGCGTGCACCGAGTACAGTTCCGCCAGGTCTCGGCTTATGGACACCCTCCGGGCCCGAGGAAGACCACCCAACGTCCCGGTTCGAGATGTGTTGGCAAGCCGCGATGTCCTCTATATGTCCCTTATATACACCTTCATAAAAACCATCAATATCCAACTTTAACTGCCCCTTTTTCCTTATCATTCTCAGAAGCGCTCTCTTCCACCTGTACCATACACCCACGATGGTTTGATGCGACTCCAAGGCGACACAAAACATCCCTGTCGAATGAGCCAACAAACACGGGACCTAAAGCACGAACATCACACGCACAACTCGAAATGTAGCCGATCAACATCTGAGCCGCACTACGAAATCGTCTGGAGAAACCCCTGCCATCTCGAGAACGACCACCCGGCGTCCCAGTACATGATTCTTCCTGATGAAGACCACCCTGATTCTGTAATCCATCCGTTGATCTCCCGAAGTCTGAAACTGAAATAATGTTCTCCCCCTGCCATGTTTGTCCACCCTACTTCCCCTGACTCTTATACACAGAAGTAACACCCCTTCCCCCCCCCCCCCCCCAAATATCTTCATGAAGCATTTAGCTCTTCTTGCCTTTTCTAGTTTTAACTATTATATTATATGATCTCGTTGAAAATGCCCAACTCTACTACCACATAAAATAACTCTAATTAATGTCTCCGAATCTTTACAAAATTTAATCACGCCCTCTAATTATTTCTACTTTTAAGATAGTCGTAAAAATTTTCCCCCTTAGTTAAACATTATTTGCTCCAATAATCTCATTGCTAAAAATGTCAAACCGTATTGCCATAAAAACTAAATGACCCCTCTAATCTTACGAAAATTATACTACCCCCTTGTGTATATGTATAGCTATAAATTAGCCTTAGTTTAATTTCAAAAATCAATATGTAAGCCCCTAGTTTTAAGTAATTTAAAATGTAAAACAAAACAAAATTGGCACCTTTAAGCTAACGCAAACCTGCCTTATCAAATAAACGAATTGAAAAAAAAAATATAAGCAACTAAAAAATTCTCGTGTTCATGATTGAGAAAGGCACAATTGCACCGCTAGGTGGATTAAAACAGGTTTTTATACTTTCATATGGTTGAATGATTTGGCTTAAATTTGAAATATAAATCTCAAGGTAGCATAGATGGTTACCTGATGCTGGGGATCGTTTTTTGATCATCCTACTCTACAGCATTTTTTACCTGTTCAATTATTGCAGCCCCTCAACTCAGTTGTGCCCAGGGGCCCCGAGTGGTCCTAAGACGGCCCTGTTTATATACTGCAGGCGACACTGGGGGGAAATAAAATATACATGGCTGCCATGCTGTCGAAAAACTACACCAGGGCAGACACTGTACTGATTCTACACTGAACCAAACAAACAGCACAAATTTTAATGAAAACAAATACTTTGTGATTCTTGATTCCAACTGCGTAAAGCAAAATAATTTTGAAAATCGATATACGCTTTTGAAACAAATTGCGCATGTAAGGGTTAACGCCGAGAAGGCTCCAATCCTTCTGGCACGTTCGCTTCAAACGATGATCACTCGTGGTTTACATCCACTCGTTCTCCACTCTCGTACACGTACGGTTTCGGGATGCACTCATTTCCGCACGCTTCGTTGATCGTTAGGGACGAGGAAAGCGTTGTTCTCGATAGCTTATATAATGCACGTAAGGAGTATAGCAAATTGCATTGCGCGACTCCTCTGTGGTCGGTACATAATGGGTGCTTTGTATGCAGTTTTGTTGTTTCCCCTGGATGGCGCTCATTTGTCGTCCAAGGAGGAAATCTAAATACAAAGTGTCGAAACGGTGGCGGGGGGGGGGGGGGGGATCTGTTTACAAGTTTTCAGGACAGTGAGGATAAAGTGTGAGGTTATTGGTAAATCTGGCACAGGAAAAAGCGATTATCTAGTTCACAGCAATCGACTGGAAGGAATGTGAGAAGTGTTGTTCGTTTCGGAGCTCATTCTATGTAGCACTTAGCATGCAATTGCGTTTACTTGTACTTCTAACTGAAAGTGGATATTAAACGCGACTGGCTGGGTTTTATTATCGCTTTCGCTTTCGATTGCCCTCGTTAATTTATAAGTATAAAAGATATATAAAAATGCACTCAAATGACCCTGGAAGGGTAGCCCTATCATCGTTGCAAACGTCTGTACATTATTCAAGCAACTTAACTGGCTGTGATAGAATGTTTACAACTGCTATAATAAAAAAATCGCGTGTAACAGTCCTGCTACGAGACACGTTCTCAATGGTTTATTCTACCAAAAAGCTTAAATGGTGGATTTTATTTCATTCACGTGGCTTTTAGAACTGATTTTTACTCTCGTTTGGAAAACGTTAGAAACATGTAAAAATTTAACGGAAGCAAAAGACCCTGCTGAACGTTTCGGTGAGAGTATTCCGTCATCTTCAGGGTAGAACAACTACTTCTGCTCTAAAGACGACACTACTCGAGATCAAGAAACCATATTTTAATCGAATAATAACGTTGAACGTTTAGCAAAAATGCTCTAGTACAGAACGAAATATTGTATTCTTATTAGAAAATACTGTTTGAAATTTTAAATATTAATGTAAGGGTAGGAGACGATGTGGTCATACTTACAAATGGCCAAAATCGTTTGTAATAATTACGCTGAAAAATAACCATTGTTGGAATGCTGCACTGGGCGTTAGAAAATTTAATTTCTTAATTGCGTAACAAGCAAAGAAGCATATGCATGCCACCTAGCAAATTGATCTGAACCAAATTAAATTGCAATATGTCCATTGAAACAAATTGCGTAACCTGTCCTGAATCGGCATGGTAGTCAAAACCAATGCCGACTACGTTCAAATGAAGATCTGCTATGTAAGGAGGGAGTCCTGCTAGTCCGACACTTGTTTATGCTACAGGCCGAAGAATCTTGTGTATCATAGGAAGAGAGAATTTATTGGTAAGTGAACTAATACCATTATCATGTACTAATTGTTCTAGGCAGCCGACTGCCGGGAGTACTTGAAGGAATTATTTGGTGTTATATTATTTCGCGCATTTCCCTAGTACAATAATATTAATAATAGGTGAAAATGAGCGTATCTTCGCCCCATAATCAACAGCTGTGATTTGGATTTTTTATCTTAATGATTTTTAGCATGAGAAACAAGATTTGATGAAATTATGGATGCTATTAAAAGACATGGTTTTAATGAAAACACTCTTTCTTGATACAGGGAACTGATTTGGCGAACAGATTTTTGTGTGTTGGGGTGATAGGAATTGATTGAAAATACGATTTCATGTTTAATGGTTTAATGGTTCTGTAAGATATTTGCACCATCTCTAGGAACCGGAGATGACTCGGCCTTCTTCAGTAGAAGATGTCTTAAAAATGAAAACAAAAACCATGGGATTCAAACGTCCAATATAAACAGTACTTTTTTCAACATTTTAGGAATGGGTTGTTTGATGTAAAGACAAAAGTCTTGGCAGTTATATCTTTCTTTTTAGCAATCGCTTACTGCATTCCACCGTATCCGAATAATTTATAACATCAATTCTCTTCCCTCGTGGTCGGCAAAGACCGGGGGCCAGAAAAAAACAAGTGTCAATCCCACTGGGACACACAAATTATGTGTAATGGTTATCGCTCTTTCATTGTGTTGCTGTTTATTACTCTCCCTGTCTCTCTCTCTCTTCCACGGCTTAACTAAAACGACGGGGTGCTATCGACGGAAATCTAAAGCTATTAGCGATAGCCATCCCAAAAAGGTTCTTAGAGAGACGCTAAAAAAAATCCTTCCTCCCGTCTCCTATTTGGGTAGACGGACCGAACGCAGAAAAGTTATCGGAAGAAATATAAAATGTCCTTTACGTCCTTGGCGTTGGATGGAAGCGTGGAAAGCTATATAACAAATTTATACCAGCGGAAGTCGACCGAATGACATTTAAGGGGGAACTTTTTTTTTGGGGGACAAGAAATGGAACAATAGCTATCAACTTTTTCTTCGGGTTTATTTGCCCTTTACAGTGACAGGGTTCAATTGGATGTTTTATGCTGTGAGAAGCTATGCAAAATAAAAAGTACGCTTGGCATGGAAGTAGCTAAGTTTACAAGCTAGTGATGTAATATGAAGTTTTTAGAAGCAAAGCAAAGTTTGGCACTACATTCGCTTACGAATCACGCCTTTTTGTTTCGCTACTCATTGCAAACGTTTCCACTGCAATTTTTTTAGTTTTTTCTTGCATGCAAGAATTGTATTAGTGTAGATATATATAATATTATGGCAAATTATTTCAATCTACTAAACGAGACACTTTATTCATTTTACTATGAAATCTTTTTTTTTATCTTTTACAATAAATTTCATGGAACATTATAACAAAGTTATGCAAGTCACGGGACAGTTACTTACCAATTCATTGTGTATGAATCTATTGTGCAATTCGGTTGAAGTCACTCAAAGTTGTAAACTCATTTTACGCAGTGCTGTGCATTCCTCTGCACGGGACTCTAATAATACATAGCCTCTAGTACGTGCGACTTACCATTGCTATTGCGCTTTGAGATCTTCTTTCTCGATGTCAAAACCTTTATTTCCTCACGAACTTCATCTTGGGAGTAATTCATTTATTTCTTGTTGTCGTATACGTTCTTACTGTCATCGTCAATGCTGCCTAGATGTTCGATGCTATGCCTTGCTTCTAGCACTTACGGGTCACGAGTGTGAAACTGCCTTCGTCGGTATTAGTTTCCTCGTTGAAGGTGCTGACTAATTTTGTGATAGATTTTGTCGTTGTTATTACTGCCTGACCAGCAGCCACTATTTAGCCATCTTATTTGATTCAGCTAACGGTATTATAGATTGTATAGAGTAGGGTTTATTGCCATAGTCAAATTTATCCTAGCGACTTCAGAGAAGGGAGGCTTTCGTAATGTGCCGTCTGATCACAGAACTGACACGTATTAATTTGTCCTTGATGTGCAGCTAGGATAGGATCCGTCAGCTGGCTTCTCTTTCACCTCTTCTTATATTTTGTTAATCACTGTCGAAAACGACACACCACTCCCGACCATTGCTGTTAAAATATTACTTTTGCTTCATTTGTGTTAAATTTTTTCAGATTCAAATAATCTATATAAACCAATTTCAAGTTTCTTGAAAATTCGAAGTTGGCTAGTCGGGACGCATGTGAACGCTTATGTAAATTAGACGCGCCAGGTTGATAAAACATTCCCTGCGTCTTGTGGTGATGTATTTCTGCTGAGTACCATACACTTGAATTTAATTAACAATTATCACTGTAAATATCCGGTATAAATATGAAATGTTCGACACTTTGTGCTCTACATGACGCCATAGTTTTAAATGCAATAATGCAATTTGATTTGATATTATCGATGCACACACCTAGAAAAAGTCTTGTAAATTTACGTCTCCTGACCCTGACATATACGAGCATCAAAAATGACTTAGTTTTACGTTTGGTTTTAATTTTACATGACGTTGATTTTTGTAAATCGTGTAATTTTACTCAACATATGGCGTTTGTTTTCAATGGCAGTAAGTGTAATTTTGTGCCATTGCGCATGTAAAGTATATGTTTCATGTAAAATTAAACGGAACACGGTATTGTTTCGCCATTTCGAGAATTACAGGTTGTTAAATTGTGTCATGTTTGCAATTACGTCAATGATAAAATTCATAATTTTACATTTCTTACAAAAGAAATGTATAGGATTCGCTCAAACTTTGAAAACTTTTTCCGAGGCCCGGAGGGCCGAGTCTCATATACCAATCGACTCAGCTCGACAAATTGAGACAATGTCTGTATGTGTAGGTGTGTGTGTATGTGTATGTGTATGTGTGTATGTATGTATGTACAAAATGTCATGTAATTATCTCAGCAATGGCTGAACCGATTTTAATTAAATTAGTTTCAAATGAAAGGCCTAACGTTGCCATTTGACACTATTATTTTTGATTTTCGATATGTTGTTTACTTTCTGAGATATGGGCGATTTTGTCAAAAAACAGCAGGTTTTTTGCAAATAACTTTCGAACAATACAATATCGTCCCACAAACTGCACATAAATAGAAAGCTTGTAAAAATACCTTTCTAACAAGCTATAGATTGTCTAAATCCGTGCACGAGCGGCGGAGATATTAAACATTTTGTATTTTTAGTCCTCGCTTATTAATTTCCACTAATTAAAAATGAGATTGTTTCATACAGAGTATTGCTTTACTGGTGTTTTAGGGGCAAAACTAAACCGATTTTGAATATCGGGGTATGAAAACACATCTACGTGATTCAAGGAATTCGATGTTGAGAACATTTTGTGAATTACCTTTATAATAAATGAACTGTTTCTCAAAAATCAATATATAAGTTCACTTCAGAGACAAAATAATGTGTTGATAAAGAAACAGTGAGTTCTAGTATTTATTCCTTGGATTAGGCATTGCGTTCAATCATGAGGTAAATGTTGTATGGTATATCAATACACAGATCAACAAGTAATTCACCTAGTAGTGAGATAAAAGATTTCTAATATAATTATACTTGTCGCGTCACCGAAAGCGAGTATATGTTTGAAGCCCAAAAAACTAGCGAAAATTTAGCTCTTTTGCAAGATTTAGGTTATACTGGTTATGGCGCAAAAATTACTACTTACATTATTTAAGATAAGAATGTAAGAATCAATATATCATAATAATATACCTATAAAAATAATGTCACTGCATTAACCATCATTTGCCATTCCTCACAGCCCCCCCCCCCCCCCCCATCTCTCTCTCTCTCTCTCTCTCTCTCTCTCTCTCTCTCTCTCTCTCTCTCTCTCTCTCTTTCTCTCTCTGTCTCTCTTCCATTGCATCTATCTAGCTATTTCTGTATCCATTTCTAAGTTGTGTGATAAGATCTTCTGCCAATCTGAAATGTTTATTAATTGTAATTGAGAAGGTTTTAGAAAACAAAACCATTTTTTGTCTGCTGCTACATCAACTCAACTTTAATTCAATTGTATTCAAAGCCTGTATCTACACTATAATTAAGGAAATTCATGGCTATATAAGAAAAATATTTGGCTTAACTGGGTAATATGAAAGCTTGACGATGGAAATTTTCAAAAGAGTCATTCCAAGAGCGATATTTAAACTATTCGTATCTCTATTGAATTTTAAATGAAATATTTGCTCAAAGACTGACAGCTGAAGCCAGCAGGATTGGAATTGCCATCAACGTTTCGAAGACAAAATACATGAGAGGAAGAGGTTCTAGAGACGACAATGTGAACTTCCCACCCGAGTTCGGACTGACGGTGACGAAATCGAGATGGTCGACGCATTCATGTATTTGGGCTCACTGGTAACCGACGACAATGATAACAGCAGAGAAATTCAGAGACGGATCTTAGTGGGAAATCGTGCCTACTTGGGACTCCGGAGGACGCTCCGGTCGAACAAAATTCGCCGCCGCATGAAATTGATTATCTTCAAGACGCTGATTAGATCGGAGGTCCTCTACGGCCACGAGACCTGGACTATGCTCGTGGAGGACCAACGCCTTGGAGTTTTCGAACGAAAGGTGTTGCGTACCATCTATGGTTGCGTTCAGATGGAAGACGGAACGTTGCGCAGGCGAATGAACCATGAGTTGTATCAGCTGCACATTCGTTGTATTGGTACGAACTTTCATGAAAAATAACGAATCAAAGACCAAAAATATCCACAACTTAGATCCAGGAAAAGAAGTCTCCCAAAGTACCCACTCTCGATGGGGGATGCAACTACAATGTGTCTTCTAACTTATCGTCGTCCATATTTGGATATACTGAGTAGTTTGAACTATTTCTTTTTCACGGTATTGGTCTGTATAGGACTTATTTATCCATATTTTCTGCACGAGAATTCCGAACGAAACAATATGAAAGCTAGAAGGATGAATGGAAAGAGACTGCATTGCAATCAACTGAATGCACGGCTTTTATGCTATCGACATGGCCTAGACATTTCACACTATTTACTTCAATGCAAATAAAAACTTTGAAATATCTACCTGTCTCATTCACGAATCGCATTCTCCCTGTCGTGGGACTTGAAAGCACATGTGACCTTGTCTCACTTTACTATATTCAATTGCGCGTTAAAATACTGGACCAGTAAATTCTATTCTGTACATAAATCTTTTTTTTCGGGAATATGTGGCCAAAAGGTAAACTTCGAATTCGTCATGTAAAGAAGCATGAAAACAAAAAGAATAAAACCAAAAAAAGATGGAAGCCCTAGAAAGTCCATTGCATATTTATTAGCCTTTTCTCAGAACATGGGATTTTCAAAAACATTTCAAAACTTTCTGATGCAATGGTTCTCAAATTCGTACAATCCGGTTTATTCATTATCTTTATTCAAAAACGTTTTTGGCTTCAAATATATGACCATTTCATTTTAATTAATTATTTCATTCCGCATCTTTTTATTCGTTTTGTTAATCTGCGTTCATTTTACTTATTTTATTCGTTTCATTCTTTGGATTCACTCTGATCAGTTTATTCTTTTTGTGCATTTTACTCATATCAGTCATTGTTTTCATTGTATGCATTTTATTCATTTTGTCCAGTTTATTCATTTTGTTCAGTTTCTTCATTTTAATAATCTGACTACTTTTTCAGTTTTAATCATTCCATCCAAATAATTTATTTGATTCAATTTATTTCTTTATTTTAATTTATAACCTTTTACCATTGTTCAATTTTTCATTTTAATCAATGCATTTAATTCTGCTCATTTTCTTCTTTTTATTCATTTTATCACTTCAGCTCATTTTGTTTATTTGATTCGTTTGTTTTATTTATGCATTTCATTTATTTTTTACTTTATTCATATTGTTCATCCATTCTTTTTATTCATTTGATCCATTTCATTAATTTGATTCATTGTATTCACTGGATGAATTAAATCAATTTGATTCATTTAATTCATTTGATTCATTTAATTAATTTGATTAATTTGATTCATGTGATCCATGTTTATGTTTATTACCTTCACCAACAGGCCCCTTTGGCCCCAATGGTGGTTGCTTAAACTAATTACATTTTAAAATTCATTTGATTCATATGATTCATTTGATTCATTTGATTCATTTGATTCATTTGATTCATTTGATTCATTTGATTCATTTGATTCATTTGATTCATTCATTTGTGTATATTATAATTTTGATTTCCATTAATTTTTCTACTCATTTTATGAATTTAAAAACCTATTGTTTCATTTTTTGCTTTACTTTTTTATTTTGGTCGTTTTGTTGATTTCTATAATTTATTCAGTTTATTCGAGATTTTATTCGTGCAAGACTAGAAATTAATTCTGCAAACTAATCCAATAGTAAGAAATGTCTCATCTCACTGCTAAGTGGATTAAATCGGTTTTTTGGTGTGCAGTTGAAAACTGGAAAATTCAACTGTATCGATAATACCAAAGGAAGAAGAGAAAGCGATTACGGGAAGAACTTTTTCCTGGTTTGCTCCAAAGCAGTCTTCCCAAATGAACATCGAACACCGTGTTCGCTCTAGTTCTGTGCTCCTCTTACACCATCAATTCGTGTGCAAACTCGAACGCGCTTATGCGTACCAAAACACGAGCACATGTTCGTCTGCATAACCGAACCCCATGTAAGTACGCGGTATTCGTACGCACAGTTTCTTGATACTAGTTTTCTCTTTCTCTCACCCATCATCACTAGCATTGACTCATTCTGTGTAGTGTGTGCTTTTCTTATTTACGCACATGGTGTACGTACACGATGTTTAAACCTAATTTTGCACATCGTTCGCTTGGGTTCGGTGTTCGATGCGAACCTGTACACAAAGGCAAAGCATGTTTGAGGTTGAACGCGTGCACGAAATTTTGTACACGGGTGCAAACTTGTTGATGTTCATGGGAAGTCTGCTCCAAAGTACTTCCAATTTACTCGGTACTGGAACAAAGATGGTTGGTAAATGGCTGGGAAATGCATAATACAGACCCAGTGGTTCGCCACAGTGGTCCTTAGCCTCATGTCCAGTAACTCCTATCCCTACCTCCCCGCGGTGCCAGCTGGGGTACGAGTAACCATAGGAAAGATCGGATAATCAACCCCGGTGGGACCATGGTCGTACGCTGACAGGGAACAGAAGCTCCTCTTTTCGGAGGGTGAGTCCGAGCGTCTGTCCCCCATGTTAGGGGCGGTTCAAAACAGCGTCTGTTCTCCATGTTAGGGGCGGCTGATGTAACGTCCTCGTGTCAGCGTGGGACTCTAAACAGAGCTGCCACGATGGTTCTCCGGCGAGACAGGGGGTTGGGAAAGGTCAAACAAGCCGCCCTGGAAAACTAACCGTTGCGAACAATGCCGAAGAAAATACGAATCGGAACAATCGGCAAAGACCCACGCGACGAAATAAGGACTACGATTGGAAACTCGGAACATGGAACTGCAGGTCACTCTGCTTTCTAGCTTTCGACAGGATAATCTACGACGAACTCCAACCACGCAACTTCGAAGTCGTAGCACTGCAGGAGCTTTGCTTTACATGATAAAAGGTATGGAAAAGCAGGCATCGGGCGGCTACTTTCTACCAGAGCTGTGGCACCACCAACGAGCTGGGAACCGGCTTCGTAGTGCTGGGTAGGATGCGTCAACGCTGGATGGACTCCGATCAACGCAAGGATGTGTAAGTTGAGGATCAAAAGCCATTTCTTCAACTACAGCATCATTAAGGTACACAACCCACACGATGGGAGACCCGACGATGAGAAGGAAGCGTTCTATGCGAAGCTGGAGGAGGTGTACGACGGCTGTTCGCAACGGGACGTGAAAATCGTCATCGGTGATATGAACGCTCAGGTAGGACGGGATGTAATGTTTAGACCGGTAATCGGGCCAAACAGTTTGCACACCGTATCGAATGACAACCGCCAACTATGCGTGAACTTCGCAGCCTCCCGTAGCATGGTAGTCTGAAGTACTTTCTTCCGCCACAAAGATATCCACAAAGTCACCTGGAGATCACTTGACCAACGCACCGAAAACCGAATCGATCACGTTCTAATCGACGGACGATTCTTCTCTGATATCACCAACGTTCGTACCTATCGCAGTGCGAATATAGATTCGGGCCACTACTTAGTTGCATGCGCTCAAAACTCTCGACGGTGTGCAACACTCGCCGTAGTCGGACGCCAAGGCCCAACATCGCGCAACTTCTGGACGCCGGGGTTGCCCAAGACTACGCACAGCGGCTGGAAGCAGCACTACCCACGGAAGAACAGCTGGGTGCAGCTACTTTTGAAGATGGCTGGATGGAGATCCGTTCCGCTATAGGAAGTACTGCTATAGCGGCCCTAGGTACAGCGATTCCGAATCAAGGAAACGACTGATTCGATGACGAATGTAAGGAGTTAATAGAGGAGAAGAATGCAACATGGGCAATGGAGGATGCTGCAGTATGAAACGAGAAAGAATATGTAACATACAGTCTACTTTCTACTTCTGCCCAAGCCAGACGTACAATCGAACCAAGTGAACAACAGCTAGCAACCTCTCGATCTAGTGTGCATTGTCTCGAGAACAAAGGAAACATTCAATTTATTCGTGCCGTCATGAGTAAAGTTGACGAAAAAAGTCTGCTCCGACCCAACACAGCGGTCGTTGACTTTAAATTCTGTTCAATAAGATTGAGTTTTAGTGAAGTGGAATACCTGCTGAAGGTGAAGATGCAGCTTAGGCTCAAGGAGGTTATGTACCTCCAGTATCATCATCTTCGCAATGTAGTACTCATATCATTCAACACGTTAGCCAAAGCTGAACGTTTTGTTTTGCTGAACAACTTGAAGCACGTGGCTGAAAGTGATAAAGTTGGAATTAAGATTCCCGTGTATATAGAAAAAGACTATGTAGATGTAAAGTTACATGACCTATCACCACGTACCCCTCCTCATCTAGTTGCAGAATACATGTCGCGATACGGAGAAGTAGAATCCGTTACACCTGATACGTGGAGAAATTTCTTCCCGGGTACACCTAACGGTGTTCTTGTGGTGAGGATGCGGATCGAAAAACCTATCCCCTCCCACTTGACTATAAAACTTAAAACCCACGAATCTACTATTAATCAAACTACGTTATGCACCCACGAGGGGCAAACTCCTACCTGCAAGTATTGTAATCAGACAGCACACCACGGACAACCTTGCGCGGAAGATACAGAGGAGAATTCATCACTACCGATTCCCAACGAATCCACGGAAAACCAACCCAAAAAAGAGTTTTCAATACCAATACCTGAACCACAAACGGTTGCAAAATTTGTGGCAGCTGTTCAGTCCATATTGACAACTGCAAAAGCAGCATCCAGCGCCCCAAATACCACTGTAAGCAATATCGGCGAAGAAGATAAAAATAATGACGACGGATTTACACTGGTCACCCGTAAGGGTAATAAGCAGGAAAGACCATCTGAGCACCAAGACGATAGAAGAGAATTAAATGATCCCCATGACGCAGTAGGCGAGCCGCGAAAGAAGGTCTCCGCTCGCAATAAAAAGTTGCGCGCACGAGATCCATCGGGTAATCAATAATATTTGCTTTTATTTTTAATTTTCACATATTGTTAACATATGAAAGATCCACGGCTCCGTTTAGCTACCGCTATGAGCCGTGTCAAATAAACGAAATATATATATAAAAAAAAAAAAAATATGTAACATACAAACAAGCACAGAACAGGAAAACCTCGGTCCTCCGGGGAAAGAAGCGCCAACAGGAGGAACGAGATCGCGAGACGATGGAACAACTGTACCGCGCAAACGACACACGGAAGTTCAACGAGAAGCTGAACAGTTCGCGCAAAGGCCACGTTCCGCAAGCCGATATGTGCAGGGACTTAGGCGGCAACCTTCTTTCGAGGTGATTGAGAGGTGGAAGCAGTACCACAGACTAACAGACATAACACTATGAGGGAATTCCCTCAAAAAACATCGATCCGACAATTTTCCCAGAACACTAGCTCCACCTTTTATTCACAGTCACAAACACTCATTTGCTGGTGGGTTACCCCTCAGGTATGGGAACAATTTTTCATTAGTGGTCTATCCCCCATATGCTTGTTCATATGTCAGTGACGCCATAATTTCAAATGTGGCCACAGTCCCAACTACAAATATATTTAAAATGACCGTTAAAGCGGGCGAAGCTTTGATTTTGAGTGTTATGTCTGTTAGTCTGTGGCAGTACTATGACGAGCACCTCAACGGTGAAGCAGCAGAGGACGAAGCCGGTATGGCAACGGATCTTGAAGCACGCGCAGAAGACGATAGGCTGCCGGTCCCTGATCTCCAAGAAGCCAAGGAGGAGATTTGTCGGCTGAAAACAACAAAGCTACCGGTGTAGATCAACTACCCAGCGAGCTATTAAAATACGGTGGTGAAACACTAGCAGGAGCGCTGCACCGGGTAATCGCCAAAATTTGGGAGGAGGAGATTCTTCCAGAGGAGTGGATGGAGGGTGTCGTTTGCCTAATCTACAAAAAGGGTGACAAGTTGGATTGGTGCAACTACCGCTCGATCACTCTACTTAGCGCCGCCAACAAGGTCCTCTCCCAAATTCTTTGCCGCCGATTGATACCATTTGCTAGGGAGTTCGTGGGGCGCTACCAAGAAGGATTCATGGGTTCCCGCGCCACCACGTACCAAATCTTCGCGATTCCGCAGGTTCTGCTGATGTGCCGCGAATACAACGTGCCCACGCATCATTTGTTCATCGATTTCAAATCGGCGTATGACACAATCGATCGAAATAAGCTAACACGATTAGTTAAAGCGACGATGGATCGAGTGTTGTGCATTGTTCGAGTATCAGGGACGCTCTCGAGTCCCTTTGAATCTCGAAGAGGGTTACGGAAATATGATGGTCTATCGTGCCTGCTGTTCAACATTGCGTTAGAAGGTGTAATAAGGAGAGCGGGGTGATCTTCAGGAAGTCTGTCCAGCTTCTTGACATCGCCGACGACATTAACATAATGGCACGGAGCTTTGAGGCGATGTCGGAAACGCCATAGCCATCAACGTTTCGAAGACAAAATACATGAGAGAAAGAGGTTCTAGAGACGACAATGTGAACATCCATTCCCGAGTTCGGATTGACGGTGACGAAATCGAGATTAGCTTGTAAAAACTTTTCTATTGTATGTGGTAAAAACCCCCGGACCAATGAAGAAAAAGATTCAAGATCCGCTCTTGAAGATAATTCTCGAGTCTAAGCCCCCAAAAAATAATTGTTGGAAGTTAAATTTTGAATTCAACGGATTATTTTGTTGGCCAGTCTAGTACTTGATCCGATCCGTTCTTTGCGGCAGAATTTGTCCAGTATACTTGTCAGGCCGGATTCAATCCAAAGAATCTCATTGTTTTGCAGGTACTCCTTCGAAGTGCGATAAGCATGCAAGTCTGGTACTCGCTGCGAAAACGCAAACCATTCGCCAAAAGAGGGCAAATATTTGCTCTACCACATAATGAAGTAGCTGCGTGGTATGCACAAATGAACGGTCAAAACACTCGTGGTTTAGTGAAACAATTGTATGATATCACTGAAATGAGTGAGTGTTCATTTTATGCTATGTACATATGTCTGTGCTGTGATATCGAAGCAGTGAAGGGCGGAATCATTGGTCTGCTACAAGTTTGCACTGAAAACATGAACACATCAAATTTTAGAAAATATAATCACATTTCATGTATAGACCAAGCATTCTAGTTATATTTTGCCATTATTGTACGCATTCAAATATAGCGACTGCGGTGGTCTTAATCATATATAGAAACAAGAATCGAAAACAATTTTATATATGGACAAGATGCGTTTTTGCAACGGTTTTTCAAGTGGCAGTGTATTCATTCTTAAATAGGCATTGTAGTATGTACCTATTAGTAGAATCAAAATACTATAGGCTGAGGGGAAATGAATCACGTGATGGGGAAATGAATTGATCGAACGTAAATAATAAACTTTCGTTGTGTAATTTAGTAACAAATAAGATCTACCTACCTACACATTCGCCTCAAACATTAAATTCAGGCGCACAAAGCAAAATGAATCAACGCTGCTGATGATGATTAGAGCGAAAGAGACAACTAATACAGTAGGATTCCGTTTTTGGCAACAATTTTTTTTTTTTTCAGTTGCCAAAACCGAAACCGTGCCAAAAATGGAACCTAATTTTTTAAGTTTAGATTTTCAATTTACGATTTCAAAAATGTCTCAAGGATTTTTAATCATATGTGAAATGGATTGAGATGAAAGAAAAAATAAGCAATTTCAATTTTTTTCATGTTTTTATCAAATTCAGACGTCGTACGGTGGGGCAGAATGATACTTTCGACGCTCAAAACCTCTAGCGCCTTTGGTGTATATCCTGGAGGATTAGTGTCATTAGCAAAGTTTCTTAGATGGAAATGATAAGTATTTTGACAACTTTGGTTTTGATCTAGATAAGTAGAAACTGATCTAGATCAGTTCAATCTTTTGACAGAGGTGTTCTATCAAAAAACTTTCTTCGGCAAAGTTGTTTGTTTGATATTTTTAACACATGTACTGAAGATATTTATACTTTATAACTTATGTAGATGGCGCTACATGTAATTTAAAAAAAGTACTCGAGAAAATGAATTTTAACATTTGTAATGAAAAATATATCTCGAAATAAAGAGCGAGTAAATTGCCCATAAAAGCATAAGAGTCCCATATGAATTTTTGTAGAAAATGAGTTATCTGTTGGATTGTATTCCGTACCTCCACTGATTCACAACGCACAAATAAGATTACCAGGTTTGTTAATAAAATATCGAAAAAATACCAAAACATGGTTGTCCTATCCATAAGGCTCAATGAAAATGTAAATCTTGAACAGCATTTTTCTCGGCTTGCTAGAGATGGTTCTCTTATGCTTTTATGGGCAGTAAAGGCGCTATTACCTTAGCTCATTAGTCAATGCAGGGCTAAATACCTCTGAAACCAAAGGAGTGACATTAACCCTCTTAGCAAAGTCACGCCCAACGATTTATCAAACCCCCATCAATTTGAAACGGTTGTGTACGGTTGTCCAAGTTTCTTCCTTATTCAAGGTTCAAAATAATCCGTTGATTAAATTCTTCATTAAATGAATAATTTGATTGCTGTATAATTTTGAATCATCTTTGTACGCTGCAGTTAGCCTGGCCGCTTTAATGCTTGTTTCATATTCCATTTGTGCCACAAACATTAATAATGACAAGAAAAATTGTGGACTAACGTCTGCAATTTTTCAGGATCCCTACATGTATTGGCTGAGTATTAGGGTGGGGCAAAATGATCGTTTTTTCAGCACAGCACTTTTTTGGTTCCTTTCGGGGTCCCAAACAACTGTGCAAAATTTGGGGTCGATTTGTGTTGACCCGGCGTAGCGCATTGCGTTTGAAATTTGTATGGACTACAATTATTCCTGCAGTGTTCCAACAAATAGACAGAAGTATACTCCAGGATATGCTGAACAACTTTGCCGAAGGATGTATGGTGTTAGAATGTCTCTAAGCTATGTTATAGCTGTTCAAAGTTCGATACATCGAATTAAATGCCAAAAATCATTTTTATTGCCAACACTGCGGGCGTACCAATGGTATTTCATATAGCATTCCAAAATAACATTATATATTTTAGTTTTACCACATTGGTATGTTTGGATGAATTATTCAAAAGCCTTAGATCAATTTCATGAGCGTAAGTAGTTGAGCAATATGGCGTAGTGAGGGGTGAGGGGGGATGGGGGGACTGTAATATGTAGAAATTCGAACTGAAATGTTGTCGAGTTGGAATGTTCAGATGAATTATTTCAAAACAATTACACAATGTCCTACGCATAATAGTAACGATGAAATAAACATACTGTATCCCTTTGCCTTGACTTTTGTCGTTACAGACTGGATCAACTGATGTCGAGTTGATATATCAGAGGATTATATTTCGGTTTAATACGCATTATGATTTGATAGCATGCTCATTTCTATGCTGTTCGATCACGAGGCGTGAAGCTAATTTCTGGATTTGAACATGAAATCCACCAGATCCCTACAACAATTTTTGCTTCAGGTGATCGAACAGCATCGAAATGAGCATCCCATTAAATCATAGTGCCTATTAAACTGAAATATAATCAATGCAATCCTCTGACATATCAACTCGACATCAGTTGATTCAGTCTGTAACGTAACTTCTATTGATAAAAGTCAAGGCAAAGGGATACAGTATGTTTTATTTCATCGTTACTATTATGCGTAGGACATTGTGTAATTGTTTTGAAATAATTCATCTGAACATTCCAACTCACCAACATTTCAGTTCATAATTTCTACATATTAAATTCCCGTACCCATCCCCCCTCACCCCTCACTACGCCCTATTGCTCAACTACCTACGCTCATGAAATTGAGCTAAGGCTTTTGAATAAATCATCCAAACATACCAATATGGTAAAACTAAAATATATAATATTATTTTGGAATGCTATATGAAACACCATTTTTATTGCCAACACGCAGTGTTGGCAATAAAAATGATTTTTGGCATTTAATTCGATGTGTCGAACTTTGAACAGCTATAATTTGGCTTAGAGACATTCTAACACCATACATCCTTCGGCAAAGTTGTTCAGCATATCCTGGACTATACTTCTGTCTATTTGTTGGAACACTAGAGGAATAATTGTAGTCTGTAGAATTAAAAATGCAAAAATGTAGGTTTCCCTTACTAATCTCCATACAAATTTCAAACGCAATGCGCTACGCCGAGTCAACACCAATCGACCCCAAATTTTGCACAGTTGTTTGGGACCCCGAAAGGAACCAAAAAAGTGCTGTGCTCGGTTGATGTGGCTATGATTACGTTTTTCCATGTAACAATGCCCCACCCTACTGAGTATGTGTAGACTAGACTAGAAAAATATATCTAGAAAAAAATGTTTTATGCCTAAATCTTCGAAAATATGCAAAAATAAAAAAAAGCTTCAAAGTGTGATAAACGATATCATGACATTCGCTCCTGGGATTGTTATCTTTTCTTTCGAGAATGTTAATGAACAATTTTGTTTAAAAAACATAGCTCTTTTTAAAAAATAAATAAATTTTAATAAAAATAAATAAATTTTATTCTCTTTAACTAACCAATCGTCGATCTTCTAGATGGAATTGATTGATTGAAAATCAAATTGCAATGTTTGAAGATAATTAGGTTTAAAGAAAACCTGCATGAATCACTTGCAACTATCCAAACAAAAGGGATTGAAACATCAGTGCTACGGTGAAAATGTTCTCCAATAAAAGTTCCAAAAATCTCTAGAACAATGCATTTGCGAGAAATTAACACATCAAAAGATAATATAAGTAACCCTATTTTTCAAGAGTCACCCTACCTTAAATCATTAAAAATAAATCATAACAAATTAACCATTATAAATAGCCTTGTTTATTCAGCAAACTTGCTTCAATTCATTTGTGTTATTATATTGTAGGGAATAAAGCTGGTAAACTTCACGCATCTAAACAGTCGATACTTTGAACACCCCAACCACAAGAACCACTCTAATTCCATCCATTTAAAAAAAATCTTCAAAAAAAATAACAAATTTACCAAAGACATCATAAAGCTAAATCAAACTATTTGGGGTTATCAGTTTTGTATTCCAAAATACGGCTTTGGGACGCACCATGGTCAGCTTTCGACATGTACTGAAAATTTAGTGCCAAACTTTGTAATAATCGAAAAAGAAAGAGGCTCGAAAAGTTACTAAGGTTCTATGGAAAATTTTCTTCAGAAATAGTCTTATTATTCAGTGTAGCACATTCTCTTGTATTTGACTCCTACACTGCACAGACTCTGGGTCTTACTATAAAAATTGATTCCGTCAGACACTAGTTACACTGTTACCAGTTATATTATTTATTTATTTATTTATTTATTTATGCAAAACATATACATGACGTAAGACTACCGCCTTTTAAATTTGTCATTAACGAAAACTCAATGGAACATTAACACAACTTATGAACTAGTTTGTTAAATCTTATCTATTAAAATATACTAAGCAGCCTTTTTTCAACATTGCTTCCGAAGATGTACGTTTCAAATCAGGTGGTAACGAGTTCCAAAACACCACACCCCGCACGAAAAATGTCCTTCCATAATTCGCTGTATTGTGTGTAGGGACTACTAAATTCCCCGTTCTGTTGCTTTGAAAAAAGGTAAGTTTTGCGAAGAGGTAGTTTGGCGACCTATGATGAACGATTTTATGCATAAATAGACACGATCTCATCTGGTAGAAATTGGCAAAGGGGCATCCAAGAAGATTTTTCTGCAAATGACGAACGGATGTGCGTCGATTTATGCTATACACATAACGTGCGCAATCGTTGAGAGCGACCTCCAGCTTAGACATCATTGCTACGCTCATGTTCATATGAATTACATCTCCGAAAATAAAATGCGGTAGAACAAGGGTTTTGAAGAGATTCAATTTGATATGCTCGGGAAAACCAAAAGTTGTTGATCTTAGAGTACGCAGACAAGCATACACCTTTCCACACTGTACCGCAATAGTTTTGTCCCATCCAAGATTCATCTGAAAAAAGAGTCCAAGATTGCTAGCATGATCAGTGACCTCGATGCGACTTTGCTCGATAACGATTTCAGGTAGTGATGAAGTGTCTCGGCGATTTGCTCCAAACGAAACAATTTTAGTCTTCGAAATGTTGAGATGTAGTGAGTTTTCTTTGGCCCATCGCACTACAGCATGCAAATCTTCCATCAATAGTGCGAAAAGTTCCGCTAACGTCATTCCCGGTTGAATGCAGATCAGTTGGACATCATCAGCAAACATCTGGATACGGCAGTTCTTTAAAATATCAGGAAGGTCATCAATGTACATCGAGAAAAGAATCGGCCCAAGAACCGAGCCTTGCGGGACGCCTGAGGTAACTGGTACATTTGTTGAAGCCATACCTCTGCACGCTACAAATTGCATTCTTCCAGCTAAATACGATCGTATCAATTCAACGGCATGTAGATTGAATCCAAAACGCAGGCGAAGCTTATGTAATAACCGTTGATGCGAAATTGTATCAAAAGCTTTTGAGAAATCCAACAACAAGAGAAGTGCTCTGTTCTTACTGTCCACAGCGATCGCAATGTCATCGTAAACTCTGAGTAAAGCAGTTTTTACACTTTGTCCTTGCCGAAAACCAGCTTGTTTGTCCGTGAGCAAGTTGTTGCGATTGAGATGATCAACAATTTGGGATTTCAATAATTTCTCCATTACTTTTGACAGACCACATAGAAGGCTTATTGGCCTTAGGGTGTCCAGCGACGTTAAATGTCTTTTCTTCCGCAACGGTATAACCTTTGCCCTTTTCCAGATGCATGGGAAAGACGACGACAAAATAATTCTATTAAAAACCCATGTGATATGGTTGATGATAAGCGGAGTGATTATTTTCAGGAACTTCCATGGTAGTTGATCCGACCCTACAGAATTTGATGTAATTTCTAACATTGCATTAACAACTTCGTATTGCTGAACTTCACGAAACGAAAAATTGTTTGAATGACCGGCTTGCTGCACATCACTCAGAGTACCACTATCACTTGTTTGAGCAAAATGTGATGCAAACGTGTTATTCACAAGGTCTGGGTCAAAGTCACACTCGTTTTCTCGATTGAGCTTCCCGAGGCCAAATGTTTTTAACTGTTTCCAAACCAAACTTGTAGAACTTGTGAAGTCGAAGCGCCTATTGCAGTAATCCGATTTTGCTCGTCGAATGAGAGTAGTAACACGATTTCGTAGCGACTTGTAAATCAGCTTCAAATGCTCCTTTTGACCAACATCCCTAGCATTTTTCCAATCTCTGTATGCCATGTCCCTTTCTACAATTTTACTACGAATTTCTCCGTTAAACCATGCATTGTGATACCTGCGCTGTTTGACAACTCGCAATGGTATAAAAGAATCGTGGATATCTCTAACTTTTCTATTGAAAAACTCCACCATATGATCCGTTTCAGTTAGAGAGTAAAATTGCTCCCAGGGGATTTGTTCAATTCCTGTACGCAGTGCCTCAGCATCGAAGTTTGAATAGTCGCGATAAGTTCTTGGTTGTTGTAGTCGACGAATGTTAAAATCAAGCGAAGCAAATAGCAGATCATGTCTGGATAATCCTGGGGCACTAACTTGGTTGAAAACAAGCACACGATCAGGCTGATTTGTCACAAACAGATCAAGCATCGAACACCCATCGTCGTGGAAAAAGGTGGGTTCTGACCCGATGACCCGCATAGAAAAAGTCTCAAAAACTGCATTCAAATTATCACGCCTTCTTCCATTTTGCTTCCAATCCGTGTTCAAATCACCAACAATGACGATATGCTCGTACGAAGATAGCAGATTAGACAACTCAGTCAACAACAAAGGGGCAGGGTCAGAGCCCGGTGGATTGTACACCGCAATCAATAGGATATTGATATCATCTACTTTCACTTCAACAGCAATGCACTCAGTTAAGGAGCTGGAGCTCATGGATACGACAGAAGCATACACTTGTTTGTTCTGAATTCCTTCCTTGATGTATAGCACTATTCCTCCACCTCTTCTGTACAAACGGTCATTTCGTAACATACTGTAGCCAGGAATTGTCACAGCTTGATCAGGAATAGACTCATTCAACCACGATTCAGTAAAGCATGCAACTGTTACTTTCGATGCCTCTAACATGTGTTTGATCTCATCGAATTTTGTGAACTGGCGGGCACAAAGGCTTTGTACATTTGCGTGACAAATATTCAGTTTGTTGAATTTCAGAGCTGACTCCATCACTGCTCTCGAGATTGTGAGATGCGGAAGTGTGTTGTTTACAGGATCAGGCATTACGTTTTGAAGGAGAAGCAATGGACATTTTTGAGCTGCTTATCTAAACTACTAGGTACATTTTCACATAAACTATCCATTTCCAATACATTAATATAAACATTTTCGCACAAACATAAAGTGCACATATACAATTCAGATTTGTTCAAGTTGATCAACTGATAAAATGGCCAATGATGGCCCTTCAGGTACTTTCTTCACATACACGATACCAAGTTTCGTAGATACAGCAGCCAATTTTCTCTCCCGGCGTAGTTGAAGTGCGGCACGTTTAATCATTCTAGCTTGCACAGTGAGGTTCTCGTTGATGTAAATTCGACGATCCAAATCCATCCCGATGTGTACGAGGTTCAAATCTCGTTTCAGCATGTATTTCGCATAAAATTCGTCTCTGAGGCAAGCCATCGAAAATTGCAGGAGAATAAAACATCGGTCACCAGCAGCCAAGTTGCCAGAGCGTAAGCGTTTACACTCAATGTTGACAAGTTTACCTGTATCAAAACTGATAGCTTTTGCAATATTTTCCAGATGACTGCGAAGATTTTCACTGTTGAGATATGGTATGCCAGTAATGATCAATTCCGTCCTATTCTCAAGCCGATGGACATTTTCTACTGTCGAGTCAACCAAGGATTTGACCGCCTTAATATCTGTTTTGAAAGACTGTAACTCAGATGAACAGTTTGACTTCAAATCGTCGATATCAGCCTTAACTGTATTGATTTGCTTTTGGAGATCTTGTTTTATATCGTCTAGTTTGGCATTTAAGTCAGCTTTCATGGAGTCAATTTTTGCGTTAGTTTCATCGAATCGCTTGGTTAACATCTGCATAGCAATTTCCAAGGTAATTCCAACGGCACCGTCTGCTTCGGTCTCCTTCCTCATCACCGAAGTACTACCAGTATTGTTTCTAAGCCGCTTCGTGTTACGTTAATCTCCAGACATCATCACAACAGTTGATTGACACCACACAACACAGTTGTAATAGTCACCGAGTGTAAGTAGTTGTATGGAACAAACGATCGCCAACACAGAAGACCACTTGCAAATGGCGCCAATTACTCGTTTCTGCTACTTTTAATGATTCATGAAAACTCACAGATGGGCAATTTTTGTTTCAAGATAACACACGACGGACATCCAGTTAAGTTTAATAAACGAATGAAAGGTTCTACTTCATACTTAAAAACCAACGGTGTGCACTTATTGCTGTTTGATGCTATAGCGACTATTAGCTACGTTTTACCTTTGGCATGGTTGCCACAAATAATACATTTCTATACTTATTGTGATAATTAAACACAACACGTATAGTGTAAAATTTAATTAACCCTTAAATGCATTACGCTGTTTTAAAACAACATTGCGAAAACCATCTCAAAATTATCACAGTAATATATTGAAGCTATGAGAAAATTTTAACAAAATTTAAAAAAATGATTTGCCCCTTTGAGGGTTATTATGACTCCCATGTTTGGAAATAAATACAAATGTGATGTCAATTGATACAGAAAATATCTATTGCACATTTTTAAAAGACCTATTATGTACAACAAGAATGTTGCCAAAAACGGAACCCATTTGTTGCCAAAATCGGAGTGCGCCAAAATGGGAGCATGCCAAAAATGGAACGTGCCAAAAACGGAATCTTACTGTACCACGACTTTATGTTAACCGTGTTTGCAAATGGAGCTCGCATGGACAAACTATTTTGTGTACGAATAATTATACATAAAAGTGTGCTGGAAACGAGCACAACACAAAAGATAGCATAGTGTTTGAACGGAGAAGCTCAGTCGCATTCACTGGGTAACGTACCTCCACAGGCAGTGTAACGGACTTCTAACTCAGCTACACTAGCTGTGAAAACACACAGCGCAGTGATCTGCTTCGCCTGCCGTTCAACAGGCAACTGAGCTGGCTAGGCGAAATCCGTCCGTTTAAATAGTCCATGATGACGTCATTCATAGAAGTGTAGCGCACTAGGTACACAAATCTGTCGTGCTGGACTAGGGAAGCGCTATCTTCTGTGTGTAAATGCGCGATATTTTGACTAGGTTGTTCATTATTTAAATTTGTAATGCCATGATATCAAAAATCTTTGGGTTTATCTATTGGAATCTATTCTTAGAAGTATTTGGGGGCGATTTGCGCAAAAAATTTTAAAATTTATCGTGCGACGGCTGAATTATATGCGTTTAAAATTGGACCACTTTTCGTTACATACCATTTTTGTAGAATTTGCAACGTGCACCCCTATATCGAAAACAAAGACGTAGTCCTACGTCAAAATTCACAAGCTCTTCTTTTTCACCCTATCGAGATCCTCTTCTTATATATCATGATCAGGGCTATTTAGACCCCGAATTTGAAATCAGCGACCCAAAATTGGCCTAGAAAAAATAATTTGGAAATATTTGAACGCATTATTTAATTTTTTCCTACTTTTATATGAAGTGGAATCACTGTGCGGGGGGGGGAGAGGTCGGAAATCGCTGAAAAAAGCTACGTCATTTGTATACGGCCCCTTATAGCATTTAATATATTTTTCCTCATATTTTCTCATAGTACCTATGTCAAAAACTTCAAGCGAAGTGGACGGGAATCCAAAATTGTTCAAATGATGTGAAATTTGGTATCTGAGCTAACTTTGACATTTGTCATAATATGAAAGGGGGAGACTTCGAGAATTGAAAAAAAAAATTTTAGCGATGCCCTAATAGACAATGACACGATTGACGTAAAGCTACATAACCTGGCACCGCATACTAATGCTAGCGTTATCAAACAGCGCATTTCGATATACGGAAAAGTGCATACCGTTAACGAAGATACTTATTCCCAAGTCTACATAACGGTGTTCGTGCCGACAAAGTCTATCCCATCTTTCTTGACCATCTAATGTCTAAAATTTAAATCAAGCGAACATGTTGCATATAGTAAGCGAACATTGGTCTCGTCTCGAAGCTCAATGCAGTTGGGGTAAATTGGTGGAATTCTCTTTTCTTCGTTTCTATCAGGCATATAGCGCTGCCTCTCGTTGTGTACCTCAAGTTATGTGAAACATATTTTCCAATGTTGCAAAACATCCTATACATACACAATATCGCTACATATTGTGTTTTTGAGCATGTTACGTAAATTTTCTAAATTTTAAACATTTTGTGTTCTTTAAGGAGATTTCCAATCTATTCCCCGAATGATTATATTTTTCGATAGTGCGTGAAAAGAGCTTTTGGTCTCCATATAGATATTACACATAGCCACAAACGTAAAAAATATTTTAAAATCATATTCTATGAAATATGAGGTTGGGGTAAGGTGGCGCTACTATTTACAACTCAAAAATAGTCATCAAATGGTTTCATTCTTGGAACACACCCCAAATAAAGTGAATCTGAACGCATGTCACATTTATGCACTGAATTATAAGGAAACTAATTGCGGAAATATAAATTTAGCTGTTGATGTTTTATCGGGTGGCTTCAGTTAATCACAAAATCAATAGGTATAAACGAACGAAGCAGATGCTAATATCATCCTACTATACGTTTCGACTAGGTTATAAGGTTACGCTCCTTGAGTTGTTCATCAGTCGCCCCAAGATTGAGTATTATCGACACCTGAATTATACCATATTGTATTCCGTACACCATCATTCGAACTCATCCCTGTATAATCAATACATGCGTATTTTCGACCTATCAACCTGTTCGAGCTTCCTTCAACGACCATTATGGCACAGAGTGAATCTTTTGTGGCTGTCACTTGGCTGTATAGAAGGGAGAATTCGATAATCTCCACAATCGCACCCAGTCTGCCACTGCAGCATCGCAACTTACCACATAACCGACCTCGTCACCGGTCCCAGTTTCATAGGATTCTACCGAGTTTATAAGACACTATTTCATATTCGATGACCCAACGTTCATCCCATTTGTCGTTGTCCCTGGGAAATCGAAGACAGGCAATAAAATAAGCACATCCTTTCCGGCGGGATCCGATTCCTGCTGAATGCTCGCCCAGGCAGCTTTTATTGTGCCGCGTCCGACACTGAGGACCCAAAAAGCGACGTTTCATGAGAATGGCAGAGAAATGGGAAGCATTCATCAATTTTTATGAGTCTTTCATTCTGATACTGCAACAGCCAGCAGATGGAAGCGGCCATATCGGAACATCATCATGACTGGCGGAATTGGTGGTCTTCGAACATCAGGAAAACAGTTTTCGGTTCCCTATAAAGTGGATTAAGGGATAAAAGAAATACATTTCAATTCTATTGCTAATGAATCATCCGACGTGGTTCCGACGGATCATTATTTCAGATGGTATTGGAATGTAAGTAAGAAGGTCAGCCTGATAGCGGTTCTTTGTCCGTGATATCACTTCTCGGATAAAGGAAATCGTTTTCTATTGTAAAAGAATGCGGCAATTTACTTAGTGCTCAGCTCATGCTCTATCCGTTTGTATGGTGCTGCAAATTGGTTCGCCATTCAGAAGCAATCCAGAAGAGATAGCTTGGACTATTGTACACGATAAGGTAAACAAACCAAACGAAACAGGTAAATATGGTGTGACCAAGTCAAGCGTTGAAAAACCGCGAATTCCCACAGTCATACGCATCCGGAGCCATGAGTGTTGAGTAGAGTGGCTTGAAAAATGGTGCTGTATCGTAAGTAGGTATGCAAATCAAAACACATTGGGATATTTCCAATTTCTGACGTTAAATTTTATGTTATGTAAGATAATCAGTGGCGAATCCAGGGGGCTAGACCCCCTCCGAAAATTTTTAACTTCTTGAGAAATTTTAAAATAGTTTCCGTTTTAAATTCCAAATCATTCCAAACCAGATTCTATCACCAAAACTGATTTATAATTAAATGAGGGTATTACATATTACGTATTATTCAATGAACACTTGAAAATTAATGTCACGGTAAAGATGGATACGTCCAGGCCCGTAGCCAGGATTTTGTTTCGGGAGGGGCTTAAAAATTATTGCATAAATGTATTAATTCTGATGACTTGAAACAATCACTGGAAACTGAACGTAATTATGAAAAGTTCTTAGTAAAAACAATTCCAAAAATAAGACAATAGACACTAAAAACTCTAATAATATGTTGCCTGTTACAAGAAAGGCTATAGTGCATCGACGAATTTAATTTGATTATTTTTGATTTACAAGTTAGAAATTTCTCTAGTTACAAAAATGAATAGTCAAGAGCTCAAAGTATTAAGGGCTGCTTGAAAATGCTACGCTGCATGCTACGCTGCTTGAAAATGCTACACATTCGATACACCTTTACAATTTGTAGAAGACGCTAAATTGGAATGAGTAGAAAAATATCCAAAAACCCGTCTCATGAAACTTTACACGCATTTGCTAATCAGAAGAACGAAACCAACGTCAAGGTTGTCCCCATGAGTAGGAATATATCAGTGTGAAATCAAAGTTTACCGTTGCAAAGAATGTCCGAACAAAGTGAATGTCGAAATTTGCTTCAAATCTTCTGATAAGGCAGGCGATTTGTAGATGCAGAAAATAGGTTCAACTCCTACTCTCATGATCAGGTTTCTTTCTACTATTACTAGCTCTTTGACTTCATCCGAAGTTTGCGTTAACTCGACTTTATGAAATTTTCAATTTAAATGATACTGATCATGTCGTAATCAAAACAATCCTGAAAAAAACACATGTTTTTTTCATTTGACTCTCATAGGTAATGGGTTAAAGACTATCTTCGACAACATTATCAGGCAACTCAGAATAACTATCTTTTTATCTATTTAAGTTGATTCTTTTTAGGTACTTTTTATATCATTGTACTTATGAATTAAAAATATCGTAGACTGATTTTCCTAGATCCCTAAAACTATAGTAAAAGTCAAAATGTAAAGTGAGTGCAAAAACTACTGATTTCACTACAAAGCAAGAATGCCTTAGCTCTATTGACTTTTGACAATCTTGCAAAACCGTTGTAACTTGAGAAGATTACCTAGATTAAGTAAATATTATATTTGAACATTTTGGTTTTATTTATTTATTTGAAGGTTTTATTTCGGAATTCGTGGGGTTTTGGACAATGTCAAATATATATTTCAATGATTTAATCTACTAATGGAAACTACCCAGAATTTAATCTACTGAGCGAAACTGCTCAGAATCTATTCACAAATCGAAAGAAAATTACTTAGCACTGATTACTCAATGCTTCTAATTTACATAAAATTTGGTAAATATATCATTGATTACACCACCAAAATAACTAGAGACTATAAACATAGATAATAATTTCAGCATCACTTGCTTCCGACACATGGAAGAGAACACATCGCACTTGCACCTAATTTGCCGAGGCTTTCTTTTAGAGTTGTCTGTTTTAAATTACAGCAAATTATCCGTTTCCTGTAAAACTTTTGCAAAACTCTTTGCCAATTCATTAAACAAATATGAACACTAATCTGTTTAGTAATAGGTTTGTTTGTGAATAAAAATAATTAGCTCTTGATTTTTTTCAATCATCATCAAGATTGGAAGAGATGTATGATTTCTTGAAGAAAGTTGTAATGTTTGTCTGATTACATGTTTGTTTTATCACTATTTGGGAAAAAGTTTCAATTAAAGTTGTTGCACCTAACGCAACGAAGACGAAATGAGAAGATCAGAGCGCAATTCGGAAAGAACTCGTGTTGAGTGTATAGTAAAGATAGAAGAGTGATCTTGAGTCGATTTAGATTGGTTGATTTTTTCCTCTCTTTGCTCTCTTATTTAAGATTATCTCTCTCATTTTATTCCATGACGAGCAAAAACGGAACGAAAGACTGTCACATACTTAAGACATGAAATCGAAACTGTTATCCCAACTTATTGACTTATAGATTCAATCAGTCCCAACATTTTAGTCCCTCTTCGTGATTGCCTATTATTTTACCACTTTTTGCCCGGTCCACTTTTAAAAGTATTTTTTTTGCACGTTTGTCGAAGATATCACGGATTTACGGATTAACAGTGTATTAGTACGGAACGAATTACTCGTAACAATGAAATGAAGCGTTAATAAAAATGGTATTGCGTTAAAATGACGCGAAATGAAAATTTTATTCTCGGCTCAATCGTTCTCAGATAAATTGAAATACTTTTTGTGTAGCGCAGAGTAGTGTACAGAGAACAGAGTGTACAGTGTGCACTGACCTAATACAGAAATTCAAAATTGTGTGCAATTCAAAAACTTATCATTTAAAAATAACAAACTGGGTCGTGGGTCTTTTATATATTTCCTTATGTAAACAATAAAAATAATATAACGAGTTTATGTGGTTATCCTACAGATCTCGCGCAAGCGCTTAGCCATTGCACGTGAAAACCTGTTTACGAGGCGAGGAAATATTTTTTTCCTCACCAACTATGTCTTGGGGGGAGTAGTTCATTTCTATCTCGCTATTGTACATTTCCGTGTCATCATCGTAGTTGCTGCCTTTATGTTCGCGAATATCTTTCTTGCTTTTCGCCCTCAATAATTGCCCTTCCAAATAGATTCCATTTCTCCCAAATGTGACATTAATCTGCGAGTAAGCGGTATCCGATCTTGTAGCGGAACATTCATTTTCTCATAGTCCTTATACAGAAGGATCTTAATTATAGCATTGTCACACACAACCTTGTGCTTTAAGTTGTGCGAAATGAATGGTTTCGTCTGCACTAATTTGTTGAGCGCTAAATGCCTGCCATGGTAGAACTGGATAGAGCCGGTTTCCGAAAGTCTAATCTCTATTTACACCTTCAGGATGCGAATGATCAATAATTTTATAATCACCGCATTTGGCTGGAGCACCAATTCTTGCTTCTGCTAATCACTAATCTCGACACATTATTACAGCTACAATTAAAGTAACAGTCTCTTGTATTCTTCAGACAAGGCACACAATATAAAAGTTACTTTTTTGTTGTTCGCTTCGCACTGGCTCGAGCAAAAGCATAAAGCACACTGAATTTAGTGACCATTGCCTTCGGTGGTTAGAAATAGCCTTCTTTAACTTTTTCTCAATAATTTGTTCAAACCAAATAAGCAACAAGTTTTGTTAAAAGTCACCGGTTTTTTAAATTTATTTTTGAAAAATTTCGGGGGGGGCTTTAGCCCCCTAGCCCCCCCTCTGGCTACGTGCCTGGATACGTCTACCTTTATCAGGACACATGATAGTGAACTCGGGTGATTCGTAGTTATTCTGCCTAAGCTCGACCCTCATTATCAGAAGGCAAAAATTAAGCCCGCACGATATTAAGCCTGTTCTAGTGACCCTGCCACTTCTAGTTTTCCGATCTGTTTACTTCACATCCTTGCTCTCACTTGAGTACTATGGCTCTAAGTTTCATAACTTTCCCTACCCAGTAATCTCTAGCTAATTGAATGTCGTTAAAACGTAAAAAAGAAAATGTGACTAACATAGTCGAAATAAAAAGGAAAAAAAACTTGAAAATTAAAATTTCGGATCCAATCCGAAATTTTTTTCTGGATCCGCTCTTGAAGATAATTCTCGAGTCTAAGCTCCCAAAAAATAATTGTTGGAAGTTAAATTTTGAATTCAACGGATTATTTTGTTGGCCAGTCTAGTGCTTGCTCCGATCCGTTCTTTGCGGCAGAATTTGCCCAGTATACTTGTCAGCTCGGATTCAATCCAAAGAATCTCATTGTTTTGCAGGTACTCCTTCGAAGTGCGATAAGCATGCAAGTCTGGTACTCGCTGAGAAAACGCAAACCATTCGCCAAAAGAGGGCAAATATTTGCTGTACCACATAATGAAGTAGCTGCGTGGTATGCACAAGTGAACGGTTAAAACACCCATGGTTTAGTGAAACAATTGTATGATGTCACTGAAATGAGTGAGTGTGAAGTTCATTTTATGCTATGTACATATGTCTGTGCTGTGATATCGAAGCAGTGAAGGGCGGAATCGTTGGTCTGCTACAAGTTTGCACTGAAAACATGAACACTAGGCTGTTCCAAAAAATCGATGTTTGAAAAGTCCTGGTGCTGAGTCCTAGAACTTCATAGCTTAATCAAGAATTAGGAATCAGAATATATTGCCTCAAGGTGGTATGTAGAGGTTTTGTGCCTTACCGTGTCTTATCACCATTTCCTGAGCGGAAAACAAGGAGAAGGAGTAAGGAAGTAGAATTGGAAGGGTGGGAAAGTTAATAGCACAAAAACAAACAGCAGGTATGTTAAAAACGCCTGCGAGAAAGCCTAGAGCTCTTTACCGCATTGGATAATGATCTTTAATATTTGTCTTAGTTGTAGTCGCCCAATCATGGTATCGTCTAATCAAGGACAGCCGAAATCGTAACTGCGTTGCTGCTGGGCAGTTGCATATCAGATGATAAGCGATTCCGTAGTAGAATTCACAAAGATCACATGAAAATCACTTACTGCGCTGAATAGTTGCCAAGTGAAAATTAAGTTTGCAGTGGCCGGTGAAAACCCTGGCCGTGTGGTGTCCGGGCTAAAATCTTTTTGCACTATTTCAGCAAAGAATACTTGCTCCCATGTCGTAAGAAGCGACTAATAACATGCTAGGTGTTCTTAGGTATTGCTCCGTACCGAAGACTTAACCTGAACGGACCATAAGGTTTTGCATCATAGCTTGTATCCATTCTGAATTGAGTGAATCGCTGATATATAGTAACCTTTTATGATTCGCTATTCCCGATTTTGTACCAACGTTATAGGTTTCTTTTGGTACAATAGCCATAAAGGATGAAGTAACAGTATAGATTAATATACCGGATCTTCCATGCCAAGGTAAAACTTTCAAAGCTTTGGTTTGAAAACCCTATTTAAAAAACAAACTTTCATGTAGGAAATTTATTGAATTGGCCTAAGATGAAGCTGTCGGACTGCACAATTTTTTTTTGTATAGCAAGCGAACTGTAGATGTGTCAAAATAAGCCAGTTTATTTTATTAAATCTGGAACCGTCTACCGACAAATATACATTGACATATACCTCCAAAAGTGGCTTGATGCCAATTTTTTTGTGCGCTTGCTTTGTAATGCAAACTTTGGAAATGATCATTGAAGTGTTAATAAGAAGCAACACTCCCGATGGTCTGCTGTTCCGAGTTCAAATAACTCGTTTCGAATTCTCGGAAATTGATTGCGAGCGTCCTTCGTACATATTATTAAGATCATATTGTATATAGATGAATAGATACCTCTATTATATTCCACGCGGTTTTGTTATTCTACGTAACGTCCCGCGGAAGAATACTTATTAAAATGCCTATGCGACCGGCATTTATATTTCGACTGGAGGTCGCAAACCTGAAAACTTTGATCTAAAATGAAAAGACAAAGCGCGTTAGCACTTAGCTAAATCACAATATCTACCAAGATATATCCTGATTCATTTTCTTACCTACTAACACCAATCCTATCCTGCGACATTTGTGGATGATGCAGAGAATTCCTCGGTCATAATAGTCACAAGCAAGGATGCAAAATGCCTACCTTTTCTGCGGCTGTATTTTTTCTGCCTACATTCTCATTTCTCTTTTGACGCTGCTGTCGTTCGCTATTGCAGGACGCCCAGTGCTGTACGGCAGTCTGTAAGCAAAGCAGTAACATGACAAAGAAATACTGCCCCCAGTACAGCCACCAGACGCGGGCGGTACAGCTTCTCTTTCCTTATTTTACACTTTTTAATATTTTTAATCTATTCAATATTTTCAATCAAAAACGACTACAATAAATGCGGTTCGTTTACGCCACGACCGGCATCATCGCTTTCGTGTGTGGGGGTCTCCCTTTGACTATGCAGAGAAAAATGTACAAACTTTACTACGCCACACTCTCACCGAGCAGTCGGAGTACAGCAGCAAAACAAAAATGTATTCTACTGCTCCACGGGAAAATGTACTCGGTATGGCTACCGTTCTGGCATGAGCTGTAGTGATGCGTCGCTGTAGCGGGCTGTACGGCTTGTGCAAATGTAAATATACCGAAAAAATGTAGTTTACCAGTACCTTTGGCATCCCTGGTCACAAGTGTTGCACTAACATTCCTTTACATCCCAAAATTGACCTGCATGGGCATGGCCATCTCGTTATTGATCATACTATAATTTTAGTCTCTTTAGTTTGCGCGTTGAGTGTGATGTACTGCTTCCAAGTACCATACAAAAGGTTCAATATGCAATTTCAACAGGCTTTGATCAATCACGGGAAACTCACGGGCGGTCAACTAAGCTAAGCCGGTGAAAGCCCTAGTCAACATGCGGTAGTGGAGTTTCAACAAATGTTGTAGATTTCTCTAATAATTGCGGTTCTCGCATGAAGCCCACGATCGCTCTTTTCTCTTATCCAACTTGTCGTTATTGGCAGGGCGGACTCAGGACCAACAAGGGCAATTGCTGCACCTGCTCTGGCCAATTCGTCATCGTACTCATTACCAGTAATACCGGAATGTCCTGACACCCAGACAAGGTAGATAGTAGAGTGCCCAGAAAAATAATGAATTTTTGAAAACTCAATCGGCCCACCCCTGGGTCGATTCCTAGTCCCACCAGGAGTACTTGTACCAAATTTGAAGCAAATCGAACAAGTCTAGCTACCGGATCAACGTGCCTGAAGTTTGTATGAGATTTTTCGACAATTTACATGGAGAAAACCTACTAACGCGCATTTTCGCCGCTAGTTGTCACTGTATGCATCGTATTATCACTGTAAGTGAAAATAAGAAAGATAATTTAATTGTCTACAACTTTGTCGAAGACTGTTTGTGAATACGGCTTTGTTAAAAGAAGTTATTAAACTTTTAGCGAAATGATGTCTGAGTCAGTTTTGCATGGGGCCTAGCAGCGCTTAGATGTGTATCAGTACTCGATTCCCACAAACTATATATTTTTGTGAAATAATGATTAGATTTAGCTCAATAGTATGCTCAGAAGAATTGTAGTACATAATACGAGTTATGTTTTGGTTGGAAGATTTTAGTTCTACATGTGACTGCATAGGAGGCGCCAACACTAACTTTTTATAGAAGGATATATAGGATATCAAGATGTTCAGAAGAATTATTACAAAATTCCTATTCTACAACTTTGTAGAAGATACCTAATTTCTATCTCTCTTCGTTGAAAAGTTAGCGGTAGCGCTCGTTATGCGGTCACAGATGGAACTAAAATTTTCTAGCCAAAAGATAAATCGTATTATGTACTACAATCCTTCTGAACATGCTAAAGAGCTAAATCTAACCATTATTTCACAAAAGTGTATAGTTCGTGGGAATCGAGTACTGATACACAATCATCCACTGCTAGGCCCCGTGCAAAACTGACTCAGACATCACTTCGTTAAAAGTTTAATAACTTCTTTTAACAAAGTCGGATTGACTAGTAATCTTCTGCAAAGTTGTAGACAATTAAATTATTTATCTTATTTTTACTTACAGTGATAATACGATGCATACAGGGCCACCTAGCGTCGAGAATGCGAGCTAGTGGGTTTTCTCCATATAAATTGTTGAAAAATCCCATACAAACTTCAGGTACTTTGGTCCGGTAGCTAGACTTGTCCGATTTGCCTAAAATTTGGTGGAAGTACTCCTGGTGGGATTATGAATCGACTCAGGGGTGGGCTGATGGGGGTCATTTTTTTCCTGTCACTCAAGTCTTCACTCATAATCAGTAGTGATGCAAATACAATTGTGTAATATAGACTTGAGTAAAGCTTGGCGTAAAGTAGCCCCCAATTTAGATCAAATGGACATATGGTCACCAATTACCAAACAATCAAAAGTACGGACAACAAGTACAAACATAAATAATTGCATTACATTGCTAGGTTAGTTTCACGCAATCTACATCCTCTTATCTATTAATTTGATTAGTACACACCAAAAAAATCTGAATTTTATCGTTGACGTAATTGCAAACATGACATAATTCAACAAACCGTAATTTACGAAATGACAGAACATTACCGTGTTCCATTTAATTTTACATGAAACATATACTTTACATGCGCAATGACATAAAATTACACTTCCTACCATTCAGAACAAACGCTGTATGTGGAGTAAAATTACATGATTTACGAAATTAAACGTCATGTAAAATTAAAATCAAACGTAAAACTAAGTCATTTTTGATGCTCGTATATGTCATGGTCAGAAGACGTAAATTTACACTATTTTTTCTAGGTGTGTATATCACACTTTCCCAAGAGAATTTAAGTTACAATGTTTTACGTATATTGTATGTTTCAGTTTCATCGACTACTACGATTTCTTGCAAGCATTTCCTTGCACCTATATCCAATATTTATATTTGTGTGAGTGCTCGAGAGCAGCAGTAGGTGTTGTCGAGAACGCACCAGTCATCGCCATCAAGACCATTCTCTGAAGATGGTTTAACTTTGATTGGATTGTCATGACTTCTCCCTTCTGCCTGTCTAACAATTGTTGTGTAGATCCACTGAATGTACTTGGGTTTGAGTCCCCAAGATTTGCCGAAAGCCCGTCTACATTGGCTAAAGGCCATGCAAGCTCTCTTGATCCTGAAATCGATGTGAGCTGTCCAATTAAGTTTTGAGTCGAGAATTACCCCGTACTTAACTTGATCTTCGACAATAATTTCAGAGTCAAAAAACTGCAATGAACGAGCTCCGGTTGTAATCCTTCGTTGCGTGAAAAGCACCATTGAGGTTTTATTTGGATTAACTGATAGTCCAACATGAAGACACCACCGCTCAACAACACATAAGGCTTGTTGCATCAAATCAAAAAGTGTGATAATGCAAATACCGGTGATCATTATATGATAATCATCGGCGAAACCATACGTCGGAAACCCAAGCTCGTTTAGTTTTCTCAACAAGCTATCGGCGACAAGGTTCCATAGAAGTGGTGGCAGCACACCACCTTGAGGACATCCGCAGACACTCAGTTTCCTCATCTCTACTTGTCTTAACGATGAGCACAGATGTCGGTTGCTAAGCATTGCGTGTATCCAGTTCGTTATATATGAAGGTACTCCATGATCTCGTGCTGCTTTCAAAATGGATTCGAAAGACACGTTGTCAAAAGCACCTTCAATATCGAGAAAAACTCCTAAACTTGATTGCTTTTGTGAAAAAGCTTTTTCAATGTTGTAGACAACATTGTGTAACAGGGTGGTAGTAGACTTCCCCCGCGGATATGCATGTTGCATTGCATGCAGCGGGTGCTCGCCCAAGTTACCATCCCGAATGTAGTGGTCGATTAAACGTTCCACTGATTTGAGAAGGGAGGAGGTCAGACTGATCAGTCTAAATTTAACTCCGCTAGCGAATGACGGATCCCAATAGTAGCATGTCTGTAATAACATACGTACATGGAACTATTGAGATCCAGAGCTACAGGTCCAAAGCCCTGGTAAAGGAGGATGGTTGTGATGATCCGGGCCGAGATCACCACGTAAAGCAAGGTAGGGCATAACCCCAATTCCAAGGCGTGAAGCGACCCGTGCCGAGGGATGAGTGATCGAGGGGGTGAAAAAGATGCTCGATCGTTAACGGAGCCTGTGGGGTACCTGGGCAACCCCCACAGTAAGCGTCCCTTACCACGCTAATGCGGAGCTCTGGCGTGGCGGACATATATTTCTCGCGCTACTCGTGGGAATTTTCATGGAGCAAAATAAAAACAAAAATAAACAGACGGAGGTGCCAAACCCCTTCGCAAGAGGTGGTTTGGCGAGGTCTCCCCCCCGTGGGGAGAGTAGTGGAACGATGAGTGCTGTACTCGAAAGCACCAGCGACCCCCCAGCAGCGGTAGGCAATACCCCTACCAATGCATCGGAGGGGCCAATAGCTGCGATGCGCAAAGTAGCGAAGCAACTCGATGCTATAATCGACTTCGCTAGCGCAAAGCAGAACATAGCCAAGGAGCTGAAGTTGAGCCTTCTGGAGCTCCGGAAAGCTGTTCGTGTCGCAAGACAGGAACAGCAGGCATATGTTGAGAGGGTGGAATGTCGGGAGAGGCCCGACAGAGAAACCCAGACAGTGGCCTCCAATAGGGAGGAAAGAGAGAAGGTTAATAGAGGTTCACAGACAGTGGCCTTTACCTTCTACGGAGCAGCCACGTCGATCGGAGCGGCGACCGAGTTCCCCTCGAAGGGAAAGGGAAAGGGCAATCGCAAGACGGCATCGAATGCGAAGCGCCCTAGGAAGTCGCCAGGAGAGGGTGCCAAAACCGACACCACTCGGCGTGCAACCGTCAAGGTCAAACGCCGCCTGGGTGAGGTAAGCGAGGGCGAGAGTGACCTCGCTGTTGAGAGCGATGGTACCAGCAACCCGGCACGACCGGGGCAGGGGGGCTCAAACCCCTGGACGCTGGTTACCAAGAAAAAGCCGGCACCGAAACCGGAGGTACCGCGGCCTGCGAGGAAGGCCAAGGACAGAGGCGAAGCCTTGTGGTTAAAAACCGACAAGGACAAATACGCCGATGTCCTTAAATCGATGAAAGCGGCCGAAAGCCTCTCGGCCCTTGGGCAGGATGTGCGTAGCGTAAGACGCACCAACACGGGAGAGATGCTCCTGGTGCTGAAGCGAGGCGCACAATCAAGTGCAATATATAAGGCCTTGGCTCAAGAGGTCCTTGGCGAGGGCGCCCAAATCAGGTCGCTAGGTGCGGAAACAACTCTCCAGTGCAAGCACTTGGACGAGTTCGCGACCGCAGAAGACGTCGTCGCAGCCGTCAAGGAGCACTGCGGCGTCACAATCGAGCGGGCCTCTGTGCGATTGAGGGACGGACCCTCTGGCACCCAAGTAGCCTACCTCAGGCTACTCAATGCGGATGCCAAAAAGGTAACCGAGAAAGGGAAGCTGAAGATCGGCTGGTCGGTATGCCCTATTAGTATACCCCAGCCGCCTTCAGTGGACAGGTGCTATCGGTGCCTAGAATCCGGCCATAAAGCTTACGAATGCAAAGGCCTAGACAGGAGTAAGCTATGTCGTCGATGCGGCGAGGAGGGGCATAAAGAGCGGGGGTGCACTAAGGCATATAAGTGCCTTATCTGCACCTCTAAGAAGCAAGCCCATAAACATGCTATGGGCGGACCTTCGTGTCCCTTCGGCGAGTTAAATAAGAAGAAGCCGTGAGAGTCACACAGCTAAATCTTAACCATTGTGCAGCAGCCCAACAGCTGCTGTGGCAGTCGGTCTCGGAGTCGAGGACAGATGTCGCCCTCTTATCAGACCCGTACAGCATCCCTGCCGGCAACGGCAATTGGGTGTCGGACGGGTCTGGAATGGTGGCAATCTGTACAACGGGAAGGTTCCCGGTTCAAGAGGTAATACACCCCTCCGCCGAGGGTGTGGCGATTGCCAAGATCAATGGTGTGTTCTATTGCAGCTGCTACGCCCCACCAAGGTGGCCAATAGAACAGTTCTACCAGATGATCGACAGGCTCTCGTCGGACCTCGTGGGCCGGAAACCGGTAGTAATAGCGGGAGACTTCAACGCTTGGGCAGTGGAGTGGGGCAGCCGCTGTACAAATAGCAGGGGTCAAGCGCTAATGGAAGCGTTTGCGAAACTCGATACTGTGCTAGCTAATGATGGCTCCGCTAGTACATTCCGTAGAAACGGAGTGGAGGCGTGGATTGATTTGACCTTTGCCAGCCCGAGTCTGGCTCCAGGCATGGAATGGAGGGTAGACGAAGGCTACACCCATAGCGATCATTTAGCAATCCGCTTTAAGATCAACTATGGTGTGCAGCATCCGAGGGCGGGAGATCCCTGTCAGGTACGCGGGTGGAAGTCCAATCACTTCGACAGCGAAGCTTTCACCGCGGCCCTGGGACTGGAGGCCAACACCGACAGTCTAAGCGGGGATGCGCTGGTAGCTGTTCTATCACGCGCGTGCGACGCCACTATGCCGAGAAAAACACTGCCAAGAAACGGTAGATGCCCGGTATACTGGTGGAGTGCCGAGATTGCAGCTCTACGGTCAGCCTGTCTCAGAGCTAGACGTAGGATGCAAAGAGCTCGCACCGAGGATGCAAGAGAGAACCGCCGTGAAGTGTTTCGAGCTGCGAAATTAGCCCTTAACAAGGCTATTAAAAGCAGCAAGAGAGCGTGTTTCGACAACCTGTGTGAGAGTGCCAACGCGAATCCGTGGGGTGACGCCTACCGGATTGTGATGGCCAAGACCAAAGGGGGCTCCTCACCCCCAGAACGGTCTCCGGACCGGTTGGCAACGATTATCGAAGTACTCTTCCCGTCTCGAGCCACAAGCCCCTGGCCACCTGCACTACGAGACAGTGCGGGCACGGTCGAAATGGTGGCTCCAGTGACGAACGAAGAACTACTCGCAGTGGCTAAATCCCTAGCAATGAACAAAGCTCCAGGGCCGGATGGAGTCCCGAACAACGCTCTCAAGGCAGCGATCATAGCGAACCCGAACATGTTCAGGCTAGCTATGCAGAGATGCCTTGACGAGTGCCGTTTCCCCGATAGATGGAAAAGGCAGAAACTGGTGCTGTTGCCGAAGCCCGGGAAGCCGCCAGGCGACCCATCGGCGTACAGACCAATCTGTCTGATAGACACGACTGGCAAACTGCTTGAGAGGATCATCCTCAACAGGCTCACCCCGTACGCGGAAGGTACGGACGGTCTGTCAAGCAACCAGTTTGGCTTTCGGAAGGGTAAGTCCACAGTGGACGCTCTCAACTCAGTGATAAATACTGCCGAGATAGCGATCCAACGAAAAAGGCGAGGTATTCGATACTGTGCGTTAGTGACACTTGACGTGAAGAACGCATTCAACAGCGCAAGCTGGGATGCCATCGCGCTCTCGTTACACCGGCTTAGCCTACCGGTGGGTCTGTACCGGATCCTGGAAAGTTACTTCCAAAACCGCGTACTGCTATACGAGACCGATGCCGGTCAGAAAAGGGTTCCGATTACCGCCGGAGTCCCGCAGGGCTCGATCCTAGGCCCGGTGCTATGGAACCTCATGTATGACGGGGTTCTGAGACTGAAGTTCCCTCCTGGGGTCAAGATCGTCGGCTTTGCCGACGACGTAACCTTGGAGGTCTACGGGGAGTCAATTCCTGAGGTAGAACTAACCGCAGAACACGCGATTAGCACGGTGGAGGAATGGATGAGCGCGAGAGGCCTGGAGCTCGCTCATCATAAGACGGAGGTAGTTATCGTCAACAACCGCAAGTCGGCACAACATGCAGTTATCCATGTGGGAGAAGTCGCGATCACTTCACAGCGAAGTCTGAAGTCTCTCGGAGTCATTATAGACGACAAGCTGACCTTCGGCAGCCATGTCGACTATACGTGCAAGAGAGCGTCGACTGCTGTTGCGGCACTATCGAGAATGATGTCCAACAGCTCAAAGGTGTGCGCCAGTAGACGTAGGTTACTGGCAGGCGTTGCCGTATCTATCCTCAGGTACGGCGGCCCGTCATGGTCAAGAGCACTGAGGGTAACCAGTTACCTACAGAAACTGGAGAGCACCTACCGCGTGATGTGCCTCAGAGTGATATCTGCCTACCGCACGGTATCACACGATGCATCCTGCGTGATAGCGAGCATGATGCCAGTCGGGCTGGTCATTCGGGAAGATGAGGAGTGCTTTGAGCTACGTGGAAATAGGGGAGCCCGCGAGCGCACCAGGGTGACCTCGGTCGCCAGATGGCAGCGTGAGTGGGACAACTCCTCGAAAGGTAGGTGGACCCACCGGCTGATACCTAGCATATCGAGCTGGGTGGGAAGACCCCATGGGGAAGTTCACTTCCACCTGACACAATTCCTGTCAGGCCATGGCTGTTTCCGTCAGTACCTCCACAGGTTCGGACACGCGGAGGTCCCAGTCTGCCCGGACTGCCCAGGTGTAGACGAAACTGCCGAACACATACTGTTCGTATGTCATCGGTTCGACGTCGAAAGAAGAGCAATGTTTGACGTCTGTGGCTGGGACACAACCCCGGATACCCTTATCCAGCGGATGTGTCAAACGGTGGAGAAGTGGAATGCAGTCTCGGCTGCTACCATCCAGATTGCCAGTAGGCTACAGGTAATCTGGCGAACCGAGCAACAGACGGCGGGCACGGCTAACTAGTGATTGGTTAGTTGGAGCGAAAAAGGCCAAGCGCAAAATAAGAGAGTGAATGGTCTGTTCATGCCGAGGTAGGTTGGCGCAGCGAATGGCAACCGCGTAAGGGGTAAACCCAGCCACCCCGAAGCAAGACAGAAGAGTGAGTGTATAGGCGTATAAGTGGACTGCCTCATGCCAAGACGGGAGGGTCGTAGCGTAGTATGTTGGAACTAAGCTATCGATGCCTCATGGCGTGGCAGAGGAGTGAAAGGGTGAGCATCCAAGTCAGTCTCACACTGCATGTTAAGGGTGAGCATAAAAGTCAGCCTCACAGGTTGGTAGCAAGCAAGGAATGAAAAAGGTGAGCACAAAAGTCAGCCTCGCATGGTATGTCAGAAGTGGGGCCTAAGAAAAATGTCCCACATGGGATGCCAGAGGGAGTGACAAAGGTACAATAGAGTGGCACGATTGAGAGTGAATCAGGTGATAGGGTGAGCACCCAAGTCAGCCTCACATGTATGGGTAGGGCGAGCACAAAAGTAAGCCTAGCAAGGAATGAGTAAGGTGAGCACACAAGTCAGCCTCGCATGGAACGTAAAAGGTGAGCACAAAAGTCAGCCTCATGTGGGAGTGTTTGAGAGTGAATCAAAGTGTGATTGAGAGAGCACCCAAGTAAGCCTCATACAGGATGTATGATCGCGCGAGTGAGAGTGAATGAGTACATTTAGTACAGCCATCCCCCCAGAAGTAATACCGAGAGGTAGTTCCTGGGAGGAATGATGGCGGAGCCCAATGGAGTTTAGTCGGTATTAATGGCTGGTCACCATTCGAGTCCGACACGCCCCCAGTGCACCCCGTGTGGTAGATTGGACCCTACCGTTAGCACGTGTACTGGGCTAGGACATAAAGGTCTTCTCCATTGTAAAAAAAAAAAAAAAAAAAAAAAAAATCTCTTTGCCTCCTCATAAGTGGCGCGGCCACCTTTGGGAATGAATTTGACAGTTATTTCCCGCCACGATAATGGAATGTATCCTGTTGCAAGACTGCAAGTAAGAACCTTTTTCAAAATATGCTTGAAGTGTTCATATCCTTTTTGTAGTAGAACTGGAATATTTCCGTCCTTTCCCGGAGACTTATACGGAGCAAAACTTTCAATCGCCCATTTGATCGATTCGGTTGTCACAATTCTACGAACAAATGCCCAAGAATCAGAACTGCCTGAAAAGAACTCAGGGGCAGTCGTCAGTGATGGCTCCGTACAACCTGGAAAGTGTGTGTCAAAAAGACAGTTGAGTACTACATCCTCGTCAGACGAGTATTCACCATTAGCAGTTCTAATGGAACTGACATGAAAGTCTTTCGATTTCGAAAGTAACTTATTTAATCTACTAGTCTCGTTGAGACTTGAGACATTTGTGCAGAGGCTTTTCCAACCACTTCGCTCAGAGGATCGAAGGGCATTTCTGTATGCTTTGCGAGCCAACTTTAATGCCTCCGACCCGTCCCTGCGTCTGCGATTCCAAGCTCTCCTACATAACTTTTTGAGTCGAACAAGTTCGGTATTCCACCAAGATGTTCCTCTAGAAGCACACATAACTCGAAGCGGACAAGCCTCTTGGTATGCTGCTACTATGAGTGAGCTTGTTTTATCCACGACCTCATCCAAATCACTTGGAGATTCAATCGTCAGAAGATACCCATGAAAACTAGTCGCCAAGCCCTCTTCGTAGAGGTCCCAGTTCGTAGATTTGGGATTACGATAGGTGACGATATCTAGCGAGATGTTTAAATGATCAAAGACGATGTACTTATGATCAGATAACGACGGTTTGAGCTCGTTTGGTACGAGCCAGTTTGTCAACTCATGCGTAATACTGTCAGAGCAGAGAGTTACATCTAACACCTCTTCTCTGTCAGCTCGTGCAAAAGTTGGGCTGTTTCCTGCATTAAGAATGTGCAGATTTGTACTACTTAAGTATTCCATCAATTCGGTGCCTCTCAAATTGATATCAGAGCTGCCCCAAATTATGTGGTGGGAATTTGCATCACTGGCGATTGTGAGAGGAAACCCATTTCTGCCACAGTATGATACAACCCTTTTGAAATCATCAGAAGGTGATGGTTCATTATGCGGCAAATATGCCGAACAATAGACGTATTTCTTGTTTAAGTTGTCAACAGTCATATTTACCATGACAGTACAAATATCACGAGTTGTGAGGTCCGATATAAGACAAGCCTCAATTGCACTATTCGCAAGTATACATGCACGAGGCATTTCACGTGGATTTGCCATGCCATTTTTGTTGAAAGCTACGAAGACGGGGTTAAGTAGCTTTCCAACATAGAAGTTTCCTTTATGGAAATACGGTTCTTGAACCAAAGCTATGGCAGCTTTCCCTTCCTGCACAAGGCGAGATAGATTCATAGTTGCTGTACGTTTATGCTGAAGATTAATTTGTGCTACTCTAACCATATTCGATTACAGCACTACACATTTCATCATCAGCACTTGTTGTACAGCAACTAGAAGATACCAAACACGTTGGCTTATAATCGCATATAGCGAACCGAAGTGTTAATCGGAAGATTTGTTCCTGAGAAATTGACCTAAAACTGCAAAAAGTGCTCAAAAAGACCTTTTTCAAAAAATCACAAAAACGGTTCTTTGAAAAAGAAAATGGATATGATTTGCGTGCTCAGCGACCCAAAATTGACTTAGAAAACACCTTTTTTAACTTCATGCAATTAACCCAAAATTTGCAAACTAGTGTTATTAGTGGAACCAACTTTTATTTATTGTTTTTCCCGAATAAAGGAGGAGGAGGCATTTTGTAACCTGATATTGCTGCTATCGCATGGAAAAGTATAATATTGAACAAAGTGATCTATAACGCATAATTTTACGAATCAGTTATGATTCATTTTTTTATGAAATCTTCTGTGCACATTTGTGACACTTCATACATATTTTATCATCAATACACAGTTATGACACGTATACGAGCGACTTTGGTTTGCATTTTAAGCAGAAATTGTAAATATAGTCAACCGATCTTCGCACATCATTAAAATTGAAAATCACTGGAAAAGTATTGAGGCTTAGCTGCAGTATGCATCGTATGAGCAACTGTGAATAGAACATAGTAGGACATGATTTGAGATCTTCAACAAAATCAAATAAACCTGTCATCTTTTAATAGCTTTGGCGATAACTATAAATAAATAAACCAATAAAACAAAAAATTAAGGCATTCTATCAAACACCGTAAGATATGCTATCTTTTATAACTATTCTAAACGCATACGTTTATAAATTAGTACATGATGATTATCTCTTAAAGAGCCAGGAAGGGATGATTTTTTCTACGCTGGTATTCAGATTGGACTGAAGATCTACAATCAAATGTATAAAATTACATAACTTTTTATTCACCAGATTTCGATAAATTGGAACCAGCCTAGCTAACTCGCTACTAATGAAAAAAAGGAAATCAAAATGTTTCTGTTCACTTACGAAGTATCTGTTTTGAGAAGTTATCAAAATTCACTTTTGCGAAATTTTCAATAAATTTGTTTAATGTATAACTCAGAGGGGTGTCATTTCTGTCATCCGCTATGTAGATATACAGACTTCGTCATTCAGGAATCAGGAATCAGTAGCGTCTGGCTCAAATGGCACGTCCTTCATGTTGATCAGAGATTTGTGCCTTGCCAAGAATCGTCTTTTCATGATTTTCCTGATGGGAAGGATTGGGGAAGTGGTAAGGTTAGGGATAAGGAAAATAACGACACAGAACAATTAAAACAGAGCATTCTGCACCCCCGGAGGGATGCTGAACGATCTGCAGGCGCTACAATAGCAGTAATAAACTTCCAACCCCCGGAGGGATTTAGAATTTTTATTTAAGTAGTGAGTGGATGATTAACAGCCATATTGACAATGACAGCACAAGTTTCGCGAGTTGTGAGGTCGGATATAAGTCATGCGCCAATAGCACTATGCGTAAGTATACAAGCACGACGCATTTTACGTGGATTTATCATACCATTTTTGTTGTAAGCTACGAAGACGGCGGGTTAAGTAGCAGTTTGCTTAAAGGAAGTACGGTTCTTGAACCAAAGCTATGGAAGCTTTTCTTTCTTGCACAAGGTGGTATAGATTCGTATTTGCTGTACGTTTACGCTGAAGATTAATTTATGCTACTCTAGCTATACTCGATCACAGAACTACACATTTCATCGTCAGCACTTGTTGTACAGCAACTAGAAAATATCAAACACGTTGGCTTATAATCACCTATTACGAAACCCGAAATGGATATTTGGGACATGACCATTTGAATCCCACGATTTGCGAAGAAACAAACGTCAACTGTGTCAGGGATTTGCGTAACCCAGCAAAGGTAAGATCCACGACACTCCGTGCACGACTGGTAAATTTAAGTTTTGCTAGTCATTTAGTCCTCGGCACGCAGAAACACCTTGACTTGAGGACTTCTGTTTTCAGTCGCCTTCTGGACTGGTTTTGTCCGATGAAAAATAGGCTGGTATCAATCTCCTAGTGGACCACAGATACACAGACATTTTAAAATTTAAATGCTTTTTGCATTAAAAATCTATAGTGGCGTGCATTGGATTTGTTCCCAAAAGTGATTTTAGGCGATATATGCAAAAAATACGAAATATGTTGTAAATGACAGAAATAATGTAGCCACTTTTTGTTAGATATATAATTTTTGCCTTTCTCATATAGAAAGGTTATGCAATCACTTTGAAAAACGTCAACCTAATCCTAATTTTTTTTCGACTCGCATAAGGTTGCTGGATTTTAACAAGGGCTTAGTTGATGGTTTACGGAGAGGGATTACACCCCCCCCCCTCTACTGTTCACTCCCCTCCTTTAAAAATCTCTTTAAATCACCCCTCAGACCACCACCCCATCCAGCCCTCATACCAATTTAAGCTGGGGAGTCGTTCGTTCATGGGACTTTCGCCCTCCTCAAATACCCACCCCCGCATGACAAAATGAGTTAGCAAGCAGATAACATTGATCTAATGCTGATTAGGCTAATGGAGTATGATATTTTTTTGTTTCAAGTGTTTCACCGTCGTAATGTAGCTCATCAAGTTCGTGGCTGGCATGCCATTGTATATAAGTGCAAAGTGTACTAAGAATGTAATGGACATTTCCACAGTTATGTTGAAAATAAAAAGCCTCCGTGTCATAGTTTAGAGAAATGAGAAAGGCACAATTGCACCGCTAGGTGGATTAAAACAGGTTTTTTAATTGGCAAAGCGCAGTCCCTCTCACATCCCTTATCCGAAATTCGCATCGAATTTATCTCAAAATAAGATATTATATAATGTAAAATTATATTTCTGTTTGATATAAATAAAGTATTTTGGTTATAGATAACTTCAGAAAAGATAGAAACATCGAATGCCTTGTCCGAAAAGCTTCTAACATTTATAAATTTTAAGATATTCATTTTCAAACTTTAAGAATCGTTTTTTTTCGAAAAGTGCTAAATGGCGCTTGTCATAAGATAGCATAACAGCAACGACATGTCATCGCTTTAAATTTAAAGGTATTGGCTGAATGAGCGAATTTTTTCAATGTCTACGTATTTCTTTAAATTTTATGAAGTTTTTAAAATGAATTTTACAAAACATCCTTCCATAAATTGTAGCCTACATTATTTTCAATTGATTGAGTATAATTCAACTTCAATTGCTAAATATCCCCTTGCCGCACTCGCTTGCCGCATTTTGGGGAAATTCCGAAGTTTGGTAAAATTCCACGGTTGCCGCCGCAACGACCAGCAGTTCAGTATGGCGAATATTTTTTTAACAAATAACTTCAAATTCAAAGCGATGACATATACGTTTTTATACATCAATCGATTGCAAATTATGTAGACTACAACTTGTTAAAGAATATTTTTGGAAACTCGTCAAAAATACTTCAAAAAACTCTTACAAACAAGAACAAATTCAGAAATTTTACTTATTTTGCCAATAACTTTAAATTCAAAGCGAATATATATTCCTTTTAATACATGAATTTGTAGCCAACATTAATTGCAATTGATTGATGTATAAATACTTCTATGCTATCGCTTAGAATTTGAAGTTAACGGATAAACACTCAAGTAAATGTAAATTTACTGGTTTTATTCGAACTACGTTTTATGAGGTTTTGGTGCATATATTTCCAATGAATTTCAAAAAGTCTTTCGTAAATTGAAGCCTACATCATTTGCAATGAATGTTGAACAAAAATATATATGATATCGCTTTGGATTCAAAGTTATTAGCCGAATAAAATAAATAACGAGAGAGATTTGGCCCGATCAATGAAAGGGAGAGGTGACGATCTGCTTATAGGAGCCATTGGGGGTATATGGGTCAATTAGGAGGTATTGGAGGCTGCGGCGGTGATCACGAAACTGTTGGGAACATGTGATGGCGGAGTTGTTAACGCACCCAACTAGAGACTGGGAGATCGCAGGTTCGATTCCTGCTTGAGGACATCTTTTGTCAGTGTTTCCAATAAAAAGGTGAATTTTCACCGTTTATTCATTCTCACCGTTCCGGTCATTCTTTTTCTGTCTGTTTTTCAGTGGACACGTTCATAAAAATCCTTAAGAAAGGAAAAAACAAAGACTCACGTCCAAACAAGGAATATACGAATAAAATAAATTTTTGAATGTCTGCGTACTCCTATGATTTGTTGGAAAAGATCCAATAAATTTCATAAAAATTCCCTTAACGAAGCTGTAGAGTTAGGATGAAATAATAATAAAACAGCCAATATTGTGATTCCCAAATATAACATAATTCGTATTAACTTAGCAAGCTGAATCCCATGTTGTATCGATTCGTTAGTAATAACAAAAAAGGCGGAGTCTTCCGATACACGATCGTATCTATAAAAGCACATGTGTTTCGATTGGAAACGCATTCTAAACTCTGACGTCGAGACGAGCAGTCTACCAGCAGAGCAGCAGTCCACCAGCAGAACAGAAGTCCACCCGCAGAGCAGAGCAGCAGTCCACTAGCAGAGCAGTAGCCTACCAGCAGAGTAGCGGTCTATCAGCAAAGCAGAAATAACAACCGTTGCCTAGCAGCAGCAACGAGAGGTTCGAACGCGCTTATAAAACCAAGGGTCCTTTTGGTTTTGGACTCATTCGATACTCGGACGTCAAGGAAAGCAGTCCACCAGTAGAGCAGCAGTCCACTAGCAGAGCAGCAGTCCACCGGCAGAGCAGGAGCTTACCAGCAGAGCAACGGTGCAGCAGTCTACCAGCAATAACAACCGTTGCCTAGCAGCAATGTGCTAACAAAAGCAGGTGGCTTTTTCGGGCATCATAACGAGCAGCCAACCATGGAGCCCAACAATTATGTTCAAGCACCAAGCGAAAATCACGACAATGGCGCAGGCGGTACGACACATGACGAACCAAGAAGGTAAGTTACCATGATGTGCTAAAAAAAGTGTTGGCCAATTTCGCACTTACAAAGCTTCTGATGAGAAGGCAGAGCTACAGAAAACTATACTGCACATGTACCTCCGATGTGTAGGCGGAAAGTACTCATTTTTATTTAAATAACGAAACATTGAAACGTGATTGTTGATTTCAATTTAGAACTCTAGTCAGAGTATGTTCGCCAATTATTTTTTTCGTATGAACTATGGAATTTTTATAGCAACTACTCTGATTTGGTTAAAAAAAGGAAATCAGCATAAATAAGACTCCGATGAGAAGGCGGAAGCTTGATTAATTAAAAAAAAGAGTATAGTTCTCTGATGTGAAGGCAGAGAACCCTCAGAATAATTATGAAAATAAGACCGAAATTTAGTAGAAAATTTTCGGTATCCTCAACAGGAAGTCCAAGAAATAAAGTACGAAAAAGATGCTTCTGGAAGAATTAGCTGCATTAAGGCAGGAGTTGGCTCGAACTCGGAATGAAAAAGATGCATTGTTGAATACTTTGGCGGTTTCGGATGCACCCAACGCGTTTGACCCTATAAGATGCAGTACTGTATGTGACGAGTCAACTGGAAACGTCGAAGGAACACTAATTGCAAGTGTTAACAATATGTCGCTGAGTACGATGAACATCCCTGAATGTAAACCTACAGAGGGTGAAGCGGAAATTGACAAAAAGGGCTACGCAACATTCGAAGAACATTCTTGTTGCTTCCTTGAATTTGATTCAAGCAACTGACGAAAACACTAAAATGGATGTTTTCAGAATTAAAGCAGGGCCACAGCTTTTAGAACTACTGCAAGGAATCAAGTCGACAACCGAAATGCCTGATGAGAACATGTGTCCATTTTCTAACGCGCTTGCTCGGTTGGACGGCTATTTTGGGTCTAGAGCATATATGCTTTCCCAAAGAAGTAAATTGCTGAACACGGCACAGCAAGTAGGAGAATCAAATATTCAATTTGTTCGGCGCGTGGCAGCATCAGCTAAACTATGTGGCTATGATAAGGAGGACGACGAAATGGAAGCAGTAGCACGTACGATGATCAAAAGCTCTAACGACAAACGCGTTCGGACTCTCGCGCATCGAAACTGGATCAAACATGGGTCATTAAATGATCTAATTGATCTGGTTCGAGATTATGAAACGGAGATATCAAACGAAGAAGAATTTCAAAAAATGCGCAAGTCACAAGGATCAGTTTCGATAGCAGCTATCTCAAGTAACACAGAAGATCGCGGGATTTTTCGGAATACATTGGATAAATTCAATAGAAATCGTGGCAGAGGATCATATCAACGTGTCGCAACATACACTCGAGAGCAGCCGGGGAAAACTTGTTGGCGTTGTGCCAGCATTTACCATATTCCAACCATGCATTGACAAGGTATGTCGCAATTGCAACAGACGAGGGCATCTAGCTCGATGCTGTCTAGTTCGAAAGCAGGTTGGAACATCTACGAAGCGTGCAGCTGAGCTGGATGACGAAGCACCACCTCGTAAAATTGCGGCTATCAAGCACGAAGAAGAAAAAAATGATATCGCGCCAGTAGATGTAAGTGAAATCGATTAAAAAAAAATGTTTTTAAATATACCCTGTTAAAAAAAGGAGTAAGATTTCATAAAAAAGTAATTTGTTCATTGAATTGTTTGCCAAACGAGTTTTATAAGATTTTCCAACTAAAAAATATAAGAAATATGTAATCTACATCAACTCACGGAGAGTTAATCGAGAATGATAACTGATAATAATAAAAAATATATATATTACAGGTACGAACCCCAATTGCTACTGTCCCAGTAGTTATTGAAAAAGTTGTATCAATGATTAGAAATCAGCAAACGGAAGAGGATGCTTTCGTAGTTGCACATGTAGCTGGTATGAGAGTCATATTTTTCGTTGACTCTGGTGCACAAGTTAATACGATAACCAAAGCGTCTTTCGATAAAATCATCAAAAACAAATCATACTGTAACAAGCTAATTGATTTGAGTTACGCGTCCGACAAATCACTAAGGGCTTATGCAGCTCAAACCGACATCAACGTTATAGCAACATTTTCGGCAGAGTTGTACGTATCCAAAGATAGGCCAGTTTACATTGAAAAATTCTTTGTCGTAGATGAAAAGAGAGCATTGCTTGGGTTTAGCACTGCCACACGATATAGTATCCTAGCTGTGGGATTAAAAATACCTGTGGCTCATTCTCATAACAGTTCCCATTGGTCATGCGAACTTGCAGCAATACATGCGGTATACGGCTCGCCAGGGCAAGAGTTCCCAAAATCCAATATACCACCAGTCGTTTTATATTATGACAAAGATATGCCACCGGCTAGAAATATATTCACTCACATCCCAGTTGCATACAAGGAATTGACAAAGCGCAAGCTGCACGATTTGCTTTCTTCTGGCATAATAGAGGAGGTTACCACAGATATGGATCGCTCATTCTGTTCATCACTTTTGGTTGTACCAAAAGGACACGATGATATTCGACTTGTTGTCGATTTGCGAGGTCCTAATAAATGCATACACAGAACTCCGTTTAAAATGCCGACATTTGAGGAAATATTAATGAATCTCCACGGAGCCAAATGGTTTTCAACCATCGACCTCAAAAGCGCATTTTTCCACGTTGTTCTCGACGAGAGTTGTCGACACCTCACGAATTTTTTTTCTGGGGAAGCCATATATAGATGCTGTCGACTCCCTTTCGGTCTTTGCAATGCTTCTGATATTTTTCAGGAGATCATGCAATCAACAATCCTATCGGAATGTGAAGGAGTTGTTAATTATCTGGACGATATTCTGATTGTTGGAAAAACAAGAGAAGAGCACGATAGAAATTTAAAAAATGTTTTATCCCGGCTACAAGACCATAACGTCGAAATAAATATGGACAAATGCGCATTTAATAAGCAAGATGTACCATTCCTGGGATTCAGATTATCGGAAAAGGGTTGGAGTATAGAGGATGACAAGATTCAAGCAATAAAACATTTCAGAAAACCAGAAACCCAAAACGAGGTAAAAAGTTTTTTGGGATTGATCAATTTCATCGAAAAATTCCTACCACAGCGTGCCGATAAAACGACGTCTCAGAGAGGTTGCAAGAGCTGATCATTTCTTTTGGACACGGGAACAGGATGAAGAATTCAAATTTCTTACACAAAGCGCTTGGAAAACGATCCAAACATTGGGTTACTATAATAGAGATGATGTAACAGAGCTCTTCGTAGATGCATCACCATATGGACTAGGGGCAGTGCTTGTTCAGTTTGACTCAAACTTGAAACATAGAGTGATAGCATGCACTTCAAAAGCCCTTTCACCTACCGAGATGAAATATCCACACACACAAAAAGAGGCATTAGCCATAGTGTGGGGAGTAGAAAAATTTGCTACTTATCTCATGAGTATCCAATTCACCATAAGATCTGACGCACAATCAAATGAATTTATATTCAGCGGTATGCACAGAATTGGAAAGAGGGCAGTTTCGCGTGCTGAGGCGTGGGCGCTCAGATTGCAACCCTATAATTTCAAAGTGGAGCGAATACCCGGAAATGAAAATTTGGCCGACGCATTATCTAGATTGGTACAGAACCCACAGCCAACAGAGTCATTCGATGAAACGGCAGATCGACACCTTCTATACTTGTTAGATGCAGGAACTATGGATTTCTCCTGGCATGAAATAGAAAAATACGCCGAGGAAGATGAGGAGCAACTAAAAATAAGAACATCCTTGAAAACAGGGCATTGGAAAAAACAACACCGTTGTTACGAATCACAAGCAAAGTATTTACATACCCTAGGAGATTTGATTTTTAAAATGGATCGGGTGGTTTTACCATACAAACTTCGAGAAAAAGCGCTCCAGATTGCACATCAAGGCCATATGGGAGCTGCATCTATGAAAAGGATTCTGAGAAACTATTTCTGGTGGCCAAAGCTCAGTAAGGATACTGAAAACCATGCCAAATTATGCGAAACATGTTTAAGATTATCTCGCAAAAATCCACCATTACCTTTAACAAGCAGAGAGCTCCCAGAAGGACCGTGGGAAATATTACAAGTAGATTTCTTTGCCGATCATGAGTTTGGCCATGGAGAGTTTCTTGTAGTTGTTGATACCTACTCCCGCTATTTGCACGTTGTCGAAATGAAAAGCATGGACGCTGATGCTACTAACCAAGCCCTTTTGCGAATTTTTGAGGTTTGGGGCTACCCATTAGCCATACAAAGTGATAACGGCCCTCCCTTTCAAAGTGACAAATTCGTGAAATCATGGGAAGAACGAGGAGTGAAGATTTACAAATCTATTCCATTAAGCGCGCAATCAAACGGGGCAGTAGAAAGACAAAATAAGGGTATAAAAGATGCCTTAGCAGCAGCAAAACTGGATAAAAACAACTGGAAAACAGCACTTGATAAGTATTTGCACATGCATAACAAAGTAAGACCTCTCTCAAGGTTAGGTGTGACACCATTCGAATTGCTCGTGGGTTGGAAGTTCAGAGGCACGTTCCCCTGTCTCTGGAGTGCAAATTCAACGGAACTGCTGGATAGAACCAACATAAGGGAAAAGGATGCGTTATCTAAGCTTGACAGTAAGGTAGGCATTTGTAGCCCTTGATTAATTTTTTAATTAAGAATGAATTTCATTTAAGGTATACGCAGACAATAGAAGAGGTGCAAAACCTTCAGACATCACAGTCGGTGATACCGTGCTTATGGCGCAACCAAAAAAGCACAAATCAAACCCGACTTTTTCTGCTGATAGGTTCACTGCCATTGCCAGAGAAGGCGCCAAGGGATAATTCAAAGCAATCGTGGTGTTCAGTACTCCCGTAATGTCCAGGATATAAAAAGAGTGCCAGATCGTTTGGAAACAACGGATAACCAACTCTTTAACTACCGAGGGGCAGATGACATTAATTGTCCTGTGTTACAAGATGAAGATGAAGACAGTATTCAAGAAAATGCGACGACTCGACCGAAAAGATTGATCAAGAAACCTGATAGATTTAAGGATATGGTATTATTCACTATCTTTGATTAGAGTAGGGGAAGATAGCATTGTAGAGTTAGGATGAAATAATAATAAAACAGCCAATATTGTGATTCCCAAATATAACATAATTCGTATTAACTTAGCAAGCTGAATCCCATGTTGTATCGATTCGTTAGTAATAACAAAAAAGGCGGAGTCTTCCGATACACGATCGTATCTATAAAAGCACATGTGTTTCGATTGGAAACGCATTCTAAACTCTGACGTCGAGACGAGCAGTCTACCAGCAGAGCAGCAGTCCACCAGCAGAACAGAAGTCCACCCGCAGAGCAGAGCAGCAGTCCACCAGCAGAACAGAAGTCCACCCGCAGAGCAGAGCAGCAGTCCACTAGCAGAGCAGTAGCCTACCAGCAGAGTAGCGGTCTATCAGCAAAGCAGAAATAACAACCGTTGCCTAGCAGCAGCAACGAGAGGTTCGAACGCGCTTATAAAACCAAGGGTCCTTTTGGTTTTGGACTCATTCGATACTCGGACGTCAAGGAAAGCAGTCCACCAGTAGAGCAGCAGTCCACCGGCAGAGCAGGAGCTTACCAGCAGAGCAACGGTGCAGCGGTCTACCAGCAATAACAACCGTTGCCTAGCAGCAACGTGCTAACAAAAGCAGGTGGCTTTTTCGGACATCATAACGAGCAGCCAACCATGGAGCCCAACAATTATGTTCAAGCACCAAGCGAAAATCACGACAGAAGCCTACATAAGTTGCAATGATTCGAAGTACAAAAATATGTATATCATCGAATTGAATTCAAAATAAGTGATTTTTTTTAGACATTTCCAATGCCCTTCAAAAAAATTTACGATAAATAGTAGCCTTCATTAATTGCAACAGAATGATCTTTAAAAATATTGTGTTATCACCTTGAATGCCAAGTAATTCGATAAGTAAATCCTAACCACGAACATCTGCCGAACATGCTTGCCGCAGTAACTTGCCGCATTCTTTTTGAGAAATTTTAAACGCTGCAGCTGCTGCAACGAGCCGCATCGCAGTCATTGTGGGTACACGCATGCAATCGAAACGCTTTAAAAAAGTTGCCGTACCGCACCGCATTGATTGTGTCTGGGCCTTAACTCATTCATCCCCAGTTTCAGTGAGTTGGACTTGGTATGGTATTGTTATTGTTTCTCTCCGGATAACAAACAAAGCTGTACCTGGTTGAAATAGAAATTGGAGAAGATAAGTGAGAAAGCAGGGGACTTCCGTTTTATTGTTGAACTATATAGCCTTCACTAGAATAAGGTATTCCTTTATATTCCGTGGAATCCCAAGGAATGTTTGAAGAGTAAATATTTTGATGAGAGCAGAGTTCGATAATCCTGGTTCATGGGTAGTTCGCTGGGATATTCTGAGAACCAAGTCGCTTACAAAGAAAATACAGCAAAATTTTTGGAGTATCCGTTCTCTGGAATTTTTAGCGAAAAAGGGTTATAAGCTTAACTTCGCTATCGATTCCCGATTCCGCCGGCCCTGATGTCTATCGGTTTAAACAATAAAATAAATTCTATTTTTATCAATCTTGTAAAGCAGACCCTTAAAGTGTATATTTTAGGACCATTTCCCCTAAGTTTTTACGGCATTAAATTAGCAAGGGACTGGAAGGTGAAGTATATTTTTCAATATTTAGAGCCATAGTACTCAAGGGAGAGCAAGGTGTTGAAGGGAGAAAGTTTAGAAAAGCGTGGAAGGATCATATATGCAAGCTTAGAGCTCACCGGCGACTTAACCCTTTGTCTGCTACCGTAGGAGTCAGGGTCTTTTGGCATTAGAAATGCGAATCACCTGAGTCTACGGCATGTCCGGACAAGCGTAAAGTAACTTGTTACTTCATGCTGTCGGAACCGACAAAAAGTTAAGTCACGGTAAACTTCCACACTAAGCATTTGCAACGTTGAAACTCATTGGTGAGCTCTAAGCTTGCATATGTGATCCTTCCACGCTTTTCTAAACTTTCTCCCTTCAACACCTTGCTCTCCCTTGAGTACTATGGCTCTAAATATTGAAAAATATACTTCACCTTCCAGTCCCTTGCTAATTAAATGCCGTAAAAACTGTTGACAAATTGACTCAATAGGTCGTTAACAAAATGGTTAACAAAAATGGTAAAAAACATTTCCCCTAATGTGAGTTACTCTTTCAGCGTCACACAATAACACGGAACGCCCAAAAAGCCTAAACCCTATAATCAACAAGCTTTTCGTATTTAATTCATTCCGCTCATCAGCCCAATTACCATCAATTTACCATGAATCCACCCAGCCAACATTTTGATTCACTTTAATAAGTTGCAATTTGATTAACTGCACTCTTCAACGATATGAATTGATTGTATAAAATGCGCAGATCTCTTCTATGTGAACAAAAGTGGAGGCCATATACGTACAACAAATCGGTATAGTAGAACTATGTGATTTACGACGAATTTTGATCTCATAAGAAGCATTGTACAATCATCTAGCTTATCATTTTGAGTTTATATGTGATCAATTTTACAATCACACATGAAGGTTTATGCAGCTTAAGGTCCCCAATGTGGTAACAAGAAGTATTTTTTTAAAAATAATATTATGAAAATAAAAAAATCAGGATGGAATTTCCATAATTCCTTCATAAGACACAGTTATGCCCACACTAGTAGATATGTTTTTCATGGGTAAGGTTGGAGTTACTGGAACATCAATTATTAAAATTACCTGATACGATTTACTTCCAGTTTCGAACCTGAGATCTTCGTATTCCCAGCATAGCCGCTATGTACTCATCTATTTATACACTGTCAAGCAACGATTATATTTGATCATTTTTATCGCTTTGTGATTACGATCTAAAAATACCATAATGCAATTTAAATATGGCACTCCAATGATACCTTCTATACCTGCCAAATCACAACCTACATTCTGTACTCAAGCCATTTTTTATTACTCAAATATTGAACTAGTCTGGCAGAGAATTTGCGAAGTGCTATAAGGAGGTGACTATTTTTTGAACGATTTTGGAGTTTAATCCAATTGCAAATTAATTTATATACAATGCTTCAAAATTGTCTTTATTATTCCGTATATACAATTTTGTTTTAAGTTGTAGTTGACTAATAAATAACTTCAAGTCAACATTGTATTTCGATCACAGATTTGCATTTTATGTGGACTTTTTACAACAAAACATAATTTTTGCTTGCACTATTTGTAATTTTGATTTAGTCTGTCATTATTTGTAATTTATTGTAAACTTTTATATACGATTGCTGGTTTGCTGGGCAGCTCGAACCGGTCGCATGATAGTTGCTTCGACAAGCATGAAACCTACGGACCCTGTCATCGGTTTTGTTCCATTACTGTCAACTACCTATCCATCAGTAAATGGAACCGTATTTGAGTCATCAATCAAGCCGATCATTTGATATAGGGTATATTAATACGTATCTGTGCGTATGTAAATGCAATGCTGTAATTGAAAACATGGAAAGCTCTCGTTCCCTCATGAAAAACAATTTAAATTTGATTACCCGCAACCATCGGCCGTTTTATTCGAATGCAACAAATGGTGCTCTCGAATCTAGCAAGATTATTTTTCGGCTCGCCTGTTTGAGTCCGGACGCACCGGTTTCAGTACATTGAAAAGGTTCCTAGTCCTGCATTCCCGTGGGACAGGAATGGATGTGGTAAAGAATTCCAAAGTTTCAGGTATAGAAGCCGTTCCGGGAATGGTTGAGTTTTGAACTTTATCAGCACTGTTCTGGGGTTTGCTAAGCACACGGCGGTAACAGCGGTAACAGATTCGCCAGATCGAGAGGAAAACTAGTGGAGCAAGTGACATTTGGAAATTTTGCTTTGTGCCTCATTCTTGGCCTTGACTGGCAGTCTCTTCCTATAGGAAGAACAAACTTGCGGCCTCGCTTGGGGACTTGAAGCGATTGTGTTCGTTTTTCTGCGGCGATTAGCGACGGTAACACCCTGCAGTCGGGAACTGTTTCTTTTCAACTGAGGCGGTTATAATTGCCTTACCTGGTTTGTCCTACAATGAACAGCATTCTGTTATTATACACCTGAAACCAATAATGAACTAAGCCATGGCGGCAACATGCAACAGCTGGCTTAAGGCTAAGTAAGTATTCTGAACTACAAAATCCCGCCCGGAATGTTTCCGAACAGCATCCCATTCATGGTAATCGCTTCTGCCAATTGAATAATATCGCTGTCTTATGGAATACCATTAGTTCGTTGCTCCTGCTACGTCTTCATTCTCGGCTAGACTGTTTACGTGTTGGCCAGGATCGTGTTTATTTATCAACCGCGCACATGCTTGCACACCAGTAGCCTTGAGAGTGTCGTCTTCTGTCGTCGGTTGCCTACAGTTTATCGGCGTGGTCGCATTTCATGCATCTTATGAACATGTCGTATGAAGGAATATCAGACATAGGAGGCGTAGCAAAGAAATTCGGTACGGACGTCCCCACCACGGTGTATCTTGTGTCGTGAAGATACTTGTTGGGTTGACTGATTGCTGACGTGTGACATTGGTATTATTATCTTGAAGTGTGAGCCCAGCACTGAGAGAATACATTATTATTTGTAGAACTTTGCCAAGTAGGGTGAATGCTGCCAATTTTAACACGGATTCTCCGTTCGTCACTTTCTAGGATGACTCAATTTTTAACAAGATTTTTATGGTTTAGTATTTATCAAATTCTTTAAATCTGTGGAGTTATAATTTAATGATATTTAAAGGAAAGTATATCAGTGTTTTTTATCGACTTACTACTTTTAAAGTAACGTTACGATTTATTTTTTCAATGCTACTAAGCGAACCATCTCACCACGTACGAACACACATGAAACATTTATTCTCAAAACATTGTTTACAAAATTTGCCAATTCAAAATAATCGCGAGTAGCAATTTTTGCTGCAGCATCTATTTTATTACTAGTTCGTAACAAAATATAGCGGCAGTACTTTACGCATGGACACACTGGACCAGGGGCCTCGGAATTACCCAGATAAAAACTAAAAATGAAGTTGAGATGTACTAGTTCAGCGGGGATAATAAGATCAATAGTAATTTGCAATAAGCTTGGAAGGCAAGTGGAATATTTTTCCATTTATGCGAGACATGGTTTATGAATGGCCAAACAATATTCCATTACAAATATCACGTAACATTGATGACAGAGCAGTGGGATTAAAGCCAAGTTCCCTCTGGGTCGTGCAAAACTGAGAAGCAACATCAATTTAGACACAGAGAACAGACGTCCATCTCAAACGTAAAAGTTGAGTTAAAAATTTACGGCACATCAAAGGTAATTGTGATGTTACCACCAGAGGTGGTTCTGTCGTTAATGCGTTTAGTGCGTGAGTTTTACTGAATTGACAGTGGACCACACAATTGATGTCTAAGTGACCGTCATAATTATATTGGGATATACCAGTATGGTGGCCGTAGTGTTCTAGCGGATATTAGCTCAAATGGCAAAACAAGTATTTTGAACTTGCTTGTACGAACCTAGATGTCTATTCTCTGCGATTTAGTTGTAACATATTAAAATTTTAAATTGAATAAGCAGGTAGTATAGAAGAGGGGAGAGAAAGCCACGACATTCTTAGATTTCTCAACATAGGCGATAAAATCGATCAACAGACGCTTTTCCTGAGGGCAGTTAAGCTAGCCAAACATGTCAAATGGTCCTAAGTGCAAATGACAGTTTCGCTTTGTTTACTTTCTCTTTCGCTCATAACTCGGCAGTTTATACGTTTGTTACTCAACTCTTAGCAGAATAAGCTAGTCGAAATCAGATTTTTTCGATATATCCTGAAACAATATTGAAAAATGTTAAGATGACGCCGTAACAATCGAAAGAGAAAGTAAACAAAGAGAGGCTCTCATTTGCACTTAGAACCATTTGACATGTTTGTCGAGTAAGGATGACCAAGCCTCGTACTTCACTCACCGTGGATTGCTCCTAGGAGATCTCCAATGGAATTACAATATACAAGTCCAATTGGCTGATATCAGGCTCAGAGGAACGACAGCGCTGAGTGAGATACGATGTCAAGCAGTTCTTTATTTTGCCCTTTCGTCTTTTCTCTTTTCTTTTTTTGCAATAAACAGGAAATACAGAAAATGTTGATACGAGTTGAATGAAAAATAAATAGAAGATCGGAAAGAAGGTATAAAACTGAAAAACTGGTATGATTTCTAATATACATGAGTAAATTTATGTATACAAATCAAAGTAATAGACTAAATACGTGTCGATTTCTTCCGGTAGGGAATCGAAAGTTATACAACAATCTTAAAATCCAATTGGTACATTACGGTGGTTGATGGAACGATGACCTCGGAACATGTCTGGCGCTATATACGAAATAGGTCATCGGAAAGTCAATTGAGCTAACACCTACCTAATTCCGTGAACCAAGTTATTTGCATTAATGTGTTTAAACACATGCAAACATATTTTTTTTTCTGTTTTTACAGGATAGTGGGAGATAGGATGGTTAACACACACAGCGAACGGAAGTGGAAAATAAAGGACTTCGATAAAGACCTTTTCGTGAAAGCACTTCGTGCTGACAACCTCACTCCAATTTCGAATGCCGATGAGGTGTCGGAGCATTAGCGACGGCGTGTGAGTTGTCTAGGAAAATGGAGCCGAGGAACTGCGGCGTTTTGGTGGAACGAAAGGCTCAGCATCATCCGGGCTGCCTTCCTAAAAGCCAGAAGACGCGTTCAGAGAGCAAGATCTGAGGCAGTCAGAGAAGAGTGTAACGTAACATTCCGGGCGGCCAGGGCCGCTTTTAAATGCGAAAAAGTGCTAAGCAAGTCGAATTACTACAAGAAGCTGTGCAGAGAAGTAGACGCTAACCCCTGGGGTAAAGCATACCGTGTCGCTATCAAGGATCAAGGGTCCAATGAAGCCAGTCGAAATGTGCGCTGACAAACTGAAAATGATCGTGGGTGGTCTTTTTCCGAAGCACAACCCAACCGCATGACAACCTACACCGTACGTCGATGCAGACGGTGGAAATGCTGGTGACAATATAGTCTCCAATAACGAGCTCCTTATTGTGGCAAAAGGGCTGAATGCGTAGAAAGTTCTCGGTCCGGACGGTATCCACAACGTGGCACTGAAAACCGCGATCCTGGTCTTTCCGGACATGTTCAAATCTGTCCTATAGAAATGCCTGGATGATGGCTACTTCCCGAATAGATGGAATATCCAGAAGCTGGTACTGCTTCCGAAACCAGGGAAGCCGCCGGGAGATCTATGCCTGCCTGATCCTATAGGTAAACTTTTGGACATGGTCATCCTCAATAAACGCGTTCAAGAGTGCCAGCTGGGGGGTGATCGCCGTAGCGCTGCAAGGTTCGGAAAACTCACTTTCAGAACCTAGTACTGGTCTACGAGACGAACAAGGGGCAGAGGTCGATTAGACTCTGGATTACAATGTACAACGGAGAGTTAACACTAGAACTGGCCAGGAGATTTGAGATCGTCGGCTTTGCAGATGATGTTGTCCTGACGATAACCGGCGAGACCCTTGAGGAGGTGGAAATGTTGACGGGAGAGACGATAGGAATCGTGGAAAACTGGATGACAAGTTGCAGCTGGCTCACCACAAGACGGAGGTAGTGCTGGGCAAAAAACCTTAAAAAATCCAGCGCGACGTGATCAGCGTCGGGGGACAATCCATCCCATTGATGCGTGCGCTGAAGCACCTGGGTGTGATGGTCGACGATCGGTTAAATTACCACATCCATGTCGGCTATGTAGGCGAGAAGGCTGCTAGAACAACTCACGTATTGGCAAGAATCATGCCGAGCATCGGAGGAGCAAGATGAAGCACGAGATGTCTCCTGGCGGGAGTCTCATCCTCAATACTGAGTTATGGCGTATCAGCCTGGGCTGCTGCACTGAACTCAAAGCGGAACTGGACGAAGTTGACAAACACGTTTCGCCTAATGACTGTTTGTGTCGCGAGTGCGTACAGAACGATATAGTCGGAGGCGGATACATCGTTGCCGGGATGCTTCTCATTTGCATCGCTCTGGCTGAGGACATGGAATGCTACCAGCGGAGAAATGCACGTAATCCAGGCAACTGGTCAGCGCGGACTCGTTGGCTAAGTGGCAGCAAGAGTGGGACAACGCGGAGAAAAAGGCGGACCCACCGACTCACCCCAAATGTGTCTGCTTGGGTACATAGGAAGCATGGAGAGGTGAACTTCCATTTGATGCAGTTTTATACGGGCACGGATGCTTCCGGAAGTACCTGCATCGGTTTGGACATGCTTCGTCACCCCTTTGCCAGAAGTATGTGACAGTGTTACCATATTCACAGATTTTTCTGTAATGTCACAGATTTTTTTCACAATTTTTGATCACAGATTCTTTTTTACAGATGACAGATTTTTGGCATTTTGAAAAAAATTTCACAGATTTTTGGAAATATTGTGATTTTTCACAGATTTTTTGGAACTTTATCGCAGATTTTTACAGATTTTTTTCCTGTTTTAGTCATCACAGATGGTAAAAAGATTTTTTTGGCTGAAACACAGATTTCAATGTGGCATCCCTGGTATGTGAGCCAGCAAGAGACACCGGAACACATGATCATCGAATGCCCTAGGTTCGAATAAGTTTGAAGGAGTATACCTGGTGTGTTAGTTGACAATATCAACGAAGAGATGTGCCACGACGAGCATATCTAGGATGCTGTCTATCTACTAGTTACGAGTATGAGTATACTCTCCGAGCTGCAGAGAAAGTGGCGAAGGGAACAATAAAGTAGCGTCGTTCCTCCGCTGGTGAACCCTCCGCTAGAGTAGATTAGCTCGACCGCCGGGATCAGTTGAGTAGTTCGCGACGTAGCACCGAGTTCTGGTCGTCGGGGCGCCAGGGAACCGGGCAGTGGGCAGAGCCGTAGCGTGGTCTCCTGGCGCCCTTGGCGAAATCTCAGTTTTGCGTCCCTTTGATGTTTACTTTGGCTTTCTTTTTCAGTTCGACCCTCAAATAATAATTTGTGTACATGGAAATAGCCCTCCTACTCCCTACTTAATTCATGTTTGACTGTCGTTCATTACATGTAAATTCCATCCACAAATATTTTACGGTATATTTCGGAAATCAGTTGACGATAGGTGTTTTAAGGCGACGGAGAGAGCATCTGTTGTATATATGGAAAACAGGTGATCATCGAACTTAATAACCGGACGCACCTCAACAAAAAAAGGTTTAGCTCAATCGGGCGCGATTAAGGGGTTGTGCAAAACGGCCAAAGTGCAAAAATTTTCACCAGGGAAATATTCAAAAATTAAATTCGAACTTGTTATGCTGAATGGTTTAGGATGTCATGAAATGTCAAGATCTACTGCTACCCTGAATTTGTTTTAAGATAGCTTCATAAACTTGGAAAATTCTGGATTTAAGTTGATACTGGGGGTTGAAAAAGTTGCTTTTAATTTTTTTTCTATGCCAAATGTCCTAGAACTGCATGAAACAACGGATCTTGTATCTTCTCATAAAAAAGTTGCCTCTCTAGTACTTTTAATTTTTAAACTGAAATTTTTAAATAAAAATAAAAAAAATGTTTTTTTTTTTTGGAATTGGCACCAGATTTCGACAATTCGTTGATTTCTAAAACATGTGGCATACAAAAAACTGCATTTCCCAACTCAAGTCCCATCTTAATTGAAAAATATTCCTTGCACCACAATGATATTTTTGAAAATTCACCAGATCTCGACGCTTCATGACATTGTTTTTGGATTGTGCTCCAATTTTGCATGGGGACTTTTTTCGAGCTACCAATACTTTTGAGGTGCGTTCGATTTGAAATTTCAGGAAGACCATAAATATTGGCACTCTACCGTATATTAAGTGTACACCTCAATTGACCCAAATAATCCTAAAATGGAAATCGAACAAGATTCGTCGCCAAAGATCCGAGCTCCCATTAAAAATCAAACATATTGAACTGGGTTCGACTGTATCCGATCTTCTTTCAGACCAAAGATAGTACGCGAAATATTCTAATATTCCGCAGGACGCAGAAATATTCAGCTGTGCCAGATATTCCGAAAGTTCGCCTAGATAGCCTAAGATAAGGATTGTGATATTTTGTCTTAAGCAAACATATGACGTTACTGGCGACAAGACTTTCATAAACGACGCGTTTACATGCCCGCTCACAAATTTGAGATCGATAGTTTAGTTGTCGATTCGAACTTGGCACCTGAATCTACTGAAGGGCGGGAGTGTCTGTTTCAATGACCCTGTGAGCGATAATTTTGAGTGACAATTGCATCGGACTTTCAAACTAGTGTCAGGTGATCTTTTGGGGAGACTGCTTTGCGTATTCTTCGACAAGGATCATCTGCATGATCGGTTGTGTGTGTCGGGCGTCATGCATGCAGTATTGCATTAATTACAACCAAATGAGTCTTCGTAACAATATTTTTTTCTCTTTTGAAAGGCCGTTAAATATACCAGCAAGAAAAAGCTCTGCCACAAATCCGAAGCAAACAGCACCTGGTCAATTCAGAAGAAACAAAGAGTTTCAAACGCTTCCAGGAACACTAAATACCATGTGAAAGTTTAGCCAGAGATTCAACTTAGTGCAGGATTGGATAGACCTAGGTTCGGAACCGACAACTTTGTGATATTACGGAACTCCTCCCGGCATCAAGGAGACTTCAATTTTCATGGTACGGCATAGGGTTATCTTCTCAATGATAATTTATCTAGTCTACTCTACGATCTTTGCTACAGCTTTAAAAAGGCGGCCTGCTTTATTGGCTATACCCGGTCAGAAAACCATATCAAGAATATATCAAAATTATTTCTCGATTTGATATTTATATCAAATAACCATATAATTTTAATATATATAGTTTTAGTTTTCCCTTCAAAACGGTATATCTCAGGATGCGGAGTTTTCCCCTTCAAAACGGTATATCTCAGGATGCGCTCATATTATATTGGGACGATAAGTGTTTTTTATGTAAAAATGTCTGAGGAACGCGATGGCATTAAAATTTTCAAAATTAAGATATGCGTATTGAGAGAAAAATTAACTTTTAATATTTAACTGAAAAATTTGCATAGTTGGCAACACTGTCGGCAAAAAATAATATTTTTTATAGACTCCTTGAACAATTTTCTTCAAAAGCCATCTTGTGGTTTGATTCTAGAGTAAATAGAACCGGAGATATGATCAAAAGAAAATCAAGGGTTTTGGCAATTTTCTAAAACGGGGGGTGCTCCCATGACCCGAGGGGTGGTTCAATTGACACAAAAATTTGAGTTTGTATATATTGACCCTAGATGAACAATTCCTCTAAATTTTGTTCAAATCCGTGAAGGTCAATTTCAAGTTTGCATCTTTTTTTGATCACTTCGCGTGGAATGTCGTTTGGAACGAATTAAGATTAAATTAAAATTATATCATGTTTTGATTCGTCAATAATGATGTCAAATAATATATCATATTTATATCAACCATATCGTGTCTTTTCAACATAGTATGTACAATAAAATATTATCTTTCCAAGACAGTTTGGCAGAGCTATAACAATGCCACAAGTGATGGATCCTCCGAAGAACTGGCTCCAAATCGCATTACTAGTGGTCTTGTCTTGTAATATGTTTGAATGTAAATACATATGAAAATGTAAATTTTGTAAAGTTACTCGCTGATTACAGATCACAACAGAGAAAATGTTTCGCTGGAGTGCTACGAAGCAGCAAGTAGTTTTAAAGATTTGATTAGATGGGTTTCGGCATATGACAAGCCGAAAGAGCAACACTCGGTCAGCCTTGAAGAGGAATGGAAGCAAAACCTATATCAAGTGCAGGTAAACCATTAAAGAAGATTGAAAGAGAGAAGAACATACGAAAGAATAGAAACAGGCATTTTAAAACTATAAAGGATGTGATGTGAAAAACGGGAAGCCCTTCAGAGAAAAACAAATGAACAAATTTTAAAATTATATGCTGAACTAACTGCGAGTTCTAACAAGTAGATTCGATGGTAATAAAAAATAATGAAATCAGAAACACAGGGAAAGTAAATGCACATGTTACGGAGACACTTGGTCGGTGTTAAGTCAGACCGGACTAAGTGACAATATACTGATTTCGAGAAAACCGAGTTTAAAGTTTGCATTGCAGTGCTGCTGCTTTACATTATAAATGAAAACATATTTTTGTCAGAACTCTTGCTTATTGTTACATATTTCAAATCTGTAAAAAGTCAAATTTAGCTGAAGAAATTTAGTAAAAAGTCAAATTTAGCTGAAGAAATACAGTGCTATCATTATCTCATTTTTTATGTTTTGCGACTAATACTAATGAGAATAATAAATTATATTTCACAAGAAAATATTTGATTTATTAATTAAAAATAATTTTAAAAAATGAATTTGTGATATAATTCTGATATTTTCAGATATATTAACTCATTTAGATATAAAATATCTTAAATATCCGCCTGTGTGATATAATTATTTTATCAAACCAAGATATAACCAATATACTTTATACTAAAATAGATTGAGATATAATATGATATAACCGATACATTTTCTTGGTATAAAAACTTGATATTTTAACAACTATCCAGCTATATTTTATATCAAACTGAGATATATATTTTGCCGTGATATAATATTAAATTTTGATATAATTTTGATGTGAATTTCTGATCGGGTATATTTAAGTTTTCAATGTCGATGTCGGTGGTGCAGTGTTGGACAAAGTAATCAATTTCTGCATTTGGATTGTACCATAAGTTTTAAAATCGTTATAATTATTTTTTTGAAAACTCGTAGCTAGCTACCGTCTTTGACAAAGTTGTTAACCAAGGTTTTATATAGTTTTATAAAGCTGGTTTTTCATATTGAGTGAAAAAGCGATCTTTATTAACGTAAATGCAAAATAATTGATTGCCCCATATAAAATCCCATACAAACTTGAACCCAATGCGCAAACCCGGGAAGCAACCGTCCGCCCCCAAACTTTGCTCATGCATTTGGGACCACAAAAGGAACTCAAAAAGTGCTGTGCTGAAAAATGTCATATTCGAGCCACTCTAATGGCAAGATTTCCGTTCCCTCTGTTCCTATGAAATTGAGAAAACAAGCGGAAAAAGTTTGCAATATTTTTCGTTATTTTTGTAGAAATTTTGAAGTCTTGTTTGTTGTTTATTCTGGACTAACAGGACCGTAGCGTAGTCTTCTGACGCATTTAGTAGAGTTTTAGTTAAGTGCCTTTTTGCTGTCTGCTTTGGATTTCTTTTTCAGTTCGACTTTCAAACAATAATTTTTTGTGTACCTGGGAATGATACTCCTTTCCTGACTAATTGCATGACTTTACCTCACTTATTTTAAAAATCAGATCAAGATTTTACCATCCCCTTGGCGGGGGCTAACCTAGCCAACCGCACACTACGGCTCTGGCAGTGGGTCGATGGGGCGCCAGTGAACCGACACCGTTCCACCCGGAATCACTGGACAGGCTTCAACACCTACTGGCTGGTCCGCTGAGTAGGCTAGGTCCACCGCCGGGGACTAGAGCTAGTATTCCCGATATACTCGCTCTAGTCCCCGGCGGTGGACCGAAGCGGGGAGATAAATGGCTCACGAAAACGAACATGGGTATCGGGATAAATTTACTATCGGGGAATTCACAGTACTATGGACTCGTAGTAGGATTATTCGACTATATCGTGAAAAAATGGGAGCTGATTGGCTCACGAAACAGACAGCAGTACCGAGAGAAATTCCGCTGCTCGGGAACTCTCAGTCGCTGTGGGGTAGTTAACCGCCGGATTATATGCGAGTAGATCTCGATAAAGCTGGGAGCTAAACGGCTCGAGGAGGCGGGTATCGGTGTCGAGAGAAATTCCTCCGTCGATGATCTCTTAGTCGGAGTAGGGTGAATTCCGGGACTATTCAAGGAAAACGGTATCAGGCCGGGAGCAGAATGACTCCCGTAAACATGAGCTAAATGGCTCAAGAAATCAACACCTAAACGGCTCACGGGAACGAGGACTAACCTGCGACGTAATAGATGGAGACAAGAAGCGAGAGAAGAGACGAGAGTTAAATGGCTCAAATGTTTAGCCATTTCATGAACCAAATGAGGCCCCGAGATAGAGCCGAAGAAAGCACAACGACCCCCCCCCTCCCTAAAGTATATAGTTCCGTGGGCAAGAAGGACGAAAAAAGAGTAAGGCGTATTGGTTGGACACGAAAGTGAGTCCTACACAGTGCCAATATACTACAGGCCGGGCTTTTGAAGCTTGTTAAACCAGACTTTTTTCGATCTCGACAAACTGAGTCGAATGGTAAAGGCGACTCGAGGGTCGGAGCGATTGCATAACCTTTCCTTATGAGAAAGGCAAAAACTGAACAATGCATACATTGCAGCGAAACGGCTCATGAGCTCTCGCTTTGTTCTTTCTTTATTAAAATTAAAAATTCCGTTTTTTTTTCTTTGGAAGTTCAATTCATATACAGGGTGATTCATCATGAGTTTTTTTCAAACTAGCAAAAAAAAATTAAAAAATAAATTAAAGCGCGAAATCTTTATTATCTCTCAGAAGGACATTCTTTACCATTTGTTGTTGGAAACCAATTTCTTTTATATGTTGACCATAGCATCGCTTGAGGTGGTCAAATTTCTGATGACTCGTTTGAGCATTTCAAGTTGTATCTGGCTTATTACTCCTGCAGGCTTATCCACATAGATTTTTACCTCACATAGCCCCATAGAAAAAAGCCTTAACAAGTCCACGACGAGAAATTTAACATTCTCCGAATTCTCACGTAATAATTCAATTGTTAAATTAATTGTATGGCACGTGGCGCTGTCCTGTTAGAACCACATGTTGTCAAGACTACGGTCTTCGAGTTAGAGTTGCAAACAAAGATCCTCCCGTAAAATTCCCGTAAGTTGTTGCATATGACGAACCAAATTGTTTAGAACGGCGTTTAAGCGATTCTTCGCGATCATCGCGTACACTCTCGGCCACCGCCGTTATGTTTTCTTCTCTGCGCGTTGGATGTGGACGATGTGATCGCTTATGGTCCAATTACGTGAACTGCGACAACTCTAACTTTTCGTTTGTATTGTATTGTATGGAATCAGTTGGCCGATTATGTCGACCATAGCAAGGTCGGAACGCACGAAACACATTATTTTCATTAACCGTTGTGTGTCCGACGCGGTACCCGGGTACCTTTTTAAGTTTCAATTAATTAAATTCCTATGTTTTATCCATAGTTGGAAATTGAAACTTTGTGACATCTTAGAATTTCACTAAGTCAAGCGTTTGGGTTAATAATATTGTTGATATAGTAAGGGTGGGAGTGAGGAGGGGCTCCTGAATTTTTTTACTACGTAACAGGCCGACGTGGGTACCCGGGTACCCACAAAACTAAAATGCCCGTAACTAAGGTAATATCCAACCGATTTCGATACTTTTGACCGTTTTGGATTCAGAAACTCACCCACTTTTCGACTTGGTAAAATGCATCGGGTTACTTCATTCGGTTCCCGGGAATCCGGGTTTCCGGAAGCAGGTTCCAGTGTTGGGGTACTATTTGCGAACTTCAATGGAATACTAGCAATATGGGTATCAAAATTCTTGGAATTGCATCAGTAAGCTGTATCTCGTGGTTTTGGAACCATTTGGTGATTTGACCCCGGAACGGACATTCCGGAGCAGGTTCCCGTGGGGCCGTGAGTGGCCATTCCATTCCAATTACATTTTTCAAATTTCCATAGGGTGCCGTAACAATAGAAAACAGATTTCTGAGACAATTTGAAGAGTTTTGATACTCATATTGCTAGTACATTATTAAAATTTACAAATCATATCCTAGTACTGGAACATTACTCTGGAAAATTCGGATTACCAAAAACCAGATCCGTTATTCCGGTTCTATTGTACAGAAACAAAAAGTAGACGAGTTCCTAAATCCAAAATATCTAAAAGTGTCCAAATCGGTTAAAGGAAGCCATAGTTATGAGCATTTCAATTTGTGGGTACCCGGGTACCCTCGTTGGCCTGTTAAAGGTGTTTTTTTTGTTGGACACATAACTGTTAACAGTCAAACAAGTTGAAGACGATGAGCTCCATTGGAAAGAGAAACAGATAGAGAAAGAATGACCGGGATGGTAAGCATAAAGAAACGGTGAAAATTCACCTTTTATTGGGGACATTTGGAAAAAATATGTCCTCATGCAGGAAGCGAACCTGCGATTTCCCAGTCTCGAGTTGGGTGCGTTAACCACTTCGCCATCGAGGAACTGTGATGATATCATCACAGATTCCCAACAGTATCGTGATCATTGCCATAGCCCCAATACCTACTAATGGACTCATCGACCCCCAATGTCTCCTATAAGCTTAGGTCTTCTTGATTGTAGGATTTGTAAAAAAAATAGGAGGGGGTTCGGATCGTCTCCCTGGAACTGCTTACGACATATCAGACGGAGAGGTTGGGGTTCTAAAAGTTTTTAGGTTCTATTAACAACTTTCCCTGAAATATATTTGTAAATATTCACATTTACAAATCACCCCATGCTAGGCTTCTCGAAAAATATTTTCAAGAATGTATTTTTAAGTATCATTTTTTGCAATCAACTTTATTGAAATCGTTCATTGAGTTGTTAATTAACAGGAAAAGATAAAGTTTTACCACTTTTACTCATTGAGGTCACCATATAATTATTCTACCGTAGAAAATGTCAACGGTCAGATCCCTTGTGCTTACACTCTTGAATATTCATTACTTTTTCTGAAGGTTGAACACGCTTCACATAGCATACATTATCATGCTATCAATGTGTAAATTGATTGATACAATCTTGCGTTGATTAGTATGGATTGCCTCCATAATTAAATTATTCTATAATTATTTACTGACAACGTTCAAACAATTTTCAAGCACGTATGAAAGTATTATTGGACAATGGGAAAACTTATTGAAACTCTTTTGTGAGGCTGAAAATAGGTCCGAAAAAAGAAAAGGATTTACCTCCTAGAGAGAAGCAAATATTCCGCTGCAATTTGCATAAATGACACGCAAATATCAGCGGGGGTTGGTATCCATTCTTTCCGAACGAAGAAAGAATACCGGAAAGACGAAAGTCCTCTTGTGCCAATTGCCATAGTAATTGCGAGAAATAACCATCTCAATCGTGTCATAATCATAAGCTGCGATCCGACCCGATGTCAGATGGCAAACTCTTTCAGCCGGTAATTGCAGTTAATGAAATCATGAAAATTAACTCAAGGAATTCTGCTGGGGACGGTCCCCATTTCGGAGGGTAACAATCCGTTGATGGGGCTTCACTTGAGAGCTTGTTCCAAGCACTGGAAGGTTTACTCCAAGGAATCAATTTAACGCAAGAAAACAAGTTTTAGAATAATGGGCTTTGGTACTGGATTGGAAAGTTTCTTTGGATATGGGTTGTTGAAACTCTTTACCTTTAATTTAATTTTTATTACTCCTTCCATTCTCGAATCAACTTCTTAAATACGAAAATGTTTTATTTCAAAATAGATCTATTTTGTCACCCCGTGGCTTATTCCGAACCCAAATATTATCTTTATCTCACTTGGAATACCAATCGGCATTTGTCACTTTTTGTGGTTAACGGTTTTTCGATGTCCCAAAATTCTGGTGAAACTGAAGCGCGTGCCGAAATGATTAATGTTTGTATTGTTCCACAGTCACTGATTCGACTCGGCTCTGACACACACAATTCGATCTGTCACGGGCATGGTAGGTATGCATCTGAATGATTCACACTAACATCGTCGTTGATCCGTTTCGTCATCAGTCACTGGAATGGATAGGCGAATACGAGGTTCTTACCTCTTTGTCACCTTGGGGAGCTTCTTGTGCGTAAACAATTCAAGTAACGCAGACGAAACAAACATGAAATCAATCAATCAACCGGTTCGACTGATTCGCTGACAAAAGTTCTCTCGGAAGCTACGCTCATGAATATGTATACATATTATTGGTGAATTCCAGATCCAAATTATACACACTACAACTACAAAGGCCAATACGATTGATTCTTAAAAGTTGTGTGTGAACTGATATACGCTGAGTTGTTGATTCACTAAATATCAATGAATCATACGATATTTTTTGATTCTAGATCATATTCTTCGGAGAAACTGTTATGGTTGTGGCAATTTAAATATAGGATTCCGACAAGATTGTAAATATATTCAAAACTACATAAATTATGCATGAGGCAACAAAATCAGATCATCGACCGATATACTTACAGTAAATAATATTCAAAAATCTCTGAGTTAAAATTTTTCAAACGGGCCAACCAAAATACATAAAATTAGACAAAGTCATAGAGGCGTTTCGACTTCGTCTCATCAGAAACCGACCCTAACTTGTTGTCGAAATAGATTAGCGCCGGCTTGACGCAAAATCCCTAAAACGAAAACACAATTTGTGTTTCAATCGAACGACTGGTCAAACAATGTCCCGTCCGAGCATTATGCCGATGAGACACAGTGAAGCCGAAACTTGTTTTGACTTAGCAGGCCAATGCAATTTCTACTTAGGGGGAAATATAGAAAAGAGAGAAGAAGAATTTAAGTTTTAAGAATTGCTTAAAACAATATTGTTGAAAAAGGCCTTCTGGACCATTTTTTAATTAAAATAAAACCACATATACTACGTTTCGTACTTACTAACATAAACATGGCTTAGTGTGGAAGTTTTCCGTGACTTAACTTTTTGTCGGTTCCGACAGCATCAAGTACAAAGTTACTTTACGCTCGTCCGGACAAGCCGCAGACTCAGGTGATTCGCGTTTCTAATGCCAAAAGATCCTAACTCTTGCGGTAGCAGACAAAGGGTTAAGTCACCGAGAGACTCTAAGCTTGCTCGTATGGCTCTATCTACGCTTTTCTAAACTTTCTTCCTTCAACTCCTTGCTCTCACATTAAGTGCTGTGACTCTTAGCATTGAAAAATATACTTCACCTTCCAGTCCCTTGGTAATTCAATGCCGTTATAACACTTACCAACATACCGCTGTCATTCACTCGGTGACTCTCGGATCGATAAGTCGATATTTCCAGTTCGTGCAATGTAGCAATATAAAGAATAGTGCTATTCCACCTTCAAGGTTATCTGGCGTATGCTCCACATAGACGAGGTTTCTGCATTTTTTTTCGTTTGTGCATGCGCATTTGCCGTTTTTCGGCCAGCAAAGCAATGAAGCAGCAGTGTTTTTTCCCGTAGCCGCCTGGACACCGTTATACAAGTTCTGTAACGCAAAAATATTACATTCCCCATCCTTGTCTCTAAGACCATCTTTTACTGGGAAATAGGCCCGGTCAAAACTACCTTTCCCTAATAATTATTTGTCTCACGGCGAGATAGACGTCGAAATAAAATCGATTCCACGACTAAAATTTCTTCAGGGTGAAAGACAGATTTCGAATCATGACAGAGCGACATATGGCTGTGACAGAAATATCGAAAATTTGCACTAATAAGCTTCGGATGGTGGTAAATAGTTTAAAGTAGGTAAATGGTATTGCTGGCCACGGGTCTTCAAAAAAGGAGTAGAGAGTATATGTGTCAGCTAGTCGGGTTGAATGTGGCGAGGTCGTCTCCGATTCTAGTTTGAATTGCGCGGATCTGCTGAAACATGGGGTTGCCTGTTTTAAGACCCCATGCTTCAGCGTGTGAAGATATTGAAGTGCAATCGTTTGCATTCAGCATCTGTTGCAGGTGACGGGAAGAGGACATAAGTCAACTAAGACTCTTGTCGGGTGACCTTCGCTGAATATGTTCTACCTGTTCTACCTAATCGACAAGGTTTGTCTACCGGTTCACCTTTTTGTGCCTCGGATCATGAACGGCACAAAATGAATCATGGGGCTGTCGAAAAGTGTTCCTACTTTGGGAAAATCAACACGATCTCTCGACATGTCCAATAGAGTGGGACATGGTTACACGAAAAAAATAAAATTTGGTTCCGAGTTTTTGGGTCCCATTTAGCTCCCAGAACAACTCTGTCAATTCTTAGCTCGATCGGTGAAACTATATTTTTGCGCCCACGGTTTAAAGTTTAGGTACATGTAATTTTGTGTGGGAAAATTGTCTTTTACAAATTAACTCTTCAAAGAGCTGCCCGTTTTCTCCTTAAAATAAGTAGATGTCCGATTTTAATAGGAAATTTGTCAAGGAAACAATGTCTAGAAGACTGCAGAACGATCTGATGCTTGTGAAAAAAGTTATTTTTTGCTTAATACCGATTGATTCCTTGAAGATTAATGAAAATTTCATTTTTCATAGCATCACTGCTTCTGACGGTCTGATTATATATAAATTTTTTAACTTTCTCCTATTATGTACAAAAGAAGCCTCAATTTATCCCTTAAAACCTTGCGAAGTGGCCAAATAGTATAGATAAACGATTTAGACACATTAAGATTAAAACAAAATTGCGTATAATTGGACAACCAACAGCAGTGGTGCTAGTAAAAATGAATATTTTATCAATCGTCAGAGCATCAATCAGTTTCTGCTTAATAACTTTTTTCTCAAGCGTCAGATCGTTTCGTGGTTTTTGAGACTTTGTTTCTTTATTAAATTTCTTATAAAAGCCACATAACGATTTATTTTTCGGAAGTAATGGGCGACTCCTGGAGGAATCATTTTGTAAAAGTTAATTTTCCCATACAAAATCCCATGTAAACTTTAAACAGTAGGCGCAAAAATGTAGTTTCACCGACCGAGCCAAGAATTTGCACAGTTGTTCTAGGACCCAAATGGTACCTAAAAAGTTGCTCGGAGCTGGAATCTAATTTTTGTCCCACCCTAATGTCCAACGTACACTCAACGCGAGGAGACACTTAAACGATCCACCACCCTTGTGGGACACTCTAAGCGATCTTTCGCAGAAATACCAAGCATACCTACGCCGTCGGTGTTTAAATATCTTAACTAACTTGTCTACCGGCGATTTCGACTCTGATGAACTCTGTGCCTAGAAGCGATAGAAATAGAAGGAACATTTCCTTTTCTAAACTTCGTTGTAAAGGCCAGTGGTGTCTCTTTGTGGACATCGAAAAAAATTACTCGATGAATAACTGACCTAGTGGTCAGTTGACTGCAACATGGCCCCTTCTTTCAACGATTGTATCCTTCGATGGCTAATTCACCGAACGCACAGTGGCACCTGTTCATACAAAGTAGTGACAAAATTTAAAAAAATGGTCTATGTGGCTAAAACTTGGGGTTTTAACTAATTTTGGGTCGCTGAATCCATTTCTGCTATCAGTCTTGAAATTCCATATTTCATTTTTTCGACTACTTTTATGTAAACCTATTTGAAGGTGTTGGTCGTTAAAGGGTTAATATAGACGTTAATCGTAGTAGCCAATCACATCGGATAGCAGAAATGGTCGACAAAACTAGTAAAAACCACTAATTTTCAGTAATATGATGTTGTTTAGGCAACCAATTTCTAAAGAGATTTATGAGCCACAGGGCGTCTCCATATGGATATTTTTGACAAAAACGTAGATATACCAACTTCGGCGCAAAAATGCGCAAGATGAGGCCTGGATATCTTGAAACTACACTAAATTTTGAGTCGGATTCATGATAAGTGACCCATGGGAGACCATCTCAAAAATTGGTAGACGTATAAAGATAAATTACTGATATGATATGAGATTTTTCAATTGGGTTTTTTATGCAGAGAAAACGTAAATCAGTTTTGCACAAAAATCTCATATCTATAGTTTAGCATATTTATTCTTCTTTCCAATGAACTAAAATTGCTCCAATCGGCTGTGTAGTTCTTGAGATATCGCTATTTGAAATTCTAAGGTACTAGCAATTCTAATTAATTGAATTGAACAGAAATCCTCGACATCGCTTGCTTCAACGACATGTTAAACATTCATTTTTCATCCGATCATCGTAAAATTTTGAGATACTTTTATTCAAACTGAGAGAAAAATAAAATAAATATTCACAAAAGAATTACAAGACTTTGATTTTCGGGGTTTTGTCACTCGTCGTGTCACTGTGGAACGAGGTCACTGATTTCTAGAATGGAATCTCAGAAGCATTATCCCGAAAATCGATTCTTTTGAAATTTTAATAAAAAAAATTGAAATGCGAAATGCGGAACATTTGCATTATGCGGAACATGGATTTCTCCAGAAACAAATTTTATTTTCAACGATTTCAAAATAATTTGCCGAGATCGAGAAAACTCTTACAGAAGAGTAATTTTGGGGATCAAAAGTGCTATTCTATCAATCGAATCAATCGACTTCCAGGCATTGATGTTGTTGCTTGCAAAACTAGTATTAAAGGTAAAGTCGCTTCTTCGCTCGTCCTCTCAAGAGTCTTAGTTGGCCACCGACGGCTTTGCGATATTTCGTAACTCATCGTTGCACCGAGATTAGCTCTAGGTGATTTTAACTTTTACGATACGGCATGGGGTTGCCTTCATGACAATAATCTATCTACCTCACTCCACGAACTTTGTGACAACTTCAATTTAACCATTTTGAACACCGGAAAAATGGCACGGATCCCTGCCCCCATCGCGCCCGAACGCCTTAGACTTATCCCTTTGCTTGACATCGCAGCGGTTAGATTGCATATGGAAGGTAACCCCGGGTGTACCCCATTAGGCATAAATACGTTAGGCATACGGACGTTTGGCATGCGTACGTTAGGCATAATGGGCGTTAAGCATAAAGACGTTAGGCATAATGGACGTTAGCCATAATGGACGATTGGCATAAAGGACGTTAGGCATAAATTATGATATTGAAGTATAATTGTAAAAAAATTACTTTTGACGGCCTCTGGTCGTAATAGCACAAATGTTTGAAATTTTTGATGTTGTAGAATTACTCTGGAAGCTGATCAAATTCAATCAACATTTTATTCTATTGTATAAACTTGAAGAAATCTTCACTCATATAAAAATGCTTAACCGTTGTGTATCCGACGCGGTACCCGGGTACCTTTTTAGGTTTCAATTAATGAAATTTCCATGTTTTATCCATAGCTGGAAATCGAAACTTTGCGACATCTTAGAACTTCACTAAGTCAAGCTTTTGGGTTAATAATATTAGTCATATAGTAAGGGGGGGAGTGAGGAGGGGCTCCTGAATTTTTTTACTACGTAACAGGCCGACGTGGGTACCCGGGTACCCACAAAAGTGAAATACTAATAACTACGGTAATTTCCAACCGATTTTGATACTTTTTGGTGTTTTGGATTCGGGAACTCATCCACTTTTAGACTTGGTAAAAATGAATCCGGTTACTTCATTCGATTCCCTGGAATCGGGATTTCCGGAAGCAGGTTCCAGTACTGGGATACTATTTGTGAACTTCATTGGAATACTAGCAATATGGGTATCAAAATTCTTGGAATTTCATCAGTAGGCTGTATCTCGTGGTTTTGGAACCATTTGGTGCTTTGACCGCGGAACGGACATTCCGGAGCAGGTTCCCGTGGGGCCGTGAGTGGCCATTCCATTAGAATTCCATTTTTAAATTGCCATAGGGTCCCGTAACAATAAATAACAGACTTTCGAGACAATTTGAAGAGTTTTGATACTCATATTGCTAGGACGTTATTAAAATTTACGAACCATACCCTAGTACTGGAACATTACCCCGGAAAATCCGGATTACCAAGCACCAGATCCATTCATCCGGTTCAACTTTACAGAATCAAAAAGTGCACGAGTTTCTGAATCCAAAACATCTAAAAGTGTCCAAATCGGTTAAAGGAAGCCATAGTTATGAGCATTTCAAATTGTGGGTACCCGGGTACCCACGTTTTCCTGTTAAAGGTGTTTTTTTTGTTGGGCACATAACTGTTAACGAATGTTTGGCATGCGGAAACTCAGCTTGTGCTGTTTTCTTAAATGAATGAATACTTTCTTCATTTCTTCGACGGAAAAAAGAGAAAAACTCTATACTAGGAATAAATCTAGTAAGGAATAAATATCTCGCTTGCTATTTTTCATTTTGGAGTCTCTTTTTTCTAACCCGATAAAACAAGCGTAAGGTTGAAATCCCTATAATAGCGAAAGCCTTGCGATTATTTTTTTACTTGTGTGAATTATGCCTAACGTCCATTATGCCTCACGTACTTTAGGCCAATCGTCCATTATGCCTAACGTATATTATGCCAATCGTCCATTATGCCTAACTTCCATTATGCATAATGTACTTATGCCTAATATATGTATGCCTAACGTACTTATGCCTAACGTATTTATGCCAAACGTCGCGCACCCGGTAACCTCTCATCACCACAGTAGCGACCATCTACCAATCGCTATTACTATTACTATTACTAACGGTTCAGTGCCATCGAATACAAATATTGATTGGAAGAGCTACGCATCCGCGATGTGCGACACAGATGACTCCACAGAAGAGATTCATCAGGAGAAAGAGTCGCTGGCTTGATTCTCTGATCCGCAATTCAGGCGCAGACTAAACGCATACCAGACGCTAACTCTCGCGGACGGTCTCCCAACCCATGGTGGCACAACGAGCGCACAAACGTGTACGCAAAGAATACCGTGGCGTACAAAATCTTCCGGAACGACGGTTTACCCGCTAGCTATAGACAGTACGGGATGTTAGAAAGGTGATCGAAGAGTTTGATGAATGCCAAGAAACGGAGTTACTGGCGCCGGTTCGTGGCCGAATTAATGATAAAAACATGAGTTACAATGCGAAGTTAGTGAAGCTCAACATAGCAAAAGTTAATGCTATGCAATTCCACCATTTGCGCCAAGAGGTACTGATTAAAAAATATTAAAAACATTAACCAAGCAGAATTATTTGTTACGCGGAACATCTTGAAACACGTTGTCGAATGTAATGACATTTTATACAGCATCTCAACATACGTAGACAATGACATTATTGAAGTAAAGCTACATGACCTGGTACCGCGTACTAATCCCACCGCTGTCAAACAACTCCCGTCAAAATACGAAGAAGTGAATACCGTTAAGGAAAATACTTGGAGGAACCTGTTCCCGGGTCTTCGTAAAGACGTGCGGGTGGTGAGAATGCATTCGATAAAACCTATCCCCTCCTGCCTGACCATCCAATTCAAATCATACAAAGGTGTCAGTCAACATTAGTCACGTATCCAGGACAGATTCCCACGTGCCAATTTTGTGATCAGCCGCTACACCACGAAAAACCCTGCGTAGAGCATGTTTATGAAATTCTATCTGTTACATGCAAGACCGATACACAGTTGTCGTATGCTAAACCTTAACAGGTTGCTAAACTGACGGTTGACGGGCAGTAAAAACACTAAATCAGAGATTTTCAACAGGGGGTGAATTTACCCCTAGGGGTAAATTAGACGAATGTAGGGGTGAATTATGTAAGACTAATTTCAACTTATTATCCAACACTCCCCGTCGGATGTTTGTCTTTATATATTCATCCTCATTCTGCATTACGACGGATCGCTTTTTCGAACGAATTTGATTTGCATTCTCAATAACGACAGTAAAATCCAACGGGAGCCTGCTTCGATCGAACCACATACGTACGAAAATGCAATCCGTCGTAATGCAGAATAAGGCTGATTGTTTCAGTGTGTCAAGAATTGAGATGCTTACTAAGGGGTACATCATGGGGATCAGTATTCGGAAAGGGGTACGTGGAACGAAAAAGGTTGAAAACCACTGCACTAAATCAATAATGATCGTGCCCAGTACCAGTACTCCAACTGCTTTAATCAAAAGCGAAGAAACAACGATTGCAAATGCTTCCAAATTCACAACCAACACCACAAATAAAGTAACAAATGGCGATAAAGACTGATTTACAACAGTAACTCACAAGAACAAGAAACAAACTGGAACTTCCGAAAATAAACAACACGAAAGCAGTACTGATGACGACAAGGACGTGAAGGACAACAAGAGAGAAGGCAGTCGGACTGACCCCCAAGTTGCAGAGGATAACACAAACAATGCATCACCGCCAAGAAAATGGATCACAATATGCTGCGTCACCAAGGGTTCGACGGGCATGCAGTAACTTCGTAATTTTTTTATTTTTACATCTTGTGAAAACTCGAAAGATCTACGGCTCAGTTTGAACCGTGCCAAATAAATTAGAAAAACACTTTGGAAATGTATTTCACATTACTTAAGGTACACAATGAGAGACAGTGCCATATGACTATTAGACAGCGATTCCAGATTTACAGACATATCTGTAGTTTACATACTTTTGATAGTCTCCTACAGACGGAGCGAGACATCTACAGACTTTTAGAATAGTAATAGTAGTAATAACTTAGTGACAGGATTAAGCTAGCGCTGCATTGACGTTAGCTCCAAAAAACGAAAAGAGTTCATCCATAAATGACGTAGCATTATATGGGGAGTTTGTATTTTGTGATGATGTGTGTTGACACGGGGGTAGGGGGTCATATCGTGCTACGTAGCTTTTTAAAGGGGAATAGGAATTGACCTGATGTCACGACAATCTTACCCGTTTCATCTAACATCGTTTTTCATCTAACATCGTTTGTTATTTTTTTTTGCCGAGACAAGGGGGAGAAGATTACCGTCAAGCTACGTAATTACCAGGGGGTAAATGCAACGATGGGGAAGGGGGGTTGTTAAAAATCACTCAAAAAATGCTACGTAATTTATGGATGTAGTCAAATACTATTTGTGTTTTGGAGCACATAGTCTGCGTGATGTTTTAAATAAGGGAAGCATCTGGTGTGAAGTGCTCAAAACGAAAGTTACTTTGTTTTACGATTTTGAAGGCAAGGCAACAATAGATCTTTTGTGTAATGTTAGGATTACTTTACACATTCATTGTGCACGAAAAAAATTATTTTCAGTCACACAGAGCCACACGTACGAGCGTTCCAAGAGTAGACGTCCAACCATTTTCTAGTCGAGGAGTGCCGCGGCAAACACGATAACTCTCGATAAAATTGTCTGATATGAGAAATTCAATAAGTTTTGTATAGCTTAGACTTGTAGTTAGCCGATGAACCTCAAAAAATATAAAAAAAATTGAGTTCCGGGAAATGGCTTCAAGAAAATCGAAAAATCTCATATTTTACTGTTAAATTTGCTCATTTTTATTCAAAATAAAAGGGAGAAATTTTTTTTATTCAGTTTTCTGTGGTTTATCGACAGGCTACATATATCGTAAAAAATCAAGTCAATTCGTTGATTAGTTTTTGAGTTATTGTGTTCGCCAATTTGAAAAAAATTAAAAAAGCTGTTTCGAGAAAACGCTATTAAGGGGTGTCCCACATCAAATTGCATCACGGAAAAACGCTGTAGAAAATGACTTATTGGGTATTTTTACTTGAAAATTTGGGTAGAAGTAGTTTAGAGTGTATTGTTTACACTGTATTTTTATCGCTGTCAGTATTTCGAAAATTGTTGCCGGTAGATTGAAATCTGCGTGTGTTACAGCAAATACGCGCGTGGAATGCATGGCTATTTAAAACAAAAGAAGTTTAGCGTGGCCACTGAGATTTCGAGAGACATTTCTAGAGGTTTCGAGAAACATTTCTAGAGGTAATTCGAATAATTAAACGGATAAAAAATGTCGTTTATTTTTGCATTCTACACCAGACGCCCCCCTTAAGCCGATGAGAATTAATCAGAATTCCTTTTCTTGCAGGTTATCACGCAGACCTAGAAGTTTGCTTAGAAATACATTTTAGTGAAAGGACATAGCTAGCGCCAATCCAACGCTAGCTTTGTCCTTTCACTAACTATCGGATTCTGATGAGACAAAGTCGGTCAATAACTAATTTCACTAGAATAACTGTGTTCAAATATGAGTCATTCCTTCAAAACAGTATTATATTTTCAATATACCTTTATCGCAATATTCTAATGTAACTATGATTTATATAAATATACAGACTCTTACAGATATTTTAATTATTCCTCTGTATACATTTCACAAAAACATGGGAACTCCGCTAACTTACCCCAACCGCCAACTAACGCTGGGCTCCCCTAAATGAGTTTCGCATGTGGTTGTGTACTAGTCAATTTGCTGTTTTTCTGTGATAATCGGGTTTGGTTCAGCATATGTTGGTTACGAAATACTTATAGAATACAGTCCCCTTTGAAGTGATCTCGCAAATTCAAGCTCAAGCTAAAAACTTGCCTAAACCTAGAATCATAATTATTTATAAACCCGATAAACTTAAAGCATTTAGGTTCCCTTTTATCAAACAAACCTCCCAACTTGTCGATCTCGTGTGGTCTGTAGCACACTGTAAACATCCAATCGTGGCCCTGAAAACGACGACGACGGCGAAGCTACCAGGAACGCACGCAATCTACACCTCATTGTTTTTCTGCCGAATGGGCGGCACAGAGAAGAAGACACGCGAAGCCATCCGACAGGTCAGCGACTACTATGTCATCGTCTCCCTTCTGCCGTGTTTTTCTTCGGCTATGCTCACGGCGCGAACAAATGAGCGTGAAAAGTTCTGATTAGCGGCGCGACCGTTCTGGATAACAAGTTCTCGCGGGCTGCTGGGATGTAGATATCGCTAGGTATAGGAAGGAAACGGTCATCCGAAAAACATCACCGATGGACCCCGCGCATCGTCTGCTATGCTGCTGTACACATAGTGAGCGCGGTACGGAAATCGTGTGTGAGTGTGTGGATCTTTGCGTCGCTCGCGATCCTCATTCAAACGGACGCCCGCAAATCAAGCACGCAGCAAAACAAGAAGTTCCACGAAGAAGTTGGTTCTACATATATAAAAAGCCGGGACTTGGCTTGTCCTCCCAGTTATTGTTTTTTCAACCGGCAACTAGCGAAGTCGTATCAAAGGTGTGCCTCTTTCCGGGATCGATATTCGTCGTGTTAGTAGATAATCGCGTGACGACACACGCCAACGGTGTGTTTATTTTTCTCGGTAGACCTTGAAACGGGAAAGAATAAGGTCAACTAGGGAGGGAGCAGTAAATTAAAGTACAAAATCGGTGTCGGAGTCGGAAATTTGGTAGGAACTTAATCAATCACGCAGTGTCTGTTGCATAGGAATTTGGTAAACGGGAGAGTGATTAGCATCGAAAGTGAACATCGTGCCCCGAATCGGGAGGAAGAGTCGCAGAATGATCTGGAATTTATTGGTTCTGGCGGTATGTGTCATTGTAGTTTATTACCTAATATTACTGACGTTATGTGAAGCTGACATTTTGAATAACTAAAGTTAATTTATTATTGAGTAATCGAATATTTAAAACTTTTTGAAAAAAGTTGAGTCAGTTTTCGGAGACAATGTTGCCCTGGAAGTTTCAATAGATATGCAATGCTTTCATCGATGTTGAATTGCAATTTTCTACGGACGGAAAACAGTGTTTTTTTCAACATTTCAGTCTACAAATTAATATACAATTTGTGATCATCATTCAAAAATGCTCATCAACCAAATGACAATAATTGAGTGAGTTAACACCAGAATGTTTCATTCCAACACATTGATTCTTAGGTGCATTTCGTGGCAATTTAAAAAACACCCATCAAATCAGCTTTCTACATTCCCAATACCGCAAATGTTGATCCAATTTTTGCTTAGCTGTACATTTCGCCGCAGGTTCCACCGCAACAGGTAGACATCAGACTGCATTCTAATCACGTCCTACCTCATCGCGTGCCAGTCCGTGTGGTATGTCGCCTCAAAGAGGAAGTGGAGTGGCTCACTTTTTTTGTTTGGAAATGATATTTTGGCAGGCCCCAAAGCGCATCTCGTTTGGAATTATAATAATATTTTGATCAAAATATGATACCGGAGAGAAGACAGAAACGGGTTTGCAGTGATTTTTTTTCCTAATTAGTCAAAAGTTGCTGCTTTGAATTCAAGCGGTGTTTACTTATGGTCAATGGTCATGAATAGTATATAGAATAAGCCGGCGGGAGGGACGTTGCGCTGGTTTATTGCTGAACGATGGATGAGTCAATAGTAATAGCTTTGTTTTTATTTTCAACCCTTGAAAATTCCAGAGTTCTGTAATCAATCATAATCCTCAAATTGATCTCGGTTTTTGTAGAGATGTACTGTAATAAGGGTCTTTATTTAATAGGAAGCGAAGTTAAAATTGATCTAATGTCTATGAAACATAGAACTGCTCACCAAAAAATGCATAAATTTCAACATTTTCTAAAAATGTTTTTGCCTTTCTCATTCACTCTAAAATTCGTCGATCTAATCCCGACCGGGAGGGCCGAGTGTCATATGCTAATCGACTCAGTTCGTCGAGATCGGAAAATGTCTGTGTGTGTGTGTGTGTATGTGGAAAAAAATGTGACCTCTGTTAATCAGAGATGGCTGGATCGATTTGCACAAAGTTAGTCTTAAATGAAAGGTACAATCTTCCCATCGGCTGCCATTGAATTTTTTTTTATTGATTGGACTTCCGGTTCCGGAGTTACGAGTTGAAGAGCGCAATCACACAGCAAATTCCTATATAAACTGAAATGAAAAATTTTCAAAATCAAATTTGTATTTTTGATGCCAAATGACATTATAATGCATGAAACATTGAGATTTGATGTAAACTTTTCAAGGAATTCGATTGTACTTAGCCTTACGGTATTCTGCGTATTATCCAGGAATGTGAAGTATTTTATTACCGGTAGAGCTTAATAGTTCAATGTGCAGAGTTTCTAGGGAATATAATGTGAGCTGAATAAGAAGCTTGATAAACTGAACAAAAAAACGATGAGATAACAAACATTATTGCATCATAAAAAACCCGCCCCACGTCGAAATAAAACGTGTTTATTTATCCTACCGTTTTCCAAACTTGCTGGGTTTGGAAAAGATGAAAATGTCTTTAATACGTTCCTATCAGCATGCAATAAAACAGAGGATATAAATTTCAGTATCCAGCTCTGATAGAATTAGATTTTTATGGTAATTTCATATATACCCAGATAGGATGACGCTTTTCTTATCGAATCAAACTGGTTGATAGAGGGCATGGAATATAACACGCATTGTGTAATTGGTGTATTTCTAATCATCTTATTCTTTTGAATTAAGTATTATGAACGTTAACAGTTCGATCTAAATAATAATGACCCGTAAATAGTTACTAAACAGATCGGTGAACATATATTCTTATTCTTCCCTGCCATAACCAACAAATGCGTTAGATCACCTTTCTTTCGGAAGACATCCAGTTGGTGATCAAGCTATTGGAAGTCTAGCAGGTTTGACAAGTTTTTGTATTCTATTTCAGTATGATATTTACGAAGATAGGTTTCAAGATCAAGGATTTTTGCGAAAGAGTAAAGCGGGCTGAAACGATGGTAGGTGAACGAACTGAAAATTTGGCGCCGATGATAATCTTTTGGCTTTTGGTTTACACAGTGTCTCTGTTAGAATAGTATTCTCACACGAAAAATTAGTATCGCTGACACAATCACTAAACGAAAGCGCAGCTACTTGTCTTTTCGTACGAAACAAGTTTTGAACTGGTTTAGCGGGTGGTCTTGAATATTTTTTTGATGTTTTTGACTTTCACGTATAGAAAGGTTATGCCATCGCTTTAAATACCGACTTTTTAACCGAGGCCCGGAGTCTCATAGACCATTCAACTCAGTTGGGAAAAAAATCTGTGTGTAAGTATGTGTGTGTGTTTTTGTATGTGTGTATGAGGCAAAAATGCTATTTCTGTTCTTTAGAGATTGCTGAACCGATTTGCACAAACTTAGTCTCAAATGTAAGGTATAAACTTCCCACCGTCTGCTGTTGAATTTTGTTATTGATCTTCCTGTTCCGGAGTTACCGGTTAAAGAGTGCGGTCACACAACAAATTCCCCTATAAACTGGTACCACCATGTCGCCTAAATTCTGAATTATGTTTCTATAACTTTTGCTTCTTATCCTAATCGTAAAGTAAGCATTCTATGAGCCATGTGATGAAAAGCTGCCATTTTGTGCTGATAAGAATCGTTTGAATTTTTTGGTATAATTCTTTCGGTATTTGTAGGTTTCTTATATATTCCGAGGGCCAAGGACCCTCCCTTTCTTTTTATAAGTACATCCAAAAAGGGCAATTGGTTATCTTTCTCATCTTCATGTGTAAAATTAATATTTTTTGGATATTCTTACATTTGATAATACAGAAGATATCATCAACGTATCGCCACCAGCCTGGAAATTTTCAAATATTCCTCTCCTTGCGTACTAAATCGAGACCAAGGTAACGGATATACATGGCTTTTCGAAATATTATCTACGTGCAAAAAACGGCCAGCTTCACGCATCTAGGTACCTGCCGACCACAGCCTACCCGTTTTCCTACATAAAAGACTTAGCAATCACGTAATTTGAACACAAAGCGGTGTAGAAAAAATCTGCATCATTTGTAATGTAAACTATGTATTGTACTACCAAATATTGAAATATAGTTACTGTCTGTCTATCTGTCTGTCTATAGACTGATACAAACACTGAAAATGATTACAAGTAGTAATCGAAATGCTGGTATCTGTTACATAGTGAAGTGCAAGTGCATTTAACTTTAAACAAACATAGTGGAATTAAATGGTAGAAAACCTATGTAAAGTGTTATCATCATTTTAATAAATCTGATTGTTAGTATTGAAGAGCTGCATAATTTGTTCTTCGACATGATACACTTATCTTTTCTTGTTTTCATGTGTTTTGGGTTTTTGAACTTGGATATTTTTTCTCTTATTTTCACTACTACTAACTGTAATTAAAAAAGGATGGCATTTATTGTACCTTTTTTTTTCTTTTCATTCAAAAGCCAGGAAAGTTTTGCAGCTAAATTTGTATTAATTACTTCCAGTTAAGTAAATTTTGTATTCTTTTAGAAGTAAATTAGTTTAAAGTTAGTATTATTATTATCATTTTCGTGAATTTTCTTGAAATAGTAAATAATCGAGAAATTAACGTATTTCAACAAGTTCTACAATTCTTTCTTTGACTCCATTCAACTATCTCTCTTTGTTTCGATCCAAAATCATTTTTATCAGTTTGCTTCATATGCAAAAACAACGATTTCAAACCCATTAAATTTGTGGTGCTGTGTTAACTATTAAATAGCAGCGAAATGAAAAGCGACAGGGATAATGTTTCAAATATATAGTCATAGAGAATGTTCAGGAGCACCAAATGGACAATAGTAACGGTAAATTATGTTGTAGATAATAATTAGAATAGTTACAAAACTATCAAAAAACGCAAATTTCGAATCATTTTACTAATAAAAAGTCATTTAGTACACTTAACTATAAGATATTTGAACATACATAGATAGTAAATTTTCCCAACTTTCCAATGAAGCCTTGGAAATATCGATATAAAGAATATCTTTTAGATAAGAGTCTTTTAAGCACTTTCAAGTCGATTACAGGAAAAGTATAGTAATGAAATTACAGAGAAACGAGAAGAGATAAGAATATGATGTCGACGAACAAATTATGAATCGTCTTAAAACCCAACTTTTGGATAAGAGATATTGCTATAATCATTATTCATTATTTTGAGAAAATTAAAAAAAAACTCCTCAAAAACTAGTAAGTAAAGTAAAAGTAATTGAAACTAAAAAAACTGAAAGATATGAGAATACCATTTAATTGGAGATTTTCTCACATTTCTAGTGGAACTAAAAGAAATACGAGGTATACTTTTCGAGTTAGAGGTATTTTGAGATAAAGTTTTTTACATAGTTCAATAACTTTGTAAGGCTGATATTTGATGGTACGCGTAGAACCATTTTTTTCTCCAAATATGACAGTCAATCACCTTTCGAGAGGTTCTGAATCGTGAATCAAACACTCTGTATAAGAATATATCTAACATTACTTGGATGTGCGGGTCTAGATCATTGATGGCCAGTCAAAGATTCTTTGAAGTTATGGTTCAGAATTAGCATCACATCGGTTATTCGGTGATCACTAAACCGATTTTCAAAAACCGAGTATCAAAGGCCAGGTATAAAATGCGGTTGGTTGCACCCCCATCAATCCTCCTAATCCCCCTCCCCCTTTTCCAGATCTCCTTGGTCACAATGACCACCCTAAAAATTCCGGCAGTCTTGGGAAAACAGATCTTTTTTCAAAATTAAGAAACTCACATCAGTTTCACAAAATTAGTATTTCATGAAAGGGATCCCAAAGGCTGGCATAACATTCCGTACATATTTGTTGTATGGCTCTGGAAATTTAGATTGAATCGATCGCCTTTCTTCCCCTCGGAACTACATAAAGGTATTACTTCGTGGGGGGGTCTCGTTTTGCTTTCTGCGAACCTCCTTCTTTTGATCACGAGTTGAGCGATATGGCTCTCCAGTCTCTCCATCTATTACAGTTTAGCTGTTAAGAGTTTAGCTGCTGATTTACTGAGCTATTTAGCTCCTATTTGCGTGAGTCATGCATTATCACGATCTAATCGGATAGTCCCCGGCACCGGACTCACCTTATTCCGACTGAGAGTTCCCCGGCGGCGGAATTTCTCTCGGTACAGATACCGATGTTTGTTTTCTTGAACCATTTAGCTGTTAACTTAGTCCCGATCTAGTTCCCAGCTGTGGACCTAGCCTATTCAACGGGCCAGTCAGTATGTACCAAGGGCTGTTCAGCGATTCCAGGTGAACCTGGTGCTTCCCGTTCACTACTTGATTTTGTATGGAAAAAGTAAAAAAAAAACAGGATAAAGTAAGCTTACCCTATTCATAGGGTTCTAGAGAGCCATGCACCAAACCTTCTTACCTTTATTGTGCATAGTTTAGACAGTGATAATAGTGCCTGTTCGTGCATTTTGCTTTGCACCTTACTTTTTCATACGTAGTTGAAGTTGGTGTAAAAAAGTTTACAAATCTTCTATAATTTTGAAACGAATGAGTAGTTTTGCATACAGCCTTCGATAATATTATGTAGTTTTAATACCTACATATTTATCTGGAACATCGTTTGCACGAAAATTCACAATGAAAAAAGTTAATTTACAAAACTAGATTTAAGGGGGTTGCGGTAGAAAACGCCTTGTAAATCGATTACTTTTAGTCCTGCAAGCCCAAGTTCTTCAACAAAATTCTTCACTACAAGCATTTCTAAAATTTTGTCGAAGACACCAACTTTCTGCCTCGTCAGTATTAAAATGTTACGTTTTTAGTTCGATCACAGTAAGCCATGCCCAATTTCAATTTTTATCAGATTGTGGGTAATATTCATATGAACAATTCCTCCAAAGACACACTGTGAATATATTCGATGGTTTGGTCTCTAGTGAATTGAGTTCACGTTTTTGGGGTTTCCGTTTTTGGATGGTCTCACAGATACTTAACATCGACGAATTTCGCGCCAACTCTAACAAATATTGGCAGCACCCTCTAGGGTTTTAATGAAACTTTCTGTACATGAGAGCTTTGTCACAAAAAGCCTTTGTGACTTTCATTTTCGATAAAAATACACTGAAAAAATCAGTCTGGCCAAGGAAAAGTTTTTTTCAAAAAACTTTTTTTTTCCTTGAAAGTGTCCAACTTGAATTGTTGACGGTAGGTAGGGAACATAATTACCTATCTTGGAACAAAATTTCATCCAAATCAAAGATGTTTTTTATTTATTTACTTTTTTTCGTTTCGATTATGGAGGTTATATAACCTTAAGGTCATTCGCCTCTTCGGATTAGAAAAATCTCTTATGAAAAAAATTCTAACCCTATGTGCGGGCTAGGGACTCGAACCCAGGTGCGCCGCGTACAAGGCAATCGATTTACCAACTACGCTACGCCCACCTCCTAAATAAAGAATGTTTTTTTGCAAATCGACTTTAAGTTTTTAAAATCGATTTTTTTTAGTGTAGGAGTCGATGAAGAATTTTTTGAATATTTTTATTTCACTAATTTTGTGAAAATCACTCTTAAAACATTTTAGTAGGATTTGGCATTTTTATAAACTATAGCCATTTGAAAAAGACCTGTTTTAATCCACCGAGTGGTGCAATTGTGCCTTTCTCATTTGTTCAAACTACAATTCTATGGCTTCCATGTTTAAAATAATGGAGGAAATGTATGAAACATTTTCAATACAACTTCCACATACTTGTTCAGAGATGTTCACAGTGATTGCATAACCTTTCTGTAGGAGAAAGGCAAAAATGTGAATTTGCTGTATGGCCGCCCTCTTCAACCCGTAACTCCGGAACCGGATGATATTCAACAGCAGCCTATGGAAACGTTGTATCTTTCATTTAAGACTAAGTTTGAGAAAATCGGTTTGGCTATCTCCGAGTAACCGATGTGTATTTGTTGGTCACATACGTACATACGCCTACGGAGTACTGGTCTTCAAAACGAACATGGGACAAAGGTCGATTAGGGTCACGGCGGAAGTACCTCAGGGCTCCATACTGGGCCCAACTCTCTGGAATATAATGTACAACGGAGTGTTAACACTGGAACTGCCCAGGGGAGTTGAGATCGTCGGCTTTGCAGATGATGTTGTTCTGACGATAACCGGCAAGGTGAAGGTGGAGATGTTGACGGCAGAGACAATAGGCATTGCGGAAACCTGGATGGCTGACGTCAAGTTGCAGCTGGCTCACCTCAAGACCGAGGTAGTGGTGGTCAGCCCCTATAAAAAAAATTCAGCGTGTCGAGATCAGCGTTGGGAGACAATCCATCCCATCGACGCGTGCGCTGAAGCACCTGGGTGTGATGGTCGACGATCGGTTAAATTACAACAGCCACGTCGACTATGTATTTGAGAAGGCAAGATGCAAGAGGCAGCACGAGACGTCTCCTGGCGGATGTCTTATCTTCAATACTGAGGGATGGCGTACCGCCCTGGGCTGCTGCGCTGAACTCAAAGCGGAACCGGACGAAGTTGACAAGCACGTTTCGCATAATGGCTGTTCGTGTCGCGAGTGCGTACAGAACGACATCGTCGGAAGCAGTATGCGTAATTGCCGAGCTGATTCCCATCTGCATCACTCTAGCTGAGGACGTCGAATGCTACCAGCGGAGAAATGCACGTAATGCAAAGGGACTGGTCCAAGCGGACTCGTTGGCTAAGTGGCAGCAATAGTGACATAACGCGGAGAAAGGAAGGTGGACCCACCGACTTATCCCAAATGTGTCTGCTTGGGTACATAGGAAGCATGGAGAGGTGAACTTCTATTTGATGCAGTTTTTTCTGGGCATGGATGCTTCCGGAATTACCTAGATCGGCTTGGACAGGCTTCGTTAACCCTTTGCCCGGAGTATGTGAACGTGCAAGAGACACCGGAACACGTGGTCTTCGAATGCCCCAGGTTCGAAGAAGTCCGAAGGGGTATGCCTGATATAACAGTGGACAATATCGTCCAAGAGATGTGCTACGACGAGCATATCTGGGACGCTGTTAACAGAGTGGTTACGAGTACACCCTCCAAGCTGCAGAGGAAGTGGCGAAGGAACCAACAAAGTAGCACCATTGGTTAGAACACCGCCGTATAACCACAAATCTGGTTTCGGGAGAAATTCTCCCGCGTGGACACTCTCCCACGGTGTAGACTAGGTCCACCGCCGGGGACCAGTTGAGTAGTACGCGATGTAGAACCGGATTCGGCATGTCAGGATGCCTGCGAACCGGACGTCAGGCTTCACTGGAATCGCCGGACCGACCTCGACACCTACTGAATAGCTCGTGAGTAGGCTAGATCCACCGCCGGGGATTAGACCGAGTAGACCGCGTCGAATAGCTAGTAGTGGGTCGTTGGGGCGCCAGTGAACCGGAAGCTATGCTCCACCCGGAATCGCTGGACGGACCTCAACACCTCCTGGCTGGCCCGTTGAGTAGGCTAGGTTAACCGCCGAGGACTAGACTGAGTAGACGAAGCAGGGAGCTTAATGGCTCACAGAAACGTACATCGGTATCGTGGGCAATCTACCGCCGCGGGGGAATTCGCGGTAGGGAAGAATCGTCGCCTTGGACTACCCAATATAATCGGGACAAAAAGGGGAGGTTCGCGAAACAAACACCGGTAACGAAAGAAATTCCGTTGTCGGGGAACTCCTAATCGGAGTAGGATAATATCTGAGATTATCTCGACAAAGTTGGGAGCTAAATAGCTCAAGGAAGTGGGTATCGGTTTCGGGGGAAATTCCTCCTTCGGGCAACTATCGCTCGAAGTAGGATGAGTTCACCGTTGGGCGCTATCCAAGTAGATCGTGATACGGCCGGGAGCTGAATGACTCACGGAAACATGTGTTAAATGGCTCAAGGAATCAACACCTAACCAGCTCAAGGGAACTAGGGCTAATGGCGACGTAATAGATGGAGACAAGTAGTAAGAGAAGAATCGAGAGATAAATCAAAGCTGATATGGTCGAGCCATTCCATGAACCAAGTGAGGCTCTGAGATACAGCAGAAGAAAGAGGTGCGACGAAAGCACAACGGTCCCTCCCACGAAGTAATACCTTGACGTAGTGGGGAAGAAGGTGTAACCAGTGTATTTGTTTCTGTATAAGATTTGTGAGATTGTCGCGTTTAGTTTGCGTTTATTAAATCTGTGTATGTCAAGAAAAGATCTGTGAAGTGTCTAAAAGGCGAACACCGTCAGAAGGCCAGAACGCAGCCAGGAAAACTCGCCACAATTTCCGTAAACCACCACCAGGTGCCGGATTCAGCAAACAGGCGGCCATTGGGGGTGGCGATAATAGAGGATTTGGGCGGAATTCATTGGCGAACCAAAGGGTCAACGGTCGAGAGTATGAGGTCAATAACCACCAAAACCGGAGTTCAATTGCCCGGTAACTATCGACGAGGAAAGTTGGAATTTTCAAGTCAAGCCAGAAGAGTGCAATAAAAGTCGTAGTAAAGAGAAGTTAAGCTGAGTGTTAAATTAAAAAAAGAGTGAAGTGAAGTAAAAAAGCAGAAATAAGGAACTGGATAGTTAACCGGAGAATCCAGACTTCCAGGTAATTGACCGTCCCCTAAACTAACCCATGTGACGCCTCGACCGTCCCCCCAAAGCCAATCCGCCATTTTGACATCCCCCATTGTGTTCGCAGGACCCCGTAGTTTATACCTTGAAGCCGTGGTTTAGTGTATAACCCCTGTGAACCCAGAAAGCCCTACCGTGTCCGACCGTCGAATACTCACGCGGGAAACCGGGCATAGCCGACGAATAGAACCCCTCGTCGAAGCTCGAGATCGTCAAACACTCGAGGCCGCGTAGACGACCGGTAGCGAGCGACGTGCGCAGCCGTAGAACACCGTGTGGAACCGCAGAATCAACGGAGTGAAGCAGTGGAGTACGGTGGTGGAGCGACAACGACTGGAGTGGAAAAGGGGCCCCGAAGAGAACCGAAGAATAAAGAAGTGCTAAGGTAGGAGATAGACAGTAAGAAAGTGGGAGAAAAAGAATAAAAGTGTCGACGAAAAGGGAAATAAAAGTTGTGTTTGCTTGAGGATAAAGATCAGGTGTTTTCTTGACCGCGATTAGCCACGAGCGTATGCCGACCCTGAGGCGTTGAGAAAGGGAGTCTCATATTTGCTAGGCGGTAGCGATACGCAAGTTACAAAGGGCTTGAAAAGTAAGAATTGTTTTTAGTGGTTAGGTACGAACGTGAGTCGTGAGTCCCACACAGTGCCAATACACCAACTCTTTTCAAAAGACAGTCTAGATCATTTTTGGAAAATCAAAGTATGCAAAGTGGCTTTTTGTGACAGTCTTCATTAAAATCTCAGAGGGTACTGCCAACTCTGGATAAGATTTAGCGCGAAATTCGTCCTGCATATTCATCGCGGCATATTTGCCGGCAATGCTGCTAGTGTAGATTATTGCTGAAGGGGCGCAATAGCACCCACCCAGTAAGGTTCAGCCGGAAATGAGCTGGAGTTCTGGCTGGTTCTAATTATTATTCCGATTCCAGTGACACAACCTATTCTAACTAGAATCGGTTGTCTTACTGTAGCCGGAATACGAATTAGAACCAGTCAGCAATCGGGCTTAACTGGGTAGAGGCCACGGTCGCAAGCGAGATTGATCAGTTTGGATGTGGTCGGTTATTCCGATCTAGTCTGAGATTTCATTTGAGCTAGCAGTCACGAAGAAAAAGAAATTTCGGAACGCCTAATATCCCAGCTCTGATCATACTCCGCGTGTTTTATCCTATTGACGACATTTCAACTATGATTTTTGGAAGCGGAATTCCCAATACTTAACCAACCATCCACTTAATCGATCAACACTTAGCAACAGTTCTACAAATTGATGGAACCAACCGGTAAATCAAGCATTCATAAAATGCAAATTGCCTGAGGTTGTCTAATTCCCGTTGAGTAATGGTTAGTCGTGACAAGATGATTAAAACAGTTTCAATTTCTATGATTCGTCACTCGGCAAAGAACTGATCGATAGATAAATGAATATGGTTCTGCGTCTCAAGGTTGCAAGGACAACGAATGGCTGGCGGGAAATAGAAAGAATGAATCAGTTGAAAAAAGTATAAGTTGGATTTCTAAAGATGTTTTCTTTTCATATTACTTAATCTATACAAAACTATTACCGACATTGTATACGTATCAAACATGGCTAAATACTGTTTCAAGGATTTTGATGTGAACTTTCTACAACAAATAGAACTTGTTTTTCCAATCAACATTCAATAATATCACGGGTAATCAATTTTCAAACTCAAAATTGTATTTAACAAGGTGCGAACATGTTTCACACTATCGAACCTTTCTTTAATCAATCAAAATCGAATTTGCCGTAGGCAGTTTAAATTCACACGATCCTTCCCCGAAACAACCACGTAGCCCTATGCCATTTGCATGCACAAACAATACATACTGCTACAATTGCCCGCTCCCTACCGCTGCTGTATGCATCCCGATGAGTAGAAGATAACAAAATGCTATCAAACCGTTGAACCCGCTGTAATTTTGTTTTTGTTATTATAGCTACTAACCAGGCCCCATTGGTAGCGTAATTTTGTATCGAAAATTGCATTCTGTTATAAGTTTGTTATTCCATTTCAAACGGGTATAAAATGCAGCAAACACCATACCCCAACTGCTCAAGTGTGGCCTGTAGCATGTCACCTGCCAACCAGGTCTTACTTTCGCAAAATTTATGCTAAGGCACGTGCTAGATGTGTCAATCAACTTCTCGTCAGCAGCCACGCCACCGCATCGCCACCAGTAGTGTGCAGTGGAAGCGGCCGACGACCGGCGACGCGGCGTCTAATTTACGATTCGGATAGGCCATTACCGGTTGGTCTCCCGAGGCGTATCGCACCTTTTTTCAAGTGTAAAGCAAATCAGCATACATCGGAGGGCACGTTTAAAAACACTTCACCGTTAATGTCAACGTTTAGCAGTGAGTGTTTTTCTTTCTCTAAGATTGATGGAAGTTCTAGAAATTGAAAAATTTATATTTATATGGTATAAATGTAATTTTTAGAGCGTTTAATTGAAGTACACATAGCCACGTCAATCACAGCCGATGCAGACATCGTGCCGAAATTTTTTCTTGTCTCAATACGGAAACAAAACCCGATATGGTATGTTCTTCATTAATCAATTGCCACTTCAGTGCAGCAATATTTTTGTTGATTGAGTATTAATGTTTTCCATAGCTACCCAGGGTGCACTGGATAAGAAATGAAAAAAAAAACAAACAAGCAAAACTACATGACATCCACCGACAGCTTTTCGAGAGGTATGCCAAAGATTGTATTTCTTCTTCACACCGCAATTTGCATAAATACCATTATGAACAATTAATGTCTGGTTTTTACTGCCGCCAGTAAATTCGCTTCAGGTGGTACCGTTGGCAACAGGATGCTGTGGCGTATCGACCGCGGCGGCGGGGATGATGCTACGCGGAGGTAAAATAATCCGGTGGAGACTTGATGATGAAGGCAATTTGTCACGCGTTGTCAGAACTGGAACCATGGGTGACATTTGTCGAAAGCAGTTTCGCGATTATGTCATCTCGGTTTTTTGTCGTGAATTCGAGAACGATGTAGCCGCGTAGGTGGAGAAGCGGCATGTGACCAACTCAGCTGAGCCGGCTTTCGTTTATATGATTATACAGGCCGAAAGGTGCGTTGACAATGGATAAAGTTTTATCCCGGATAACGCCGCTCGTTCTCTGTTTCTGAAGGAAGGAAACCAGAGTAAATCATTTTTATCGCGTTGCTCTGTTGGGGAATTCGCTATCCGGTTTGGAGCGATATTTAGCCGAACGGCAACTGCAGACTCGGATCGGTGCCAGCAGCGAGGCAACAGCGCTAAATAATATCGAAGAACGTGCGAAACTTTCTCGACTACCAGCTACATACCATAAAGAACCAAAGTGTCGCTGGGAGGTGTTACTCGGGGAGATTCAGCCTTTTTGGCACCGGTGCTAGTTTTTTTTTGTTCTCGAAAAGGACGCCCGATCAGGACTATGGCCAGCATTTATATTTATCTTTATTACAACGATTACATTGAATGCCAAGGAAAATAATGTTTGGCTTGTGCGGAGCTCTAGTTGCTAGCATGCGTCGCCCAATATTTGACCCTCAACGTTTATCATAATGTTTCCGTTTCGCAGTTTTTATATTGCTGTATAGCACTCTACAAAGTAAATAAATTGGTTCCCTCAGATATTTTGCTAATTGCACAGTATGAACCGAGGGTAAAGTCTCATTTATGAATCGGCGCAGCTCGACGAATTGGGACAGTGGTCTGCGTGTTTTGTTTAAAGTGCAGAAAAAATCTTCAAAAACACACCTGAAAAGTCACCACCACAAGGAATGTGGTTGGTGGCTAACGAACTCCATACAAACTAGGTGTGGCTCGAGAAATAATGCTCTTCCCCTACGAGGATAATCTGGGCGGTAAATTACAGATTGTTCAATGCACTGAGCTCTTTGACTTCCTTAAGCCATTCAGCACCGCAACATCTTGAGCCCTTTAGCTCCGGTACCATTTAGCACTGCAATTTCTTTAGGCTCTTTGGCTCCCTTCTCGACTTTTTGGTGGATATTCAACGGGGAAAACATCCCTTCAGAGGCATAATCCGAACCTGCAACCCTTGGGACTCTGGACCAATGCACAAACTCTTACACTGGCACTCCGATGACCCATACCCGGTGCTCTGTCGCGGTCTACTCGACTAGTCCCCAGCGGTATATCTAACCTACTCCGGCGGTGATTGTTCTTCCGAAGCCATTGCTCGCTGTTCATCAGGCCACTTCTGCTTTAATGCGGTCATGACCACACTGTTGATCACGTTCCACGTATTTACGTCGTTTGGTATTCTGTAGAAGACAATATCCGGGTTGATGTGCGGTCCTCCCGTACGTCCTCCAGTGCCTCCTCGATGCTCTCATACTTTGGACACAACAGTGACGTTACGTGCCCAAAACAGTAAAGATACTTTCTGAAGCTGCCGTGGCCCGACAGGAGCTGTTTCATGTCGAAGTTCACCTCTCCGTGTTGTCTATTGACCCACGTCGACAGGTTTGGGATGAGCCGATAAGTCCACCTTCCTTTCTCCCTATTTTCCCATTTCTGCTGCCATCACCATCTGGCGTTTTTCCGATTGTAGCACTCCGCGAGGGCGGTGCAGATAGGGATCTGTCTCCGACGATATTGTTCTCTATGCACTCGCGACTCGTATGACCATAAACTGGAACAGCCGATTCAGCTCTTCATGGTTCCGCTTAGTTTTCAGCGCCGCTCCCCTGGCAGGATCCCCATATCACAGTATCGATGACGAAACGCTAGCTAGCAGACGTCTCGTGCTTGATCTCGGGACTCCGACGTTGAGCCTCGCTATTGCCTTCGATGATCTTTCGTAAACGTTGTCGACGTGGTTGTTGAGGCTCAATCAGTCGTCGATCATCAATCCTAATTGCTTCAGTGCACACTTCGATGCAATCACGTGCCCTCCAACATTAACCTGCAACCATTGAACCGCTTTGTTGTTGTTGACCAACAAGACTTCCGTCTTGGGGTGAGCGACCTGCATCTCTATCCTTTCAGATCGGTATTCGTCATCGGCACCTTAACTTCTTCAAGTGTCTCACCCTTCACTATTAATGGCACATCGTCTGCGAAACCCACGATTTTCACTTCTCTTGGCAGCCGCAGTGTCAAGAACCTATCGTACATCCCGTTTCAAAGAGTTGGAATGAGAATGCCATTCAGCACGCCCGCTGTGACTCTTATTGACTTCTACACTTCAGTCGTCTCGTACATTAGCACTCTACTCTGGATGTGACTCTTGAGGATCTGCCAAAGAGCGCTGTGATGATGGCTTCCTAGCTAACACTATTGAACGCATTCTGTGCATCTATCATGACCACAGCGCATTATATCGATCTCCTCTTCGCTTCTGTTTAGATGCTTTCTCAGCGTCTTTTTTTTCCGAGTGTATCCAGCAGGTATATACTGCCCATGATCGCATATCAGTCCCATAAGGATAGAAAATCCTATAGAAAACGGGACAACTATGCGATCATGGGTAGTATAGGGCTATACGAGGCCAATTTGACCGGCGGTTTCCCTGGCTTTGGCAGCACTTTCCACGTTTCGGGGAAGCTGCGTTCATCTAAAAACTTCTGCAGCATCATCCGGAATATACCAGGATCGCAGCTTTCAGCGCCACATTTGGTATTCCATCTGGACAAGGGGCTTTCTTTAGCTTCAGTGGCATCCAAGTTTCTGCGAACTCATCGTTTGTCGGGCACATTTCAGGTGGCGCCGATGGACGCTCATCTTCGCCATCATGACTCGGTATGCGTCCCTTCACGGATTAAATTCTGCTTCTCGGCGCAGCTCCTTGTGGCAATCTGACTTGCTCAGCTTGATATACTTAAAACGGCCCTAGCTCCTTGAAACGTTGCCTTGCACTCTTCTCCATCTGGTTCCGATATTGCTTTTGGCTCTGAGACAAACAGCGCGTAGCGCACTGAGCGACTCGTTCTACGAGTGAACTGAACGTCGTCTACTGTGCGGCCCCAGTTTTCGTGGCACTATGGCGTCACAGGCCGTCACCATTCTTTATGTTAGACCAGCCACATCCACGTTCTGGATCCCGCTGTCCGACCAAAGTGCCTCACCGTCTTTCTTTTACATTAGCGAATCACCTGGTGGTCGCTATGTGTATACTTCTCGCACACTCTTCAGTCCATGTTCGCCGTCAGTGAAAGACTGCAGAATGTGACACCGATGTTAAATTCCTTCCCATCTCTCCACAATGTGCTAACGGAACACGATCTTTGCAGTCTTCGCTAGAGCTTCCTGCAGGATACACCCTCTTGTATTGGTTACTCTACTGCCCCACTCCATAACCCAGGTATCAAAGTCACCACCAATGACTACCGATTTTCGGCCGATGAACTCCTTGGTTAACTGCTCCCGCATTAGACTGAGCTTCTCCAGTGTTCACCTTGGAGGAGCGTATCAGCTGCACATGAAGACGACGTTGATTATGGCGATCACGAAGCCTTCTTGAATGGAGTATATGACCATAACTTGTATCGTAGATATTTCCGATCTATCTGCCACCAATATACCACTATCAGGAGGGACTTGATACGGCTCTGCAATTAAAGCTACGTCACACACAGTTTCTACACTTGTTCATTAACTCGTTGAGCGGTTGTCAATGGGCATCTCGACCATCCAACCGTCACTTTGCCTACCTCCAGCACCTTATCAGTAGCGATTAGCAGTAGCCTGTGTCTTCTGTGCGTCTCTCAGCTCGTCTACCGTCGTGATCTCATCCCGGTCCATGAACACAATGATTCGGTCTTGATTACTTGCATAATCGAGCTGTTAACCTGGAATCCTCCTTCAACTCGAGGAGCATCTCGCTTTTTTTGAGTATCCCTGGTTCTCACCAAAATTCCTCAGCTTCGAGTCCTCTTAGACCTTCTTGATGAGCGCTGCCTACGTCGTCACGATATTAGCTTTTTCCAGCACGACCTCTTCCCTTGGTGACAGGGTCGTCTTAAAAAAATTAAAATCGGTTGAAAAATGATAGTGCCGAAAGTTTCGAAAAATCTTTTTTTATATAAATCAAGATTTTGAGGGTACACAACAGTTTTCATACATTGTTTGGTGTTGCATTTGATGAGGTCTACAACCTATACTAGGTCTCTTGAAAAGTACAAAATCACTGTAGCGCCGTGTAATTGAATAGGTGTAAACAGCTGTAGAGTAGGATGATCAAAAAATGATTCCCAGTATTACAGAATTATTTCTACTCCATGCCACCCTGATACTCTTTTCCAAATTTGTGCCAAATCAGTCAACCGTGTTGTAATTATTTTAAAAATTAAAGTGGGATCAACATGTTTTTAGAACAAAGAGTATTTCTTATTTCCACAACCAGGTGTCGTTGCTGATGGCCAAACCACCAAACACACTAAATACATTGGTGGGAGTTCGATCTCAGGTGATGTATAGTGTAATGGACTCACCAACTACGCTATAGTCTTCCTAGACGATGTAATCTTACCTTCATAATTATAAGACGTTGTTTGAGGATTAAAAGTGCCTCCAGGAGGAATGTAGGAGTAAGGTGGGTTAAGCGTCCATTAAACCAAAAATGAAGCGCACTTCTGTTTCCAGAATACTTGATGTAGTTTGCACATGTTTATTTACATTAATTCGTTTAGTGTTGATCTTAATAGCTTCTTGATGTTCCTGATATAGTGAAACTAAACAGAGCCGAAGCCGAAAAAGCCATTTTTTCTATCAATAGAATATTGTGAATAATTGTTCACTTACAGGTCGCCGAATCTATATATTTTCGGTATTATTTTAAGTCCAAGCGAGAGAATAGCCTTGTAATTCATTCATTTTATTCGCATCGTTTCTGCCGGAATAGGGGTACGGTTCTTTGAAATATTATTTCTTCATTATACGAATTGTTGGTGAGGTAGATTTTTGTTATATATTCCGACAGACGTTTTGTGCATTCATTTATTGAGACCGGTTCGGGAGGTGTAGAAGGCGAACTGGTGCATTTTAAGAAATAATACTCAGCAAATTGGTGTTTGAAAGACTGTTCTGGTGGTTGAGCGGCAAGGCGAGTCTGGGTTCATTCCCAGTAGAAGTCGTTGAGATCCTTTGATTTGAAAAATCTCTTGCTACATCTTCCCACGTGGGAGAATTAAAGCCGACCCATGGCATATCTAGGATTCAGACTAGCACCAAAATTGGCACTGGTTAAACGCTAAAACCTTCTAATTGGCACCAACAAGATGCTAATTACTGATGAGGAGAATCCAAAACGTTAAAAACTAACTCTAAGTTAGGTAGAATGCCTTCCGCACAAACCAATTCGGATCGATCAGAAAACTTTTTTCTGCGTCCCAACAAATAACATTTATTCCAACAGCATAAAAATGTTCTGTTTGTGTGAAGCGTACTTTGAAGACACACCACAATACTAGAATGTTGAAAATATTGACGCTACTAAATGTCCAAAATTCTACAAATATCCTCAAATGCACGTACATTGGCAATGACACGTTTAGTCAAATCTACGGTAAAGCTAGGTTTGATACGTGTAGACACTGTCACAAGGGCGTTTGAAATTACTTCTTTGGAAATTCATGAACATTTGTCATCACAATGGATTAAAATTGTTGTGATGGGGCGGAGTGAAGTGCAAAAACAACATTATTGGTTCTGTGCCAGTCTAAGACTGATTGAGCAGAGCGAAACATGCCAAATCCGTCCAAAAAGTGTCGATACTTCGTAAGACCTCAAGAAGTCACTTTTGCGCCGTTGACAGACTCAGATGTGACGAAGAAATGAATATTTTGCCAGATCCACAGATCGCTTGCCAAACAAGGTTTTCTGGTTGGTTGGCTAAGGCTAAGGTGCCTTCCAAACTTTGTATACAGGGTGTACCAAACGTTGCATAGCTGTTGTTGAAAATAAATTGAAGCTTGAATCGAATTGTGTGGTCGACGTTTGAATTGATACAATTGTACTGCTGTGTCTCGTTTCCTGCTACTCGGATGCTTTTTAAATATCTTGATTACCTGAGATACAGTGCAATGTGCTATTCCGAGTTGCTACTGATCAATTGTTACCCTCACATTAAAAAGTAATGAATAATTGTGTGCGACTTTTCATTGAAATATAGTCTACAGACGGATTTTATATTCATCCTAAGTACGGGGCCCCCAAAATCTCGAGGCCCCTGGCCCTGGCCCAGTGTGCCTATGCGTAAAGACGGTACTGCTTGGTGCCTTTTGACGAGCAGAAGGATTTTCTTTCCTTTTTCTGTTTCGCTTTTCTCTCTTCCATCCGCTTTTGCTGTTACCCTTGTTTCTCCTTGCGACCCACGACGGTACTCCAGCTTTCTTCTTGTTGAGTGGAGTCCTTCCCTTCGGAAGTGAGAGCGTCCTCGTACATCTGACTTTTGAGCCCGCCTGGTCTTCCATCTCTTGGCGGCGTTTTTTCCCTCTTTGGAGACACGGGAACTGCTTCGAGGAAGCTAAGGCACAATCTGCCACTACTTTCGGTTGTTGTGGGAATTTGCTCACCCCGCTCTTCTCTGGCTATTATTGGTGCTGCCGTTGTTGGTGCTGCTGCTTCTCCTCCTCCTGTCGACGTTGTCTCATCAGAATCCGACACTAACTTAGTGACAGAACCAAGCTAGCGCCGCATTGCCGCTAGCTCCAAAACGGAGACACTAATTGTGTTTCTGAGCAAAAACCTAGTCAAGCGTGATGTCCTGCAAGAGGAGTTCATTTTAAAGCTGATGAGAGCTAATCAAATCGAAACATTATATACACTGAAAAAATGTGTCATTTTTCACAAAACCAAAAATTTATGATAAAAATTCAATTTGTAAAAAAAAACATTTTTTCTATTTTTTATATTTTGTCAAAAAAAAACCTAAGGAGAAAAGAAATATTTTGAATGTAATTTCATTATGGAGAAATTATCAGAAAAAAGGTTTTTCTAACAATAACTTTATACATGATTTTAAATTTCATACTAATTGACATACAAAACTGTAATTTTATTACATAATATAATTCTAAGTATCGTTTTAAATCAAAATGCATTAAACAAATATCTTCCAAAATGCGATAGTTTTCGAGATATTTGGAATTTTGATCCAACAAGAACAATTAATTCATGTAATTATTTCCTTTTTAAAAGTTATTCGCGTTACCCCATCATAAATTGTCAAAAGTCTCATGTTTATCGTTTTACAGACTTAAAAGACTTTTTCAGTGTATTTTGATCATGGAGAAGCTTTAAATAAAAAAAGTTTTCCTAACAACAACTTTTGACAAATTTATACTACTTGCAGTCAAAAGTAGAATTTTATTTTTGAATATGATTCTGAACGCCATTTTAAATCAAAATTCTTGCTTCTCGGTGATCCAAATACACTGAAAAAGCTTCTTTTATGTCTGTAAAACGATAAACATTAGACTTTGACAATTTATGATAGGATAACGAGAATAACTTTTAAAAAGGACATAATTACATGAACTAATTGTTCTTGAGCAAAATTCCAAATATCTCGAAAACAATCACATTTTGCAAGATATTTGTTAAATGTATTTTGATTTAAAATGATATTTAGAATTATATTCTGTAATAAAATTACAGTTTTGTATGTCAATTAGTATAAAATTTCAAAACATGTATAAAGTTATTGTAAGAAAAACTTTTTGGTGATAATTTATCCATCATGAAATCACATTCAAAATGTTTCTTTTCTCTTTAGGTTTTTGTTGACAAAATATAAAAAATTAGAAAAAATGGGTTTTTCTGCAAATTGAAATTTTATCATGAATTTTTGTTTTTGTGATACGCAATAGGCATTTGTCATGGAAAAAAATTATACGCAATAGGCATTTGTCATGGAGCGTGTTTGTGTGCTATTGGTTTGGAATTTTCTGCCCGCCAGATGGCGCTTCTAAGCAAATTGTGTTTTACTCTTATTTCGTTGAAACTCGCAGCAATGCGCGGCGGGTATTACCTATAGTATTTTATAAAATAAACAATAAATTTGCGCTTTTTCAGACAAAACGACTATTTGCTACAACCGAACTGCTTCTCCAATTTCTGACTAAGAAACTGAACACCTCTTTTTCAAGTAAACAATGAAATAGTTTGACTACCTGACTAATGAGATGTATAAGGGTTCGTTTACCCTTTTTAAAATTATTTTCTCCAACTCATCAAGAGAACCCGTGACTCAAAGTCTATTTATATTCAATAATCGTGTATCTCCGCCCATTTGATTGATAGCCAACAGGATCAATCAATCATAATACCTACAATATACTCGACTTCATCACATCAGCTTAGCTAACCGTCATAGTAGCAATCAATGTTATAATCTTGTAAACCTGTTTTTCCTGCACCGCATCAAGCAAAACAAACGTTCCAAAATTCCACTCTATCTTCTATCTTCTCATTTGTTATTTATTTTTTCACATCACAAATCTAGATCATCGCACCCCAGCTACTGTTGGCTGGCCGGATTCAACTGGTTAACTTGACGCCGGAGGAGGCCCAAAAATACATCACACAGCAGAGCCTGGACTTGCGCTATGCAAAGAAGCTGGGCGATCATCCGCTGGGGTACTTCCGAAACATTCAAGATCCAGCGGCGGGCAAATTTTATCAAAACGGACGGTTGATTGAACACCCGGAGGATTATGTGGAGGAAGCGTACGAAGCTTCGCAGTTTCATGGGCAGGTTGGTTAAACCTTACATTTTTATATGACTGACAATCATTTAAAATTCGAATCAATTTGTTTTCAGGATGGCTTAGGCCGCGCCATGTTCGGTTACACCGATTACAATCAAGCTCGGCTGGAAGCTCGGAACACAAACGGTGAAGTTCGTGGGTCCTATCAGTACATGGACCCGTTCGGTCAGGAGATAGTGGTCCAATACTGGTCTGACGGTTTAGGTTTCCATCAGATCGACAATCGGCCGGAAGTTGTTCTGGAACCTGTAACGGAAACCCCGGAGGTGCGTGAAGCACGGATCGCTCATTTGAAGGCTTGGGAGGAAGCTGCCAATTTGGTTCGTTTTGGAAAACCCGTCAACAATATAAATCGACCTGTTCAAAACGGTGTCGAAGAGGAGGATGAAGAAATTGTGGGTGCTCTTTCGAATCAACACCAGAGCCTTGTCCGGTATCCGAGTCTTCCGTATCAGGATCACATTTCACCGGAGACATCTCCAGCTGCTTCCAATGATGCCGTGGTTGTCGAAGCGGCACGCAATCTTAAGAAACGTCAAAACGAAGAAAGTAGTGCCGGATCAACGGATCAGGAGGAAGAGCCTCACTACGATCCGAAGGGTTTCTTCTACAGTTTTGAGTATCCAGTTTTCAACATCGTGCAAACTGAAGCTGCTAAGGCTCGCTCGCTGAGTCAGAAAGTCAAGCGATCAAATCCCGAGTCCGAAGTCAACGTTAAAGATGAAACCATTGTCGAAGCTGCTCCCGTTGAAGAACCGAAAGTTGCCGTCAAGACTACTCTGGAGACAGTGAGTCCAGTGGAGAAACCAGCGTTGGAAGATACACGAATTTCGTTCAAGGCGGTGCAGACCGGGGAACAGTTAGTTGCAGCGGTGCACGACGTCCAGGTCTCTCCCAAACAGAAGGTTGACGGGGAACAATAGTTGAACTTTCAGCCGATTCATGTGAGATGAATGTTGGCTTGAAATTTGTATGAAATATGCAAGAGATCTCCTTCTAAAACGGCTCGACGACTTTATATCAACAAAAACAAAAAAAAATACAGACAAAAAAAAACAAGCAAAATGTGAACAACAATGTACAAGCAAGCTAAAAAGAATGTGTGCAGAAAAAAATTGAGACAGACAATAAAGCAAAACCTGAAAATGTATTGTTTGATTGATTTTCGTTTGAATTGTGAATCATTAATCCTTGTTGATTTAGATCAATGATGCAATCAAAAGTGCTGTAGAAATGAATTGCATTTCACAGAAGTTTTTTCTCATTTGAAGAATATTTGAGTTGCACTTAAAGAAGTTTTAAAATTGTACAGCAAAATCAACACATTCTTCAGGTTGTTTGTTGTGAATATTATCTGAACATCAAGTCTGAGTTAGCACAGCAAATTCCGATATCCAAGCACGATAATAAAATATCGCGAAAACGCGGTTCGATGTTGGAAATGATTTGGCTCTTTCAATGTTTGCAATGCAACTCAATCAATGCGATTGTTTTAATAGTTGAAGCATCTCTCACATCCGCGTGAATTGATCTTGTTATTCCGTTGGACAATAACGAAAATCTTAAGTTACGGTAATGACACGTTACACGTTGAAAACTACTACAAAACATTCCTTTCTCACTCTCTATCTCACTTTCTTATAACGAAAATAAGACCTAATCGAGTTTTAATCAAGATAAGGAAAATATTGCAAAATTTTCGCAACGTAAGTATAGAAAAAAACAGCTCATGTTAAAAAGAAGGAATTTTTTCGCGGAAATAATAGCTACATTAGACTGGTTCAATTTTTAACCTTTAGCTCCACCAGGCTTTTCTGATTCCTTTTATGGTTCTTAGTAATTGTGCAAATTTTGGTACCGATTGGTTGTGTCTACGGACCCTTCAAAAATTTCCAAGTTTATATGGAAGTTTGTATGGAAAATCGGTTAACATTGAAAAATAAATTCTTAAAAAATCATCTCATCATTCAATTAATCAGAACACTATATATTCCTAAAGATATTCTTCTACTGAACACACTCGTAGAACATTTTACACTGGTATAGCGGTGTAGCTATTCAAACAGGGTTGCTATAAAATATCCACTTGTTTTGAAGTCATACTGCTTCTTTTTTTTAATAACTTTTCTCAACGAATTTTAATAAACTTGCAATGTTCTCCGAGTGTGTTCAGTAGGAGAATATCTTTAGGAATATATAGTGTTCTGATTAATTGAATGATGAGATGATTTTTTAAGAATTTATTTTTCAATAAACTTTGAAATTTTTGGAGGGTCCCTAGACACAACCGATCGGTACCAAAATTTGCACAATTACTAAGGGCTATAAAAGGAATCAGTATAGCCTGGTGGAGCTAAAAGTCAAAAATTGAACCAGTCTAAGTTACATACAATGCAGGAATATATATAAACAGCATTTAATTTGAAACAGAAAAGGACATTCGTTTCTAATCAGTTGCTTTTTAAGTATTTCTCTATTATGGTTATTCGATTAAATAATATGGGCATTCGTCTCAAAAACACAATCGTACCAAAATCATGCGGATTTCTGACAGATGACATTTTTGCCAAATACTTGAGTGCTGCTCAAAAGTCACTTTTAGCGAAATAGTCGGCCAATATACCGCTTTCTCACTTTTGTCCACTGCGCCTATGAAAAAAATGTCAAAACGATTTGTCTAATGGGTAGAACCCACTGATTGAAAAACCAAACGAAATAGTGAGGAAACAGTTGTTTTTACCTCTTGCTCTCTTTAGTGATCTTTCTGCCATATTTTTACATCACTTACAAAAGAAATGTATAGGACTTTTTCCGAGGCCCGGAGGGCCGAGTCTGATATACCAATTGATTCAGCTCGACAAATTGGGACAATGTGTGTATGTGTTATTTTATCGAAGGGAAAACTTTAAAGATACCACTACTGACTTCCACGTGGTACTATCGCAAGAACTGCTGTTCTTTATCCAGGACCATCGTCAACGGCGTAATCCGTGAACGGGAGATGCCGAAACTTGACTCATATCCCGTCATAGCCACCCTCGCAGGATTTTTAACTGACGTGAAACTACTGGTCGGTGTTGCTAACTTAGTGCTCGTTTCTGCGCTGCGCTGGAGCTCCGACCGAATTAATGTCACTGACATTAGCTCCCAGCTGCTCTTGAGCCCGTTGACCTTTGCGTACGTTGAGTCAGGACGCTATCCAACCCTCGCTAAGTAGCAGGACTGGTTGGTAAATGACTGGGCAATGCGTAATATAGAACCAGTGGTTCGCCACAGTGGTCCTTACCCGACCAGAAGGAAATAACACAATTATAACTCATGCTGATATTTTGTTACGAAAAATTTCCTATCAAATTTTGTTATAAAGTAGAATCCGTTAAGTGTTAAAATAACAAAAATTCTAACAAAAAATTCTCTACTGATATCAAATTTATAACAAACGTTGATAGCAAAATAACACGATCATAACAACTTGAGATAGTTTAAATGACCCCAACATAGCTTGTATTACTTATTGTATAATATCAACGATTTTAGCGTGCACGTCTAAAAATAGAATACGAGAAAAATAAAGCATACATTAGGACGCTTTTTGCTTTGGAGCAAAAAGCTTCATGCAGCAAAAGCTTTTATAGCGTTGCCAAATGATTGCATTACCTGTTGGCTGATTGTTATTGTGAATGTATGACACGCAGATTATTATTTGTCGATATTGCCGCTTTGAACCTGGGTATTCTGAGTTTGATGGGGAAGTTTCCTGCATGAACCAACGACGTTGTTTTCGACTGATGTTTAATGTTAGCATAATATTCCACGCATCCGTCAAGGGCAAAACGATTATAGATGCAGAAGACGTTTCCAGAACGCACACATTGAACTTTGCCCAAGCCTACGTGCTGTTTGTTTTCCTGGTGTCATACGCTTTGTTTTTATTCAGTTTTACTCACTAATACTGCTGCCTATATGACGATAGACTGAATAGCTTTATAATATCTTTTCAGATTAGGAAAGAGGGGCTATTTTTAGATTCCAAATAGTGTGCTTTGGCGCTTCTCCTGTACGTTAATGTGTTTTACACGGTTTTTAAAAATAATGTTGATGCGACATGGTAACATTGAGCGGATATTTTACGGCGAATACGACAAATCTTATCCAGGATTCCTTGTAAATTCAAAGCAACATATGAGTTTTAAGGTTTCATTATTTTGTCTCTTTTTGGCATTTTTGATGTGGGAAAGACCAGTACAATTATCTCGCACCTAATAAATTGCTAGAAATGCAAAATCTTTCACATAAGTTATATCTATCAACTGCGAATATAACAGATGTATGAGAAAATTCGAGAAATTGTTGATGTTTCTTTGATGGGACGGATTCTTGAATATTTCATGTTTTTTTCTGTTACACATTTTTTTCCAAATTTGATTAAATTTTAAGGAGGAAATTAACAATATTTTTGCATTAAAGTTTTTAGATATTTCAAGGATTATCTAAAACGCATTCAAATCACTTGTCAGTTCAACCAATAAATATCAAATTTATCTTACGGGGCATGAAGAGTTATAATACTCAAGTAAACTCAAACACTTTTTATGCGGAGGATAAAATAAAAAAGTCGCGAAAGTTTAAAAATTCAAAAAACGCCCAACCTAGAAACTCACAAACTGGATAAGGTTTGAGTGTTCATAAAAACCCGCATAAATTGGAGAAATCGCACTGAAAGTCTTATCAATATCCTCAAAATACGCTACGAAAATTTTGGAGATTAGAATAATATATATTTGGAGATCAGTATATATCAAATAGTTTTTGTAACCTGAAAATTCGTTTTCGCAATATGCAGTTTAGATTAGAGGAAAATTAATTATATACTCATTTGACTAAGCCATAAAAACTAGTTTTAAAATGCTTTTTGATTTCAATTCGCGTTTCTTCATTTCATGTGGACTGTTTCATACTAACTCCTACTCGACGTAATGTGTCAGACGAGTGTCTCAGAAAACAGGCAAGTGTCATCTCTTAATCCAACTGCAACCAAGTAAGTTAATCAAACACCTCACTGACAAGTTCTCCGACCACTTGCATATAAAACATGTCTATACTCAAAACGCGGAATTTTGAAAATCCAAATAAAAAAAATCAAAAACTTCGAAAATTCGCTTTAAAAAGTTGAATTTCGACGCATAAAAAGAGACTTCAGTGTATAAGCAAATAGACTGTCATTTGTGTAACCGTTATGATTGTGAAAGAATATATAACTTACTGTAACATCATCGTTGTATGCGTACATTAATATCATATTATTAATCCAATGATAGCACCAGAAGATATAATCTTGATATAAGTTTTCTTGCATTCCTGCTCGGTATATCATAAAGATAACACAGAGAGTAATAAATATCTACATGAGATATAAATTTGATAGCTTTCTGTTATGATGTTCTGATCGGGATAGCCTCTTGTCCAGTTACTCCTATCCCTACCTCCCCGCGGTGCCAGCTGGTATACAAGTAACCATAGGAAAAATCGGATAACAAACTTCGGGGGGACCGTGGTCGTATACTGACAGGGAAGCGGGGCTCCTCTTTTCGGAGGGTGAGTCCATCCGAACGTCTGTTCCCCATGTTAGGCGCGGCTCAAAACAGCGTCTGTTTTCCATGCTAGGGGCAGCTGATGTATCGTCCTCGTGTCAGCGTGGGACTCTAAACAGAGCTGACACGATGGTCCTCCGGTGAGACAGGGGGTTGGGAAATGCCCAACAAGCCGCTCTGGAAAACTAACTGTTACGAACAATGCAGAAGAAAATATGAATCGGAACAATCGGCAAAGACCTACGCGACGAAATAAGGACTACGGTTGGAATCTCGGAACATGGAACTGCAGGTCACTCTGCTTTCCAGCTTTCGACAGGAAAATCTACGACGAACTCCAACCACGAAACTTTGAAGTCGTAGCACTGCAGGAACTTTGCTTGACAGGACAAAAGGTATGGGCGCGGCATCGGGCGGCTACTTTCAACCAGAGCTGTGGCACCACCAATGAGGTGGGAACCGGCTTTGTAGTGCTGGGGGGGGGGGGGGCAGGCGTCAACGTATGACTCGATGGACTCCGATCAACGCAAGGATGTGTAAGTTGAGGAACAAAGGCCGTTTTTTCAACTACAGCATCATCAACGTACACTGCCCACACGATGGGAGACCCGACGACGAGAAGGAAGCTAGAGGAGGTGTACGACGGCTGTTCGCAACGGGACGTGAAAATCGTCATCGGTGATATGAACGTTCAGGTAGGACGGGAGATAATGTTTAAACGGGTAATCAGGCCAAACGGCTTGCACGCCGTATCGAATGACAACGACCAACGATGCATGAACTTCGCAGCCTCCCGTGGCATTGTAGTCCGAAGTACCTTCTTCCCCCGCGAAGATATCAACAAAGCCAGCTGGGGATCACCTGACCAGCACACCGAAAACCAAATCGATCACGTTCTAATCGACAGGAGATTCTTCTCTGATATCACTAACGTTCGTACCTCCCGCAGTGCGAATATAGATTCGGAACATTACCGCTCAAACTCTCGACGGTGTACAACACTCGTCGTAGTCGGACGCCAAGGCTCAACATCGCGCAACTTCGGGACGCCAGAGTTGCCCAAGACTACGCACAGCGGCTGGAAGCAGCACTACCCACGGAAGAACAGCTGGGCGCAGCTACTCTTGAAGATGGCTGCAGGGAGATCCGTTCCGCCATAGGAAGTACTGCTATAGCGGCACTAGGTACAGCGATTCCGAATCGAGGAAACGACTGGTTCGATGACGAATGTAAGTAGTTAATAGAGGAGAAGAATACGGCACGGGCGAGGATGCTACAGCACGGAACGAGACAGAATGTGGAGCCATACAAACAAGCACGGAACAGACAAACCTCGGTCCTCCCGAGAAAGAAGCGCCTACAGGAGGAACGAGATCGCGAAACGATGGAACAACTGTACCGCGTAAACGACACACGCAAGTTCTACGAGAAGCTGAACAGTTCGCGCAAAGGCTACGTTCCACAAGCTGTAACCCGTCAGGGTAACAATTTAGCACTGGGTGGAAATATACCCTTATTTTGCGTATACACTCCGTAGAGTGTATTGTTTACGTAAAATTATGCTCACCGCTGTTCGGTACCGTTCACATTTAGTTGTAAATTTTTGTTCATTTTCGCGTTTGAGAACGGTTTTATTCGTACAGATAGGTTAGATAATTTTTGTTTTATGTTTGTGAATTAGTAACATAGGGCTTAGGTAGGCTACCGCTCTCCTCTTGCAAAAAATCGTGTGTACTGGTTATGCTGCTCATCGTTGACAGCTGTGCGACAAGGCGGTTGGCGGTTTGTGATAGTCGAGTGCGGAAGGCGGCCATCGTGTTAGAGTGGACAGAAAGTGACGAACCATGGCGTATTACAGACGTCCGTAAACAGTGCTATTTTTTTCGGGACAGTTTTCCGCCACTATTGCCAGCAAAGTGAAGTGCGCGCGTGTGACGGCCAGTTTAATCCGTCGAAGAGTGCCGTCCCGTGGTTCGGGCACACATAAAAGTGGTGTTGGTTCGCCGAAGTGGGACAGCTAACCGTAAAAGAGCATTCTCGCGTCCCCGGCTAAAAACCAAGGAACCTAACACCGACCGTTCTCGCTATAGAGGATAAGTCGAACGAGCCTAGCTCTCCTCTATAGCTAATAGCCAAGGAGAACGAAGCAGGGTGGACAAAAGTTCCCCCTGGGAAGTGCACTGCGGTGACTTTCGGGATCACTTGCGGCGAGCAAGTCGATCCGGCGATAGTTCGCCATCGTCGCTAGGGAGGTTCCAACAAAGGAGCCAAGCTCACCTCCCTAGCTAAAAGTCAAGGACCGCTGCCGGAGCAGCCAACGTAATCAAGGAGAACTCGGCCTTTGCCGTCCCGGCCGGTCAAACGAGACCGCCCACCTTTCCGCCCAGCAGTAGCAGCTCAACGGCAGCAGCAGCAGTGGAGAGTATTAGGAGGAAATAAAAGTCGGTAAATTTGTTAATTTATTTGTTTTGTTTACCTTTTTTTGTTGTGACGAAAATCCGAAATTCTGTAGAGGCACCTAGGCCGCCCTGAAAAGAAGGGTACGCCGGGCAAACAAGAACCCGAGTAGTGGGCAAACCCCTACTTACAAAGCCGATATGTGCAGGGACTTCGACGGCAACCTTCTTACGAACGAGTGTGAGGTGATTGAGAGGTGGAAGCAGTACTATGACGAGCACCTCAACGGTGTAGTAGCAGAGGATGGAGGCGGTATGGCGACGGATCTTGGAACACGTGCAGAAGACGATAGGCTGCCGGCCACCGATCTCCAAGAAGTTAAGGAAGAGATCGGTCGGCTGAAAAAAACAAGGCTGCCGATGTGGATCAACTACCCAGCGAGCTATTAAAATACGGTGGTGAAACACTGGCAGGAGCGCTGCACTGGGTAATCGCCAAAATTTGGGAGGAGAAGATTCTTCCGGAGGAGTAGATGGAAGGTGTCATTTGCTAAATCTACAAAAAGGGTCACAAGTTGGATTGCTGCAACTACCGCGCGATCACACTACTTAGCACCGCCTACAAGGTCCTCTCCCAAATTCTTTGCCGCTGGTTGTCACCATTTGCAAGGGAGTTCGTGGGGCACTACCAAGCGGGAGTACGGTTTTCTGGATAAGCTAACACGATTAGTCAAAGCGACTATGGATCGGGTGATGTGTGTTGTTCGAGTATCAGGGACACTCTCGAGTCCCTTTGAATCTCGAAGACGGTTACGGCAATGTGATGGTCTATCGTGCCTGCTGTTCAACGTTGGGTTAGAAGGTGTAATAAGGAGAGCGGCGATAGAGACGAGTAGCACGATGTTCAGGAAGTCCGTCCAGCTTCTTGGCTTCGCCGACGACATTGACATAATGGCACGGAACTTTGAAGCGATGTCGGAAACGTACATCAGACTTAAGGCTGAAGCCAGCAGGATTGGAATTGCCAACAACGTTTTGAACACAAAATACATGAGAGAAAGAGGTTCTAGAGACGACAATGTGAACCTCCCATCCCGAGTTCGGATAGACGGTGACGAAATCGATATGGTCGACGAATTCGTGTATTTGGGCTCACTGGTAACCGCCGACAATGATTCTATCATAGGAATTCAGTAACTGATCTTGGCGGGAAATCGTGCCTACTTTGGACTCTGGAGGACGCTCCGGTCGAACAAAATTCGCCGCCGCACGAAGTTGATTATAGACGCTGATTAGACCGGTGGTCCTCTACGGCCACGAGACCTGGACTATGCTCGTGGAGGACCAAAGCGCCCTTGGAGTTTTCGAACGAAAGGTGTTGCGTACCATTTATGGTAGCGTGCAGATGGCAGACGGAACGTTGCGCAGGCGAATGAACCACGAGTTTCATCAGCTGCTGGAAGAACCATCCATCGCGCATACCGCAAAAATAAGACGATTGCGGTGAGCTGGTCACGTCGTAAGAATGTCGGACGACGACTCGGTGAAGATGGTCCTTGAGGGCGACCATACAGGAACAAGAAGACGAGAACGGTGGATCGACCAGATAGTGGATGACGGAAAGGTAAGGTAAGCAGGTAGCAGGACTGCCCCAGAACCGTCGCCAACTTCGGAACCCGTCGAGATATGAATCGATCCGGAGATGCCGAAAAACTTGACTCGCATCCTTTCACAGCAAACATCGTAGGATTTTTCACTGACTTGAAATTACCTGTTCGCGTTTGCTAACTTGCTGCTTGTTTCTTCGCTTTCGATGAAACGTCGACCGGATTAGTGTGACTGGCGGAAGCTTCTAGCTTTCCTTGAGCCCATTCCCCCTTTGTATACGTTGAGCGAAGGCGTTAAGCGAAGGCATCTCGTTTCGCGCAGCTGCGAATCTAGGATAGACGAAGAACACATGGTCTGATGCATCCTCGACGTTTATGAACTCCAGACAAAAGACCGCGTGTCCTTACCGATGTAGATACTGTTTAAAAGAACCATGACCAGACAGGAACTACGTCAAATGAAAGGTTACTTAACCATGCTTTCTATTTACCCTGGTCGAGAGAACCGATATAAGTCTGTGAGTCCACCTTTTTTATTCCGATGAGTTCCAATCATTCTGCCAAAGATCCCGTTAATTTTGGCAATCACGAAGCCTTCGTATGAGTTTTGTACGCTGGGCTATTAAGCACCCCGTCATGAGGTTATGCTCTGTGCAGAGCATGCACATCGGTTGCTTCGTGCAGTCTCTTCTTCCCACATTTTCTGCACAGTTCATATCTGTCCCGGTGGTCCCCATTGGTGTATCTTCCAGATCACATTGCTCCATTAGCGCACTTCTCAGCCTGTCCGGACTGAAGTTACTGATGGAATATGATCTCAAATCACGGTCTGCGTACAATTTGCGAGCAATGCATCAACGGATGAGTCCAATTTGCTATTCAACCTTAAGGTGTCCGTCTTAGACACAGTTCCCGCATATACGTGCCAAATACGGTAAAAATGTAATAGACATTTGCACAATTATGATGAATATAGCTTGGATTAATGAATATTTAATAATTGCAACTTTGTTATTTGCAGAATAGTGAAGTGAGATTAGCAAGATAAAAAGTATCCGGGTTATCATTCAACTCTCGCCCGTGCTTCACACCTGCACAATAGATTCAGCCCTACCTACCGCACGTTCCAAAACGTATAACGCCAAAAAGTGACAATTCATTTTATTCCAGTTTACATGCCGCCACCTGTTGAATTAATCATAATCACACCTACAATTTCCACCGGCATTCACCACCACTCAACAAACAATGAGAGGGAAGTGTCATGAAATTTAACTACACACCTTCTATTGTTCACGGGAACCTACAGATCACTATGCGAAGGCATTGGAATTAGAGAGCCCAAGTTATTTCCGGCAATTGAAACTTACCGCTGATTGACTGACCGGCTGGCTGGCTGCTGTAAAATGCTGCCTAAAAGACGGCCATTTGAACATTATCTCACGCATAATTTTTTTCTCCAGCCCGGCTCCACATAACTTATGCCTCATTACGGCATAGTGTGGTACCAGTCCACACCGACCGTACGAGGCGCACGAGACTTCGTCGGTGACCGCACAGCACAATGCACAACAATATTTTCGCGCCTGTTTGGGTGGGAAGCGGTTTCACTTTCTTCTCGCCAAAGTGATGAGCGGGAATGTCAAAGAACCTTAGCTTCTATTATAACATATTTGAATTTACCGTTACGCTTGAAGGAAAATGTTTTAATAGTGGATGATGAGTCTTAAGCTGTTTTTCGTTTTTGTAACTGCCTAAAAACGGTATCGCTATTAAATTTAATGAAGTTTTTTCATTATAATATTTTCGAAATTTTAATTCTTCAAATGTTTTGTCAACAATGACCGAAAATGTTTTGTCTCAGTTTCAATAAGTCGCCGCAATTCCGTTCCGGGTGGCTATTTACACCTCGTAGTAAAACAACATCGGAATTGTGCTAAATCTTCCGTGCAGTGAAAGAAACATCGACTGCCGCAGCTCCTGGCTTGTCGTTTATTTTACTGCGGCAGTTTATAAACGATACGATATTCGATGCTGGTCAAGCTCAGGGTCGAGTGCGACGGGTGCCAATGCGGTCAGATGATGGAAGCTAAAACGGGTGAGTCAGAAGTAGCTGGACTAAATAAGAGCACATTTTTGAGAAGGAAACAATTTCAAACGACAGTTTTATATTTAACAGTTACGTGGAAAAAAGTTTTATGACAGCTGTAACTTATTCGCAAAATTCCCTTTACTAGTCTCATCATGGTCTGGACGACGCACAGTGGCCGGAGGCTGGCCAAAACCTCAAAAATTTATTTTTGAAATATTGATATTTTATATTTTTCCTAAATTTCTCATGTATTGAAGGATGTATATTCAAAATTTTATAATCATTGCATAAGAACACGATTTTTAACACGAGTTTAAACGTACCAAAGTCCGGACTTTTTAATGATTTTCATTTCCGAAACCACCATTGCTCTGTTCACTTCAAATGCATGTTGCTCTTTTGATTTTGGTCCGATTTTAGCACAACTAGTTTCATTGTGTAGAGGAACGAAAGAACTTGGTTAGTGAGTAAAATTCATTTGGCAAATTTGCTTGGAACTATGACTTTTTAGTTTAAATATGTTTAAGGTGGTCAGATCAAAAATACTTTGTTCACTAATATATTCTGTACAAATTTCGGAATCAGTTCGGAACGGTCACATAGTATACATTCTATGCGAAATTACCTCTACTTTTCGAATATCATGGTCTCGTTCTGCGCCTAGGTGCGCAAAAAGTTTTAAGCAGATTTTGAAGCTTTGTTGCTGATATGGAGACGCATGGTGTTTTGTGTAAAATAGTTAGACAATCTACAGTAAACCAACACGTTCAACAATGGTTTTTAAGTAGTGTTCTTCATTTTTTATGATATTGTTGACATTGGTGAACAGTAACGGAAAATCTATCATGAAAACGGGATCATAGTTATAAGAAAGGTTCAATGACACTGTATGGAAAAATTCATTTAATATTTTACGACTTTTGACATCAAAAATGGGCTCAGCACCTCAAAATTAGCTTAAATTGTGATTTTCAGCCAAATTAGGTAACATTTGAGGTTTTGTCCGACTTTTGTTTGAAGAGCCGCCACTGTGCGACGCACAGTGGCACCTCTCCATACAAAATTGTGACAAAATTATAAAAATTGGTAGACGTGGCTAAAAAATTTTAACTAATTTTGGGTAGCTGAATCCATTTCAGCTATTAATTTTGAAATTCCATGATTATTTTTCTAAGTTATTTTTATGTAAACCCATATGAACGCGTTGGTCGTTAAGGGGTTAATATACACGTTATTAATAGTAGACAATCACATCAGATAGCAGAAATGGTTGACAAAACTAGTAAAAAATCACCAACCAATTTGTAAAAAGATTTATGGGCGTCTCCATATGGGTATCTTCAAAAAAACTTCGGCACAAAAATGCACAAGATGAGGCCTGTATATCTCGAAACTACACTAAATATTCAGACAGATTTATGATGAGTGACCCATGGGAGACCATCTCAAAAATTGTAAGACTTATAAAGATAAATTACTGAAATGATATTAAACCATTCCGAATGGTTTTTTCTTAATGCAGAATAAAAATAAATGATATTTGCACGAAAAGCTCAGATCTCTACTTTAACACATTCATTCTTCTTTTCAAAGAACTCAAAACTCAAACTCAATCGACCGAGTAGTTCTTGAGATATCGCCATTTGAAGTTCGAAGGTTCGAACAATTTTAATGAATTGAATTGAACAGAAATCCTCGACATCACTTGCATCATCGACATGTTGAAAATCCACACTGATTTTTGGGATTTTGTCCCTCGTCGTGCCACGTTGACATCAACATTTTTGCACATTTGGATTGTGCGGTTATTGCAGCTTGCAAACCATTCTCAAATGCATGCTGGAGTGGAAGTTTTTTGATCGGTATAGAATCCTTTATTAGCAGCGTCAATACTATTAGAAAAAAATAAAGTAATCAGGAATCTCTTGCAGCTTTTTTCGGTATATTTCGTTATTATATATCGTCAAAACCTTTTCAAGCCTTCCATTTTCAGTACTCTAACAATTGTTGATTGCGAAGTGTTGAGCTGAAGAATATTAAAGACTGTCTGGTACTTACACCTAATATGCCTTTTGCGTCATTTTTAATTTTAATTCGCGTCGCTTTGTTCATCCCTCCCCTAGGTTGACGGGTTTGGCGATATTGTGAACATCATCAAGCAGCACCTGACAGACAATTGCTTTAAGATGGTGATTGCATTACGCCTCGATAGTGGTCAATAAAATAAAGAAATGTAGAAGTAGAAACCTATTAGTTAGTTTTTAGTACTAGTGTACAGTGGTTATGTCGTTGGTCTATCTGTGTGTGTTCGTCTGAGAATTTGTGACAGCTCAACATAGCATGATAAAATCCTGTTTTTGTTGTAGTTCTATTAGTTTGCTTTTCCACTACTGATGTATACCAAAAATAATATCGGTCAATTTATACCCTTCTAATGAATCTCTGTGCATCTTATTTCTTTATTCGGCATGTTATGAACCCTTTCATAAATATATCTTAAATTAGATTCATACTAACACTCACGAACACAATCAATTGCATATTATATATACACTCACAATCTCTCCCACTCCAAACGCACAAACGCTCGTGTCCTCCACGATAACACAAACGTGGCCACAAACACGAACATGCAATTGCAATCATCTTTACATATTCAAGCAAACCCACCACTTGCGCGATCAAAATCGATCACGTCCGGAAGTCTACCCTTGGCTATAGAAGCCTAGACTCATACCTTCAGTTGGACCAATCAAACAATGACGCTCGTACTCACTAGACAAAACATTCCACGGCGACATGACCGGGAACTTTAGTAATATGGGGAAACTGACTCTTCTAGCATCTAGCACTAAAAAATTAGCATCAGACTCACGTTCTGCGCGCAATAATTCAAGAATACATGCGAATATGCGAATGGCCACATGATTACAACATCGAATTTATGCACGAGAAGTTACACACACGCTAGCGCAAGTGACAAACACGTAAACATACAAACGCTCGAGTCCTTCGCGATCACACTATCCACGCCAACAGACAGATATGCACTCCTGGACTCGAACGCTAAAACTCACACCTTCCACGCACATAACACCTCAGGACTCATAATTACACTTTACATACAGGGTAACGCAATAATTACAGGTTTTCGGGGAAGTACATCTCAAACACAGAACTTATCATTTCGATGATGGCCTTGGATCTTCGTTACCTGTGTTCAAGGCACCATAGCTTCGTCCGTCAGGTCAAGGATGTATGAAACCCGCTAGCCACCACCCTCGATCGCCTATAAAGGGATAAAAAATCGCCCATAAAGGGATAAAAATTTTTTTTTTTAAGATCGCGTCGCTTTGTTTATGATACTTTTTCGACCGAGTATTCTCTTCTTGGCAACTGTGCCTTCTTTTTGGTATCTCAAACACATGCTGTACAATGTGCTTTTTACCCTTCAAGCAAAAAAAAGTGCTGGCCTAGCATCTCGAACGCACGTTCTCGGAGATTCGTTTTCATCCTTATTAACTAAACACAAATCGATTATTTTGAAAGAGGTAGTTGAACAGAAATATGCTTAGCTAGTTTTCTCCAATCAAAATGAGACAGCTGTCTCATGCGCATGGAAGAACTGAAAGCGATTCGAATTCAGTACAACCTTTTCTGACTCACCCGTTAGTGATGAGAGATTGTACAGCATGCAAATGAGGTTCTTGCGGTTCCATTATTCATCCCCGTGCGCTCAATGCTGCCATGCGGCGAAATTTTTCGCGAGTGACATGTGTCGTATAATGTTTCCAAAACAAAGTTTAATCTACCTAGTTGGTGCAATTGTGCCTTGCTCATGCATGAACTTTAGGATTCCATGGTTGGTTATATAAATTTTGAAATTGGAGTTTTCAGACATCAGTAATCAAGGCCTGATATACCCAAATATTTTAGCTTTCTTTTCATGCACAATTTTGTCGGCATCGTTTATGGCGAGTAGGCGATCCAGCGATTCGTCGCCATCGACGCTAAGGAGGTTCCAACAAAGGAGCCAGACTCAGCTCCCAAGCTAAACGCAAGGGACCGCCATCGGAGCAGCCAACGAAATACCGGAAGAACTCGGCCGCTGTAGTCCCGGCCAGTCGGGCGACGAAACCTCCCATTTAACACCACCAGCAGTAGCAGCAAACCGACGTGTGCAGTAGAAGAAAGTGTGGTAATATACACGGTAAAATTTATTCTGTTGTTTGTTTACTTTTCTTGTTTGTGTTACGCAAATCCGAAATTCAGTTGGGAACATCCTAACCGCCCTGTTAAATAGGGTCTGCCAGGCAAATTAGAACCCAAGTCGTGAGGAAATCCCTACTTACATTTGGCGCACAGCGCAAAAGACACTGAAAAAATATTTTTCAATCGTCGAAGAATATTTTTTCGTAGAACAAGGTGAGGTTTCTTCCGCAAATATTTTCCTGCTGCACAGAAGAGTTACTCGAATAAATTTTTGGCCAATAACCAAAATATTTTTTTGACGAATTTTTATTTAGTTATAGTTTTTTACATACTTAACAACCTACTGTACGTGGCTAAATTAGGAGTATGTCAAAAATTGGTAAAGAATTTTTGGATAGATGCCAAATAGTGTTATTTTAATTTTTTAATCATTTTCATTATATAGCCAGCAATATCGCTTTCGAGTGATGATGACTGTATTAAATACGACAATATTATTACAAACGTAATTAAACACAACCGTTTGTATAACTTCAGCCTAAAACTAACTGAAAATAGTAGACTTGCTGTGTATTGCACAAACTTTAAAAATAGCTTTTCTAAACATTTTATTCCAAATCTGAATGATAAAAAGGTAAATTATGCGGCGAGATCCGGCAAGGTTTCTGAAACAGTATTACAAAACAAGATTTCAGTTATTCCAAAAAACAAATTCCAAGCGATTTTAAAATATTGAAATTTTTGCAAATTTGAGGCACACCGAAATGCTATAGCGACAAATACTATAACATATATGTTTGGAAAAATCTCTACGAAGACGTGCACAGGCGTCCCTTCTCCTCACTCTTCTCCACTAATCATCTGTTTATGCAACTGGAAAAACAAATGTATTCACAAAGATCACCTTGAACTTACTAATATTCGAAGGGTATAGAAAATTGGCCTCTGCACTGGTAGCTGGATAGATGCCACATTGTTCCAAAAACTAGTTATTTTCTATTTTTAGTTCATATTAAGGCAAAAAAACAACAATTGCAGCAGCTAATAATTTTGGCCAGAATTCGACCCCAGTTACTCCTTTGTGCGCTGTCGTATTATTTATTTATTTCTTGGTTTCTTGTAAATATTTATATTTTTTTCCTTTTTTGTACGAATTTGTGGATTGAGTAATTTGTGTTTGGTCTGCCGGACGAGTTGTTTGAAGGTTGTTGTCATTCGTTTGGTCATGGTGGCTTTGTTCTCTCAATTCGATCCGTGACATTTTTAGTACGATTCGTTTTTCCGAAATTGGTAGGCAACCGTTAGTGGACAGAAGTATATACTGTGCTGGAACTTGATAGCTTTGTGTCTTGATGATTTCTTCTAATATAGCGTGAGTTGGAGAAATTCAACCAAGCGTATGTGTTCATGCGGGACGAAATGTAAATTCGTTGAGCTGGACTTTGAGTTAATATCTCGAAGCATTGTTATCTCTTCTGATTCGGATCCTTCGGGTGCCCAGCGGCAGCGGTGTCTTTTGTCGCATGAGCGGTCGTCTCGGGGGAAATTATTCGCACTTTTCGCGGTGATGTACGTGAAGAAAAGAAGATTTTTTTTTCAATTTGTTTATTTGATAAGGCACGTATGCGTTAGCTTAAAGGTGCCATTTTTTCATTGTTTTACATTTTGAATTTCTTAAAACTAGGGGGTTACACATTTCAATATTATTTTGTTTTATATAATGAAACTAAAAAAAAACTTTACAGCTAACTTATACATATAAAAGAGGGTATAATATAATATTCGTAAGATTTGGGGGACGGGTCATTTTGTGTGTTCTTTGTATTGTAATTCACTTTATGATTTTTAGAAGGGAGTTTGTAGGAGAAATTAATTATTAACTAAGCGGAACATTTTACAAGCTTATTAACTAGAAAGAACTAGAGAGAGTGGTTCAAGATTAAGGGGAATTAATTAGGGCTATTTTAAAGTAGTGGTACTGTTGTGCATTTCTTAACGAGATTAAATATTGTTCAACTAAAACTAGAAGATAGGGGGGCACATAAGTTTTAGGAAGATATTCAAGGGGAGAAGGGGGTGAAGTCATACATCTGTGTATCAGAGACATGGGAGGGAGGGTGGACAAGGCTGAACGGGGGGGGAAGGGGGGGCGGGGTAGGGATATAAACTTTCAGTTTCCGGCATCAGGAATCAACGGCCAGGATTACAGATTCGAACGGATTGATCAACTAACACTAGAAGATAGGGGGGCACATAAGTTTTGGGAAGATATTCAAGGGGAGAAGGGGTGAAGTCATACATCTGTGTATCAGAGACATGGGAGAGAGGGTGGACAAGGCTGAACGGGGGGGGGGGGGATATAAACTTTCAGTTTCCGGTATCAGGAATCAACGGCCAGGATTACAGATTCGAACGGATGTATCAAGTATTGGGACGCCGGGCGGTTTTCCTCGAGCCGGCAGGGGTTCCTCCAGACGATTTCGTAGTACGGCTCAGATACGGATCGGAAACACACCGCGCTGCGCGTGTGATGTTGTACTGTAGATCTCGTGTTGTTGGTTCATTCGACAGATGTTTTGTCTCGTCTTGGAGTCGTATCAAACCATCGTTGGGGTACGGTAGTCGGAAGAGGGCACTTCTGGGAATGATAAGAGAAAAGATAGGGGCATTTAAATTTGGATATTGATGGTTTTGAGGAACGTGTATATAAGGGACATGTAGAGAATATCGCGGCTTGCTAGTACATCTCGAACCGGGACATTGGGTGATCTTCCTCGGGCCCGAAGGGAATCGAATAGTTGAGATCTGGCAGAACAGTACTCGGCGCATGCCCAGACCACATGTTCGATTTCGTGATAACCGTTGCCACAAGCGCAGATACCGCTATCTACGAGCCCAATACGCCGGAGATGTGCGTCCAGCGTGTAGTGATTGGACATGAGCCGAGACATCACGCGAATGAAATCCCGACCCACATCCATCCCTCTGAACCAAGGTTTCGTCGATACCTTAGGGATTATCGAATGTAGCCACCTTCCCAGTTCACCATTGCTCCATGAAGTCTGCCAACTTTCGAGGGTTCTCTGATGAGCAATACTGAAAAATTCGCTGAAGCTAATTGGTCTTTCATATATGTCACCTTGTAAAGCGCCCGCCTTAGCTAAAGAGTCCGCTTCTTCATTACCTAGAATGGAGCAATGCGAGGGAACCCAAACTAAGGTAATCTTATACGATCTTACAGACAAAGCACGCAGGCGCTCCCAGATTTTCCCCAGAAAATATGGAATGTGCTTTCTAGGTTTCATTGAACGGAGAGCCTCGATTGAGCTGAGGCTATCCGAGACAATAAAGTAATGATCGGTGGGCAAAGTATCAATGATCCCAAGGGTATACTGAATAGCAGCAAGTTCTGCGACGTAAACTGAAGCAGGATCATGGAGTTTGAATGAGGCGGTGAGGTTTTGATTGAATATACCGAAGCCAGTGGAGCCGTCGAGGCTTGATCCGTCGGTGTAAAACATCTTGTTGCAGTCGACTTTTCGAAATTTACTATGAAAGATGCTTGGGATCACTTGCGGACGTATGTGATCCGGGATTCCACGAATCTCGTCTTTCATGGATGTGTCGAAGAATACAGTTGAATCAGAAGCATAAAAGAGATTGACACGGTTGGGATAGTATGAAGAAGGATTGATATTTTGTGCCATGTAATCGAAGTACAAGGACATAAATCGGGTTTGAGAATTAAGCTCGACAAGCCTTTCGAAATTTGCAATTACTAACGGGTTCAAGATATCGCATCGGATGAGCAATCGATATGAGAGTTCCCAAAATCGATTTTTCAGCGGAAGGACGCCCGCCAGCACTTCTAAACTCATCGTATGTGTCGAGTGCATGAAACCCAAAGCAATACGCAAACAACAATATTGGATTCGCTCTAGTTTGATGAAATGTATGTTCGCAGCGGAGCGGAAACAGAAGCTCCCGTACTCCATCACCGACAATATTGTTGTTTGGTACAGCCTGATCAGGTCTCCTGGATGGGCACCCCACCATGTTCCGGTTATTCTACGGAGAAAATTGATCCTTTGTTGGCACTTCTGTTTCAGATACCTAATGTGACATCCCCAGGTACCTTTAGAGTCGAACCAGACCCCGAGATATTTGAAAGTTGAAGCCTGAGCAATAGTTTGACCCATTAATTGAAGCTGTAGTTGCGCTGGTTCACGCTTCCTTGAAAATACGACTAGCTCAGTTTTCTCCGTGGAGAACTCGATACCTAGCTGGAGGGCCCAAGCAGACAAATTGTCCAAGGTATCTTGCAATGGTCCTTGCAGATCGACGGCTTTGGGACCTGTAATAGAGACCACACCGTCATCTGCAAGCTGCCTTAGCGTGCAGGAATTGACAAGACATTCGTCAATGTCATTCACGTAAAAGTTATAGAGAAGGGGGCTTAGACATGAGCCCTGGGGAAGACCCATGTAGCTAATTCGTGATGTCGATAAATCACCATGCGAGAAATGCATATGTTTTTCAGACAACAGGTTTAGCAAAAAGTTGTTTAGAGTCGGTGAAAGACCATGCTGGTGCAGCTTCTCAGAAAGAATTTTGATAGAAACTGAATCAAAAGCCCCCTTTATATCTAGGAAAACTGATGCCATCTGCTCTTTGCTAGCATAAGCCATTTGAATTTCTGTTGAGAGCAACGCAAGACAATCGTTCGTCCCTTTGCCTTTGCGGAAACCAAATTGTGTATCTGACAGTAAGCCATTTGCTTCAACCCAATCATCGAGACGAAACAAGATCATTTTCTCGAACAACTTTCGGATACAGGACAGCATCGCAATCGGTCGATACGAGTTGTGGTCGGAGGCTGGTTTTCCTGGTTTTTGAATGGCGATGACCTTCACTTGCCTCCAGTCATGAGGGACAATATTATCCTCAAGAAACTTATTAAATAAATTCAACAAGCGTCTCTTGGCAGAGTCTGGCAGATTCTTTAACAAGTTGAATTTGATTCTGTCTGGCCCTGGGGTTTTATTGTTACATGCTAAGAGAGCAAGTGAGAACTCCACCATCGAAAACGGTGTTTCGTTCGCGTTATTGTGAGGGGACGTGGCGCGGTAGATCTTCTGTGCCGGGGCGGAATCCGGACAAACCTTCTTGGCAAAATCGAATATCCAACGGTTTGAATATTCCACGCTCTCATTAGTACTGTTTCGGTTTCGTAAGCGCCGGGCCGTACTCCAAAGAGTGCTCATCGATGTTTCTCTCGTTAGTCCGTCGACGAACCGGCGCCAGTAGCTACGTTTTTTGGCTTTTATCAAACTCTTCATGCGCGTTTCCGCCATCGCGTACTGTCGGTAGCTAGCTGGCAGCCCGTCGTCCCGGAAGGTCTTATACGCAGCGGCCTTCTCCGCGTACACGTCTGAGCACTCTTTGTCCCACCATGGATTGGGAGGACGCCTGCGTGAATTCGCGTCTGGTACGCGTTTAGTCTGAGCTTGAATCGCGGTATCGAGAATCAAGCCAGCCAGGAACCCGTACTCTTCCTCCGGAGGAAGCTCTTGTGTCGATTTTACTTTTTCGGATATCGCGGACGCGTAGCTCTTCCAATCAATATTTCGTGTGAGGTCATACGAAACATTGATTGTATTCGGTGGCCCTGAACCGTTAGCAATAGTAATTAAGATTGGCAGATGGTCGCTGCCGTGGGGATCAGAGACTAACTTCCACATGCAATCTAACCGCAGCGATGTCGAGCAGAGGGACAGGTCTAAGGCGCTCGGACGCGCTGGAGGGGCAGGAATCCGTGTCATTTCACCCGTATTCAAAATGGTCATATTGAAGTTGTCGCAAAGCTCATGGAGTAGGGTAGATCGATTATCGTCATGAAGGCAACCCCCGGTGGCTAACTGAGGCTCTAGGGGGGATGCAGGTGGAAGCAATGCAAAGGTCTTTGCCTTTAATTCTGGTTTGGCAAGCGACAACTTCAATGCCTGGTGTCGAGGGGAGGTCGATCCGATTGAAAGAATAGCACTTTTTGATCCCCAAAAGTACTCCTCCGTAAGAGTCTTCTCGATCCAAGCGAATAATATTAAAATCGTGAAAGTGTAGGGTTATTTCTGAAGTGAGCCATGTCTCGCATAGGGCAAATGCATCGCATTTCAAATTATTTAGTAAGATTTTAAACGAATCGATTTTCGGGATAATGCTTCTGCAATTCCACTGTAGAACAGTGATTAAATCCTTGACCTCGTTCGATGAATTAGCCATCGAAGGATACAATCGCTGAAAGGAGGGGCCATTTCGCAGTGAACTGCATCAAGAATGTTTTTACTGCGGGGAGAAAGCTTATCAAGATACTTTTAAGGGGGTCAGAAATGTTTAACGCTGTAAGAATACGGTCCACAATGTCAGAGAAATTTATTAAGCCAGCATTGTTTTCTTTCTCTGGCTGAGATATGGGAACACATGGGGTTTTTGATGTTCCTGGAAGTGCTGGGAACTCCTTTTCTGAGCTCAGGTTACTGAGACCGGGAGCGACTTGCTTCGGTTTTGCACCAGTACTTCCTTGAGTAGTTATTTTAGGGGGACCATGAAGAGACACCTTCTGGCCTTTACGACGAAGCTTGGAAGAGGAAATGTTCTTCCTTTTTCTACTACTTCTAGGCACAGCAGAAGATGTTCCCTCCTGGGGTTCATCACAGTCGCCTTCGTCAGTAGACAAGTTGGTATAGATGTTCGTAGAGACCGGTGGCGTAGCTATCTTAAGCATTTCTGCAAAAGATCGCTTAGAGCGTCCCTGAAGGGAACGCTTAACATTCTCCTCGCGCTGTTTGTACGCGGGACATGAAGGGAGATCATGTGGGTTTCCCCCACAGTAGAGACACTTTTCGACATCTCTACCACAGGAATCATCCGCATGATTCCCACCGCATTTCCCACAGCGGGCTTTATTGCTACAATGGGAGGCTGTGTGTCCCAATTGTTTGCAATTAGTACAGTTCATGACCCGCGGCACAAAGAGGCGAACAGGTAGACGAATCTTGTCAAAGAGGAGGTAATTGGGCAGGGCAGAGCCGGCGAAGGTCACCCGATAAGAGTCTGAGTTGACGTATGTTTTCTTCCCATCAGCTGCGACTGATGCTGAATGCAAACGTTTGCATTCCAGTATCTTCACTGGTTTAAGCATGGGGTCTTTGAAACAGCCAGTCCCATATTTTAGCAGGTCCTCGCAATTCAGACTCGAATCGGAAACGACCCCACTGACTTCAACCCTGCTAGCTGGAATATACACCCTGTACTCTCTCGTAAAGGGCTCGTAGCCAGCAATATCGTTTGCCTGAGTTGAACTGTTAACCACCACCCGAAGCTTATCAGGGCGAATTTTCGATATTTCTGTCACGGCCGAATACCGATCCGTCAGAACTCGAGAAATCTGTAACAGATTCAAACACTTTTTTTCTTTGGTCCGAAAGAAGATCACAAATGGCCCTGTGGCCGTGCTCGGATATACCTTGAGCCGGGGAGCCGATTTTATTTCGACGTCCATCTCACCTTGAGATGAACCGCCGTCAGGGGAAGTCATTTTTGCACGGGCCTATTGCCCAGTGCACGTTATTAAGACAACCAAGAAGGGGAAACGAAAACTAATACTTAGCTTGTGTACGTAACGGTATCCAGACGGCTTACTAGAAGAACACTGCTTCACTTCACTGACCGGCTAACGGTACAGAAACAGAAACACAAAAGAAGGGAAAAAATACTGAAACCTCAACTAGGCGTAGAGTGTGCAAATAACCTTGAACGCGGATTAACACTATTTGTCGCTATAGAGTGTACGGACCGATGACAAAAGACTTCTATCTCGACTGAGTGCTCGATAACGAATGAAGAAAAGAAGATGTGCCTTGGCAAACTAGTCTACTAACAATCAAGAGAGATCTCTAGTACCGGTGCCTAAACAAGAAGGTTTACCCAACACGGTTGCCTCAATTGGGGTTTCGGCTCCACGTTATCCGAAATTATGTGACAGGGGAGGTCAACCAGGAAGTTGTTACAGTTTATGCCGGTCATTTCAGTGACGATCAGGCAGCACTTCCTTTCGACAACCAACAAGGGAAGGATGGAGAACTTTTGGGGGATTTGTTGAGTCCAAATGTACCGGCATTTCCGCAGGGATCCAATTTTTCCGATAATCAAGGATTTCTTTCCGAACAGCTGGTAGGAGATGACCTGTTGCGTGTCTTGTGCGAGATGAAGGAAGAGATTCGACAATTGCGACAGCAATCCGACGGTAGTAAAGCTATGGCGTCTCAAGGGTCTGTAATGCTTTTTCAAAAGTTAGATTCACAACCCAGTTCCAAACTTGGAACCAGCATTACGTTCCAGAATTGAAATAATTGGAGCTATGACAGTTCCAATAACACCGAGCGAAAAACTCGACATGTTTAAGCGGAACTTGAAAGCCGACTATAATTATAATCAAATGCTAATTCTCAGGCCAGTGAACACGCTCTCAGAATTGATAAGCCTTGGTAAATCGATCGACGCCACCAAAATGCCGATTTATCAGAGAGTTTTCGGTTCTTCTCGAAAAGTTGCAGCTTATTCTGATAATCCACCACAAAACAAACACAAACAGAATCAACAAAACCAAAAGGGAGCTGGATAGGATAACGGCAGCGAAAAATCCAAAACGTTTTGGAACAAGATTCGCCCCAATACATTGTCTGCAGAAACCATCATCCTCGACGATCCGTTCCATAACCGCCCATTTGCAATGGTCGTAGTGAATGGCAAATCCTTCGAAGCCTTGCTCGACAGTGGTAGTAATACCACGATTATAACTAAAAAGCTAAACCTAAGTTTTCAAAGAGTCCCTTGAAAAGTTTTGGAGTGACCATTCGAATTACTTTCTACAAATAGCTAAACCTTACCAATCATTGGACAAGCGTATCTCCCGTATACTTTTCAAAATTTGACAAATGTCCTATACACCCTTGCAGTGGAGTATCCAACCGTCAACTCCATTCTAGGTATGGACTTTTGGCGCCCCTTTGGGATTGCTTCTGAGATCCAAACTGTGCTCTGTTGAACTCAGGTCAGAAACCGGAAGACGACGAAGAAGATGAACTACCACGTGAGTCTACACTCACCGCGGAACAGTTAGCGCGCGTACAAAAGTAAACTAATGTTTGCAGGCAGTAGAACCCGGAAAGTTAAGCCCAACCTCATTCGCCGAGCGCAGGATTGTCATCAAAGATAAATTCCAAGGTGCGAGACCTGTTTGCCGATATTTTTATCACATGAACCCAAAGAAACTGTCTAATTTCGGGGAAGAAGTTGACTGATGGTGTTCTATGAGAATTATCGTGGAGTATGATTCAAATTGTGGCTGTGATGAAACCAGACGACTCAATTCACCTTTGCCTAGACCCTTGGCCTCTCAATGAGCGTATTGTACGGGATGCATACCCTCTGCCCCATCTTGGGTGGCTTACCCGTCTACTATAGACTTGAAGGACGCCTTTCTCCAGAATAATCGCAAATATAACGCTTCCAGTGTTCCCGGCACTGTTCGAATCTATTCGCTTACCATTTGACCTCGTCAATAGCCCCACTAGTCTGGCACGACAGATGGATCAGGTTTACTGAGGTAACTGCTACATTGACCAATCTGCTGAAAACAAACAAGAGCTAAATTTGGAACTCCGAGGCAGAGCTTGCGTTTCTTAAAACTAAGGAACTTCAAGTTACTCTTCCCCTTTTTGGTCCCGCCAAACTTCTCGAAAGAATTAATTCTCTAGATTGATGCTAGTAAAGTAGCAGTTTCTGTTGTTGTTGCACCAGCAGGAGTACCCTGAGGGCGAGAAAGTAGTTGCCTACTTTTCGCATAAACTGACCATCCCTCAAAAGGAATTATCAGGCAACTGAGAAGGAAGGTCTGGAGGTGATAATGGCGGTTGAACACTTCCAAGGTTACCTGGAAGGTTATCATTCATTGTGGACTACATTGGTGCTCTTCCAAAAAGCAAACGGTGCAACCAACACTTGCTTGTCGCCCTCGATGTCTTTAGAAAGTACCTCCGTTCGCAAAATCGCTAGTGCATCGCCCTGTACGATACTGCACAAACAGTGGTTCAATCACCACGGTAGCGAGGAAATTTTACTGAGCGTCCACTTTCACCTCGAAGGAGTTAAGTCAATTCCTAAAACAATCTAACGTCAAACATTGGCATAACTCCCGCTATCATTCGCAGGCTAACCCAGTGGAGCGATCGAATCGCTCCAAAAAACACCTCATTCAAGGCATATGCTCGAACCGAGCAGCGAAACGTGGATGTCTTCATCACCGTTGTGGAGCGTATCCTAAATATTACCGATCATTCCTTCACTGGGTTTAATCCTTATTTAATTCAACACGGTTGTGAAATAGCATCTGCCGATGAATTCAGCAGGATATCCGGAGAGAGTGATCTAGAAACAAGATACCAAGAGTTAGACAAAATCCGGGAGATTGTAGTCAAAATCTTAACAAAGACAAGCGAAGGCTTTCGACGTCAATGTAACTTGCGACATCGCAAGTTTGTGAAACCTTGCGATGACGGTCAAATGGTTTACCATCGAAACATGAAGTTCTCGAATGCACTCGAATTATACAATGCTAAACTTGGACCACATTACTTGGGGGCAAACATTGTCTCCAAAAAGGGTGCATACTCCTTCGAGCTGGTGGATTTGGCAGAAAAAAAATTAAAGGGTTGTGTACAGGACACAATCACAATGACATTGAAAGTGCAGTTTTTTCAAGAGCATGCGTGTTTTCAGTAAAAACAGGTTACAAAAGCTAGTTTACTTGCCCTCCGACAATAGTAAGTTCTAGTACAACACCATACTCTCTACTATACTTTTAATTACAATTAGCAACTTTGCGAAACATTATCGATACACTCAGCGCTCTACTGAGGACTTATCCACGCTCTCTATATTTGGTTTTACAACGAAATATGAAAGATTATTTTCCAATTAAATTTTTCATAATTCATATTTTTTTTTTCATTAAACGTTTATTTGACACGGTATTTGCAAAAGTTTTTTTTACGCCGGGGTTTCTGTTTTACATAATATGTTACAAAACTACCACGTTATAGTAAAATTCACTTCCTGATACTAAAGTTCTAGTTTTAAAATTTTCAGTTTTATTTTATAGAACTGTCACAATTATGAATCTAGAAATGTACTACAGAAGTTCTGAACGTGTTTCAAATGAAGCAATAAAGAGAATGGTAGCGTGTAACAGTTTTAATTTCTGAAATAATGAAATAATACGCAAGGTGTTTCTTTCCGTTGCAGTTTCGCTTCGAACCTCCTATATAAAATACTACGCTGCTTAATATGCCCTACGGAACAACATACAATCATTAGGGTGACCATATCAAGCGAGTGAAAAACCAGGACAGTCCAAAAGGGACTACCACCCTCCATCACCTCTTAATCGATTGTGCCTTCTCCTCCCGTGTTCGGCAGCTAAAACGTTCTACTCGGCAGTAAAACAGTTCTGGGGTCTTACAGACATAGCTCAGCCAAAAAGTCTTGCATAAGAATTCGATCACCGAGCTCTTTTTTCGGATTTACACACACATCGGATACATCAGCTATCATCAATTTAGCGGATGATACGAAATCATCTGTGCAGCACCGGCGAGGGGTCATTGAAGAAAAGTAGAAACATCAACGGTCCAAAGTAACTTCCCTACACCATTCTTGATTTTAAGTTAAGTAGCTGGCAATCTCCAATGACAATCATTATCTCTCGATCTGAGAACTATGATCGAAACAGCTGCAAAAACTACCATTGATTAGAAATACCTCTAGTTTATCAATTGCTATATGAAAAATAGCGGATTGGTTGGTGTAAATAATATCAGTTTGAGCGCGACCTTCCATACTCCCTGTCATGCTAGACTCAGCAGAATAGTCGCTGTTCAGCGTCCAGTGAAGCCATGTTAATCGTGGATTAGGTACTGCTAACATTGACCCTGAAGTGGTTCCATAATCACCAGCTAGAGAAAGCACTCAATGAAATTATCCCACTATAGCTATTATATCGTCATTTCCCTTTTCATGGATTGGAAAAATGTTCGCGGATTTCCAGTAAGACCAAAAAATGCCACTAGAAAGAAACCCAAGTAAAAGCAAAGTCACCAAAACATCTTCTATTTGTATTCTCAGGGGCGCCAAAAAGAATTCTTTGGATCCTGGATTGAAAGGCAATTTAAGCCCGGAAGAAGCTCTAGTTTCGATTTGTTCGGCTGCCAAATTTCCTTGAAAACGGATCACATTGCCGTGATACGCATAAGAGTCCCATTCACTATCGATTTTCTATACATGTGGGACTGATATGCTTATCACGGTAGTACAGGTCATTCACATGTTATGTACAAACGCCTGATGCTTTTTCTTTTCATTCTACACGTAAGAGAAGAAAGTTGAGAGATTAAAAAAGACATCGAATGGTACAATTGAGGGATTCGAGTATTTAAAATTTTGTTTGTCGTATTTTGCTTGAGGGTGATTTTACGTTGCAATTATGGTTGCGATCGGTCAGAACAGCAATAAGCAAGAGAAAATAAAGCGAAGACTCAGTAAAGAAAAGTATTTTAGGCTTACAGGACAAAAACCAAGACAAATTAAGCGTTTTCCTTGACTTCCCAGGACACTAGGACACCAGGACAGTCAGTGAAAAACCAGGACATATCCTGGGAAACCAGGATGTATGGTCACCCTAACAATCATAATGCTTGCAAACCTGGGATAAAAACTAATCGTTGTTTTCTGATGGATCAGATGGCTTTACTTTTAGGTTGACTAACAAAGTTCGCTTCAGTTTAACCTTTTTAAAACAAAAATAAATTCTGAAGCTACTAACATAAACCTTCGCACCCACCAACATCTTCAACACACCACCGCATTTAAGTTGACGTAAGTCCAATTAAGTTTACCCGTGCTTTAAATATATAGAAACATGCCAGATGCCTTAGTGCCAACAACACATTACGTATATCCGAAATATAAAACGTGTGTGCCAATAGGCTCATTACCCTACGTACATACCAACCACTGAAAACATTTGGCGTCTCAACAACCGAACGCGCACACAATCATAAAATTAAATTAATTTGTCCCAGTCCTAACGCAAACACACAAGCGGCATACAAACACCCAGCGGTGTTCAAACCAAAGGCGTCTCACCCACTCTTTTTGCAAATCATCGTGTATACACGACTCGAACTTATTGCGTGCTTTGGGATTTGAAACTGCATACACGAATGAGTTCGTCTATGCAAAGATTGCCATGCCATCACTGCCATGCCATCACTACCATGCCCCACTTATCGCATCGTCCAGACATTATTGTCCAGATCCTGCTCGTGCGAAAATCGAGCAAAGACTGACGCAATCGAACACACGGTACCTCTATAAATAGCCTCCCGTATCTGATTGAGTTGCTTAGGTGTTCCCTATTGACGGCTCTGACGGGGATAGATTGACTGATGTATGGGAGTTTTCACGTTTTCCGAGATCTATTCATTTTTGCTTGTTTTTCATTGGTGCGCTATTGAAATACAAAAACAGTATAGCAATAAAACATAATTTCAGTTAATTCCAAATTGTTTGGCGATAAACAGACGGAAATCCGTTAATAAATAACAAAGTTATTAGCGTTCAAAATAGTGACATCGTTTGGTTTTAGATTTTAGAATGCCACCCTGCCCCGGATAGTGCAGTAAGACATTTTCAATGTCAAAAAACAAGGAATTAAATTCAGCTGTCAAGACTAATATTTTGGCATAGCGGTTCAACGAATATGTACGACAGTCAGAAAGTCATACGATTTTCTGAGAACTCTAAGGGGGTCCGAATTACCCCAACGGTCTTAGTAGCCCCGGGTCCCCCTATAATATAATTAGGGTGTACAATATTTAACATAATACGCAATAAAAACTAGAATTATTGTTGAAATAATTTAAATTATCTATTGGGTGATTGAGTTACATGTGTAACCATCAAAATTTCACCCTAGGCCAAAAATTCCTTTTTTCTGTAACCTCTCTTTGTATGTGAAGAGACCAAATTCTAACTTAACCGTTTCATGCCCAACTTTTTTCTAGTGCATGTAGAGTTTCAAAATTATTTTTCCTTGAAAACGGTGGAGTTAAGAAACACGAAAAGCCTATTTTCATAAAGATAGGTGCTTCCATGGCAGTGCTATAAGCTGGTCAATTTTTATCTTTTAATGCTCAATACAATACTCCTAGAATAATAGCAATAGTTCAATTACGTGGAAAACGTAGCCAACGACAGTCTAACTTGATAAGTTTTATCAGTTTTCAAAAATATTGCACCATAACGATGATATATGAAAAAATCATTTTCCGTCGTCAACGTGTACCTGGCAGCACTGCTCCGTCGGAATCCAATCAGACTAATTGCAACAACTTCAGTTATAGAGCTGATCCTTGTACCTGTTAATACTCAAATTAAAGGCAATAATTATATTAATGAGCCTTACTTGTTTTTGTGAGCAAGTTATAGCTGCTTAAAAACGTTGTTGTCCACAAACAACATGGGCATGAATGGGTTAATATAGTCATGGGTGCGTTTGAACTTCGTCTCATCAGAAACCGATACTAACTTATAGCCGAAATAACTCAGCACCGGCTTGACGCTAAGTGTGTGGGTGTATAGCATAGTTCTTTCACATTGGCCTGCTATGCTAAAACAAGTTTCGGCTTCGTTATGTCTCATCGGTATAGCAGACCTTCTGCTCAAACATCACGTTCGACCACTCGTTTGATTCGAAACATAAATTGTGTTTCCGTTTCGGGATTTAGCGTCTAGCCGGCGCTAAATTATTTCGGCAATAAGTTGGTCAGGCCCGTAGCCAGGATTTTGTTTCGGGAGGGGCTTAAAACTTTTTGCATGAAGGTGTTAACTGGAAACTGAATTTAATTTTAAAAAGTTATTAGTAAAAACAGTTCCAAAACTAAGGCAGTAGACAATATGTTATCTGATACAAGAAAGGCTATAGTATAGCTACGAATTATTGCTTTTGAATTGAATTTTTATTATTAATTCACAAGTTACAATTTTCACCGTTGGAATAGGCAAACGTCGTCTGATGGGTGCAACTTGGAGCCAAAGAATTAAAGCTGTCCAGCGCAGATTCATACGATATGCGTTACGTCAATTGCCTTCGAACGATCCGCTAAACCTGCCAACATACGAAGGCCGTTGTTGATTATTAGGATACTTTAGGATATCGTACACACGCGTCGCAAGCTACCTTCGTGTCGTGAAGTTTCTTCTGAGTGAATATGATGTTCCCGATCTCCCATCACAAATTAACCTATACGCACCAACCCGTGTGCTCCGTCCTCGAACACTGCTGCAGCGCAACACTAACTAAGCTGCCAACAGACCGATATTAGAAATGACCCGTCGCTTCAACGATTATATCGACATCTTCGACTTCGTCGTTCAGTTTCGTAACCGTTTGTTGCCATTTTAGGTCATTTCTTTTAAATTTTGTTCATTAAGACTCAGTGTCAGTTGCACTTCAATTATTTAAATACAAATACAAAAGAATGTCGAAATTCGCTACAAGTCTTCTGATCGGGCAAGCGATTTGTAGAAATGGCTTATTTATATTATTTTCAATAATATAAATACATTAAAGACGATTTTCGGCAATATTATCAGACAAGTGCGAACAACTAATAATTTATCTATTTATATCATTAGACAGGTTGATTTTTCTAGGCAATTAGACCTTTGAAACTACGGCAAAAGGCTCACCAGTAATTTTGCTTGTTAATATGTGAAGTGTGTGCAAAAAAAATTACTCATTTCTCTACAAAGCATAGAGTAGAACATTCGCTCTATTGACTTACAATCTTGTAAAACCATTGGGACTCGATAAGATTACCTTGATTAAGCAAATATTATATTTGAGCACGCAAAGCTTATAGGATTTATTTCAGAATTCATGAATTTTTGAACAATACAAAAAATATGTGCCAGTCCTTTAGTCCGGAATTTTATCTATTAAAAGACTGTTCACTAATCGGAAGGAAATCCCTCAGTACTGATTACTGTTACCTTCTAATTCACGTAAGTTTTGTTAAATGTAACATTGATGACACCACTAAAATAACTAGTAACTATAAATATGGGTGAGTTCTTTAATTTTAGCATCAGATTTGTTTGCTTCAAAAAGAACACATCTCACTTGCTTCTCCTATGCCGAAGAGACTTTCTTTTAGATTTCTCTATTTTTAAATTACTGCAATTTAACCGATTCCTGTGAATCTTTTGCAAAATTTTTGTCAGCCTCAGTATGCATGGCTTACTGTCTGGCAGATGGATTTGCTATGATGGTCGCAGTTACACTTTCTAAGTAAATTCAAATATGTTAACACAATCTGCTCAGTAATTGGTCAGTTTATAATCAGTTTTTAACAATCATTCCGACAGCACTCGTTCTGAGTGCGTTGAAAAGAAATGCTCTTGAGGCGACTTAGATTAGCTGAAATTCTCTTTTTCTCCTCCGTGATTTCTGATTATCTCTCTCATTTTATTCCAAAACGAACAAACACAGATCAAGAGACTGCCATATAGAGTAGTGTGTGGTCAAGTAGGTGAGTTTTCTTTGGCAAGCTTGTGCGATGGTATTATTGCGCTGATTTTGACTGACAAGCACTCGTTGGAAATGTTATAAATCTGGAAACGTTTTGGCAATAATGGTTTTTCGCCTGGCTAAATATTTTTCAAGCTAAATCCAATAAGACGAAGGTACTTTTTTCGATGTTTTTAAAATGTGGGGGTACGATAGGTCACTCTATATTCGAGGTTAAATTAAACAATGTACACGCCTAGAAAATCAACGGTTCAACTTTTATTAGAAGGGAATTAGTACTGCAGGTTATTTAAAAATTAAATTGACGTAATTCAGGTAAGAAAATGAGATGTTGCAAATGATGTGAACAATCATGGAACTGCGAAAGGAAATGTTGAAAAAATATGTTCTTTCGGCAGCTGCGTCTGGCTTTGTACTTGTGAGCTCTTCGGTGTCATCGTCGTCGCCAGAGTGTGTAATTGAAGTTGTTAATTCCGGCTCACTTGGTTGTTTAGCTGTGAGACGATCAGTAGTGACCTATAGTGCCCCCAAACGGCTGTTTTATCGTGCCCCCAAGCGTATGTTTCATGTTGATGTCCGTATTTTTTTCAAAAACAAAATATCAAAGAACTGACACAATACTCGTGTTCAGCATTAATTTTTACTTAAGAAAAAACCCACTTGACATTTTTTTACATTGAATAAATGCACTGTACTGAGGACGAAAGACAATGCGTTTTCGCAGAACAACTCGCGAAAACATAAACGACGCCGTAGCTAATACAGCTGATCCATGGCAACAGCCGATATGACTGTCGTCAAAGATGTTCTCTACCGTGTATCTAATTCACACAAAATGAGCAACCTCTGCAAGGATGTAATTTTATCTTTGCTACATTGTTTGCAGAGCCCTACATTATATTATTAGCCCTATACCTATTGTACCCCCATACCTATTTGGCCGCATTCTACTCTACCAAAGATATGAAATCGAATTTATTGGACTTATAGATTTAACCAGTCACAACATTTTAGGCGCAGTGTTTTAATACGGAACGAATTCCTCGCATGAAAACATGAAAACAAAAAAAAGTCAAATTATAATCTGCTACGTGGAATGTGAAGATCGAACTCGGATGACACTCTGTTGAAGGTCCGCTGCAAACCAATGATGGCACCGTTTACTCCATAGTTAGTCCGGCGAAGAGGTAATCGGAGGAATAAATTATTGCGAATGGCGCGAGGGCGAACGTTCATGTTTATCGCACTGAGAAGCTAGGGGCAGTCAATTCGATCTTGCAAAATATCCGAAATCGTCATAGCACGGAATAGATCCCGTCGCACTTGCAATGTATCGAGTCCAATAAGCAAACCCCGGCTTTCATAACTTGGCAGCTGGTGAGGGTTGCTCCAAGGCAATCGACGAAGGGCAAACCGAACAAATCTGCGCTGTACTGTCTCAATTCGATGGACACCGTTAAGTTAATGAGGGTTCCACACAACTGAGCAATATTCCAGAGTTGATCGAACAAGTCAGCAGTAGAGAGATTTCAAGAAGTAAATATCTGAAAAGTGCTTAGATATTCTCATTATGAACCCCAAACAGCGTGATGCCTTTGCGACAATATAGCTGATATGCTGTTTAAACGTCAGTTGTTCATCGAGAAAAACTCCGAGATCTTTGACGCAATTCGCTCTGTCAATTGTGGATTCAGCTGGACAGTAATCGAATCGAATTGGTGTTTTTTTCCTCGAGAACGTAATGACCGTGCATTTCTTGGGGTTTAGGGTCATTCGGTTGATCTCGCACCATTCTGCAAAGGTTTCCAGTTGGCGTTGAAGGAAAGCTGCATCATCAGTATTCCGGATTCTATGGTATAACTTGAGGTCGTCGGCGAAAGACAACCGTGGTCCTTCTAAACAAAAGTTAACATCGTTGGAGATGGGTTCCAACACAGCCATTTCAAACAGCTTAGGAACTGCGCTTAACGTTGTAATACCGTGGCAACTACCTTTTTATCACCTTTTTTGTGAACTGGAAACATGAAGGAGGATTTCCAGAGTTCGGGAAATACTCCGGTTGTTAGCGACAATTGAAACAGATGACAAAGAGGTTCAATTAGACCGGCGGAGCATTTTTTTAGAATAATTCTGGGCCTGTCGAAGTTGAAGCCTTCATTTTTCCAATCGCCAGTTGTACCATATTATTGTCGATATTGATAGAGTTCAAAGACTGGTATGATTGAGGTACATTAAGAGCAGCGCGTGAAACCTGGGTCGGTGTCAGTTTCTCGTTGGAGAAAACACTCGCGAACTTTTCAGAGAATAGTTGGCAAATCTCCTGTAAACTAGAGCTCATACGTCCTCCATAGCTCATCGTTGAAGGCAGCCCGGATTCCTTTCTTTCCTCGTTTACATGCTTCCAGAATGTTTTAGGTTCGGACTTCAACTTACGTTGCACGTTTCGCAAGTAATCGGCATGGCAACGCTTCGATGTCTTTTTATAGACTTGGTTAACATGAACGTAGTGTTGTCGCAGCACGTAGCCCCCAAACTTGGAGTACTTCTTCAGAGCGGCTCTTTTAGTCGCTTTTAACCGTCTCAGCTCGGCAGTGTGCCACGCAGGGTGCTTAGATTGAAGGCCACTTCTTTTGGGTACATAGCGATCGATAGCATAGCTCATAACATTGGAGAAGGTCTGCACTGCAACGTTGACATCATCATTGTCGAGAATTTTAGTCCAGTGGATATTCGACAGGAAGTCAATAATGCTATTATAGTTGGCTTTTCTAAAATTATAGCTAACGGTGTCAGAAGCATTGCAGTCATGCTTCACTCGAATCGCTTCAAGCAATATATGCAGGGGAGGGTGGTGTCTAACAGTCTTTACCAGGGGGAACGGTGCTGCGGTAACTTTTGGCGCGTAGTCAGATTTGCTCGAAAAACAGAGATCAAGGATTCTGTTGTTCTCGTTCACCACATTATTCGTTTGGCGCAGCAGATTTAGACTGTAGCAGTCAAGCAAACTGGTGATACCAGCATGAAAAGATGACAGTAATAGTTCATATATATCAAGCTCTTAATTAAAGCATTGGCACACACAACTAAGTGTTTTAAATTATTCAAAATGAATGGTTTAGCCTGGGCCAATTTGTTGAACGCGATGAGCGCCGAATGCCTGAGATGGTAGAATTCAATAAAGGTAACTATCGTAAGTCTAACCTCCAGAAAATTTTCAATAATTACAGTATTTGGCCAAAGTACCACTTCTTGCTTCTCCGACTTACTCATCTCGACAGATTATCAGGGCAAGAAGTATAGAAGCAGTTTCCCTTGTTCTTCAGACAAGGCACACAATATAAAAGTAACTATTTTTGTCGTTCGATTTGCACTGGCTCGGGCAGAACCATAAACCACACTGAGTTTCGTGACCGTTGTTTTTGATGGTTGGAAACAACAATCTTCTTCAACTATTTCTGATTTGTTCACACCAAACGAGTTACGAAATTGTTAAGTCGTTGATAATCATGTTTTTGTAATTTATTTTCAAAACATTTCTTGGGGGGGGGGGCTTTAGCCCCCTCTCTAGCTAAGTGCCTGAAGTTGGTATCGGTTTCTGATGAGACGAAGTCGAAACGCACCCATGACTATATTAAGTTAGAATTTTTGCCCTTCACGTACAAAGAGAGGCTACAAAAAAAATCACCTTGAGAAGAAATTTTTGTGTTTGCACATTTTTTTTCTCCTTAGGGAAAAATATAGCATAGTGAGATACATGTGTCTGTCGATATAATTAAAATGAAGTGAATGCATAACATGAGTGAAAAGAGACAACTTATATGTAAAAATTGACAAATTATATCATAATAGTGATTTATTAAATATTTTAAATAGTTTGAAAAAAATCCACTGACGAGCAATCACAATTAAAGCTAAATGAACAAATTGTGGTAGATATCGAAAGCACTTTTGATGCACTGGACTGTTATTGAGATGTTGGCTTCAACCTACAAATCCACATCCCCTTCCACCTGTCCAGTTTCCTCCTACAATCTCCTACAATCACCACAGCTGATAAAATTCGGAAGCTTATGGCACGTTGCTATACTTTCCCGGACGCCGGGGTTTGTTATTCAGTTGGCGCCACCGCTGGCAATTACCCGCATCCAAAACATAACATCTTGACGCACATTTCCCCCCAACAGAAGAAACAAAGCGCCATTGCGCGGATCAGAAAGAGAGAAAGAAAGACAGAGAGCAAGAGTGTCAATGCGACTGTTGCCCAGTCCGAAACACCAAAAAGCGTTGGTGAAATTTTCGAGTTTCTTCCCACCTGACCGTGGCAGAGGGTGGTGGGTGGCAAATGTTTTGTCTGGCTTTCAGTCGACACTCGGTATAAAGTATTGTTCCTCGTACTGCATCTCGTTTAGTTGATTCACAACCGAAGTTGAATTTTGGATCGCGAGTTTTCAAGTGTTTCTAGTGCTGGTTGAGTTCCGTAGCAAAACAAGACGTATGACGCGCTGTTTGAGCATTTGGGCGTTCGTACTGCTGGTGACCTGCATCTGGCCTACCGATGTTCAGGGAGCACCAGTAAATGGAATTTGGAGCGGTCTTGGAAGCAACGCAGAACGCAGCTTCAGTTACTACGACCTTCAGAAGCAGTTTGACAGTATTGGGCTTGATTTGAAGCAGATGATCACCAACATGCTGGGAGCGACGCAGGTGGTTTATTGGAAGGATCCGGGCAGGAAACCACCGAGCAGAAAAGGTAGACCAGCGGAAGTGACCGGTACGAATCCTGTGAGGCGCCAGTATGCTTCCGGGAAACGGAAGAAAAAAGCGGTGCCATCAGTGTTTGAAGATTTAATCGCGATCGATACCTGGGCATTCTTTCGGTAGCACCAACAGTCGACGTAGTCGATTAGGGTGGAACTAAATCGCCAAAATGTATGCAAATCTTACGAAAAGTTGTTTGCGTTTAGTGGACTTTAATGAGAATTGCTGGAATTTCGTAACGAGGCTAACTTACAATCGAATAGTTCATTGTTATACGATCTCACTAGTTTCTTGTGTAAGTTAAAAAAATAGTGCAGATTACAAACGTCCGAAATTGTTATCGAAGAAGGTGAAGAAAAGTGTGGTTTTGCGTCAATTGAGTCGAGAAAGCAGAAACGAATCTGCGAACAGCTTGAAAACCGACCTAAAGTGATACATATAAGTGTATCTATTAAACATTTTATTTTTTAGTTATGGTTTTCTGGTTGACGTCGAAGGCGATTATTTTTTAGTGGCAATGAAATAAGCGGAAGTAATTGAAGCGCTCAGAGTAATAATAAAAGAACAGCTAAATTTTTGTTATGTAAATTTCGCTACCAATTTAGGCGCGTTGCAGTTACAATAAAAAGTTAAGTAATCTTATAAAAAACCGAGTGCGTTCTGTGAGTTTTTTTTTCTTTTGAGAAAGCTTTAACAAATGTCAAGCCCCCTTTAGAGTATGAAATGAGATGAGCTCATTTTACATTTTTGTCCGATACTGATGGTGGTAACTGGGATGACGGACCTCTCTGCTTTGTGATTATATTTGTGTATTATCAATGACTTAGTGAAAAGTGAAAAACTAACAAAGGTCGCATCGGCGACCGGTATGAGAGTCCGGTTGAAATGTGTTTCCGACAGTCACGGTACGTGAACGTAAATCTGTCGCTTTGATTGTTATGAACTAACAATAGTGGGTGGGTGAGAAAATCCGAACAGATGGCCTAGATAATATCCTAATTTCCAATTATTATGAAAAATACAGTGGTTTAATCAGTTCACTGGATTGAATGCGTGAACATTTTAAGTGATTTAGCTGCGCAAACAATTCTTAATTCGAAAAAAAAAAATCTGACTTTGACATAAAACTTACAAGAAGACGCTTTGATTAGAATCACAGTATTTGTCGGAAAAGTGAACAAATAATGAATCTGGAACGACAACTTTTACTGACTGGGTTTTCCCAATCTCCAGATTGTATCTTAAAACACCCTAAATTGTACACGATCAGAATTTTTGGATTTACCATGCTTGTTGGTCTGGCCTGTTCTGCATGGCGGCTCAGAAGGTGCTGGTTTTACAGGCCACGAGATGCACCCAGAAGATATGTTGTTCAGTATAACTATAGCACTACTCTTGCAATTCTCCTATACACCTATTATCGACTGCAAAAATTGCCCAATTGCCCCCGAGTTGAGCAACGCAGTGTAATACCACATTATTTTTTAGTAATTGTGTAAAGTTCAACCATTTATTTTTACTTTTCAATTTGTTTATTTGATAAGGCACGTTTGCGTTAGCTTAAAGGTGCCAATTTTGTTTTGTTTTACATTTTAAATTGCTTAAAACTAGGGGATTATATATTTATTTTATAATGAAACTAAGATTTTATAGTTATCTTATACATATTCACAACGGGGGTAATTTATTTTCGTAAGATTAGAGGGATCATTTAGTTTTTATGGCAATATGGTTTGACATTTTAAGTAGGGAGATTATTGGAGCAAATAATTTTTAACTAAGGGGGTCAATTTTACAACTATCTTAAAAGTAGGAATAACTAAAGGGCGTGATTGAATTTTTTAAAGATTCGGGGAGATTAATTAGAGTTAGTTTTATGTGGTAGTAGAGTTGTGCATTTTCAAAGAGATTATGTAATATAATAGTTAAAACTAGAAGAGACAGTAAGAGCTAAATGTTTCGGAAGATATTTGCGGCGGAGGGGTGGGAGGGGATGGGGGTTACACTTCTGGGTATAAGAGCCAGGGGAGGGAGGATGGACAAAGATGACAGAGGGAGAAAATTATAAACTTTCAGTTTCAGGCATCGGGAGATCAACGGCATAGATTACAGACTCGGATGGCCTTCATCAGAAAGAATCATGTACTGGGACGCTGGGTCCTCAAGACGGCAGAGGTTTCGATTTCGTTGTACGGCTCAGATGTGGATGTGCAACACTTCGAGTTACGTGTGTGATGTTCGTACTGTAGGTCACGTATTTGTTGGCACATTCGACAGAGATGTTTTGTGCCGCCTTGGAGTCGCACCAAACCTTCGTGGGTGTATGGTACAGGTGAAAGAAAGCGTTTCTGAGAATGATAAAAATAAGAAGGGGCAGTTAAATTTGTATATTGATGGTTTTTAAGAAGGTGTAAGTGAGGGACATATAGAAGAGATCGAGGCTTGCCAGCACATCTCGAACCGGCACGTTGGTTGGTCTTCATCGGGCCCGCAGGGTATCCATTAACCGAGACCTGGCGGAACTGTACTCGGTGCACGCCCAAAAAATGTGCTCGATGTCGTGATAGCCGTCGCCACAAGCGCAGATACCACTGCCCACGAGCCCAATACGCCGGATATGTGCATCCAGCGTGTAATGGTTTGCCAGGAGTCGGGACATCACACGAATGAAGTCACGACCCACATCCATCCCCTTGAACCAAGGTTTCGTCGAAACCACGGGGACTATCGAATGTAGCCACCTTCCTAGCTCCCCATTGCTCCACGAGTTTTGCCAACTTTCGAGGGTTCTCTGATGAGTAATACTGAAAAATTCGCTGAAGCAAATTGGTCTTTCATAAACGTCACCTTCTAGGGCATCTACATTAGATAAGGAGTCCGCCTTCTCATTGCCCATTGAGAAGGGACTCACACCAAGGTAATCTGGAAAGATTTGTCAAATAAAGCACTCAGTAGCTCCCGTATTTTCCCCAAAAAATACGAGGAACGCTTTTCATGTTTCATTGGGGGAATAGCTTCAATGGAACTGAGGCAATCCGAAACGATGAAGTAATGGTCTGCGGGTAGTGTGTCAATGACCCCAAGGGTATACTGAATAGCAGCTAGTTCTGTGGCGTAAACTGAAGCAGGGTCTCTGAGTTTGTAGGAGGCGGTGAACTTTTGATTGAAAATACAGAATCCAGTGGACCCTTCGAGGTTTGATCCGTTAGTATAAAACATCTTAGAACAGTCGACTTCTGGGAATTGATTAAAAAAATCCACTTGTCGACTTACGTGGTCCGAAATTCCACAGATCTCGTCTTTCATGGATGTGTCGAAGAAAACAGTAGATTTAGAAGTATTTATGAAATGCACACGGTTGGGATTGTAAGAAGAAGGATTAATATTCTGCGCCATGTAGTCAAAGTACAGGGACATGAAACGGGTCTGAGAATTGAGCTCAACAAGCCTTTCGAAATTTTCAATCACCACCGGGTTCAAGATATCGCATCGAATGAGCAATCGATATGAGAGTTCCCAAAATCGATTTTTCAACGGGAGAACGCCCGACAGCACTTCGAGACTCATCGTATGGGTCGACTGCATGCACCCTAAGGGTGCTTACAGAGTGGCCGCGAGAAGCTGAGGCAATCGGTCGATACGAGTTGTGGTCGGACGCTGGTTTTCCTGGTTTTTGGATGGCGATGCCTTTCAGTTGCCTCCAGTCATGAGGGACAGCGTTACCTAGAAGCACATTCAATAAAATCAGCAAGCGTCTTTTTGCAGAGTCTGGCACATCATTGTTACATGATAAGAGAGCAAGTGATAACTTCACCACCGAAAACGGTGTTTTGTTCGCGTTATCGTAAGGGGACGCGGCGCAGTTGGTCTTCTGTTCAGGGGTGGAATCCGGACAAACTTTTTTTTTTTGGCGAAATCGAATATCCAACGGTTTGAATATTAATCGCTCTCGTTAGTACAGTTCCGTTTTCGCATACGCCGGGCCGTGCCGTGCTCATCGATATTCCTCTCGTTAGTTCGTCAACAAACCGGCACCAGTAACTACACACTAAAATTTTCGGATGAAAATTGAGCAAATCAAAAGCTCAGCAATTTAATTTCAACCATTGGCTGAAAACTCATCAATTGATTTGTCAAAATGACAGCACAGTGACCGAATTTTCAGTAACCTGTGCTGGATTACTAAAAAGTCGGCGATTGTGCTGACATTCTGATAACTAAATTACAGATCTTTGGGCAAAAATAATCTGTCAAAAACTTGAAATTAAATCATTTGCTGAATTTTCATCCCAAAATTTTGGTGTGTATTTTACTTGGCATTTATAAAACTCTTCATTCGCGGTGAGGAGTTCCGCAATATCGTGAAGCAGTCGGTGGTTGACTGAGGCTCTAGGGGAATGTAGATGGAAGCAATGCAAAAGTCTTTGCCTTTAATTCTGGTTTGGAAAACGAGCAAATTCAATACCTAGTGTCGAGGGGAGGTCGATTCGATTTCAAGAATAGCACTTTTCGATTCCCAAAAGTACTCCTCCATAAGTGTCTTCTCATTCCATGCGAATAATATTGAAATCGTGGAAGTGTAGGTCTATTTCAGGTTTTGTCCGTAAAATTTTAAAAGAATCGATTTTCGGGATAATGCTTCTGCAATTCCGCTGTAGAACAGTGATTAGATCCATAACCTCATTCGATGAATTAGTCATAGAAGGATACAATCGCTGAAAGAAGGGGCCATTTTGCAGTAAACTGTGGGAGAAAGCTTGCTAAGATGCTCTTAAGAGGGTCAGAAATATTTAGTGCTGTAAAAATACGGTCCACAATCCCAGAGAATTTTATTAAGCCAGCGCTGGTTTCTTTCTCTAGCTGAGAATGGGGTTTTTTGATGTCCCTGGAAGTAGTGAGAACTCTTTTTTTGAGCTCAGGTTTCTGAGACCAGGAGCGACTTGCTTCGGTTTTGCACTAGTACTTCCTCGAGTAGTTTTTTTTTTTGGTGAATCTGGACCATGAGCATAGGGTATTATGGGTTTCTCGTTTGCTCGGGTATACCCTCTTCCCATTAGTTGCGACTTATACTTAATTCAAACGTTTGCAGTTCAGTACTTTCACTGGCTGAAGCATGGGATCTTTAAAACAGCCAACCCCATGTGTCAGCAGATTTGCGGATGGATGACGACCCCGTCACATTCAACCTGATTAGCTGGTACATATACACTTCACTCTTTTGTAAAAGGCACGCAGGAAGCTATATCGTTTGCCTGCTTCAAGTTATTTACCACTACTTGAAGCATACCAAGGCCGATTTTTTTATATTTCTGTCACATACGATTATCACTCCATCAGAACTTGGGAAATCTATAATAGATTCAATCATGTTTTATCTCTGGTTTTGAAAAAAATATACGAACAACCCGGTTGATGAGGGTGGGTGCAATTTCAGTGGGTATTCGATTTTATTTCAATGTCCATTTCGTTTTGGACCAATCATTGTCAGGGGAAGTGATTTTTGCACGGACCTATTGGGCCTATAGTATTAGAGACAAGAATGGGAAATGTTGTATTATAGAAGCACTTAATTTGTAAATGTAACTGTAATCAGGCGGTTTAAAAAAACTGAAAGGGGGAGGGGGCATGAGGAATGGATGAGGTGGTGGTCTGAGTGGGGTTTAAGTAGGAGTGATCTAAGGGGCGTTCTACACGGAAAAAAATTCGTTCATAAATTCCTAGAAACAAGATCACGATTTCGTGAACCGAAGAATTTACGAAAACCATGACCAAGTTCTTGAAATTATGAATAATAAACCTATGAATAATTATGATTAATAAACATTATTAAAACATCTTACAAGGGGGTTTCCGGGGTCGCTGATTCTGATTCTAACGTCGAAAATGTAAAATTCAACATGGCGGATCCAATATTGGCGATTGTATGACCCAAAAACCTCCGCCAATCGAGTTTTATACTAACTGTAACAAAATTTGCAAATTTCGCAAAAAATGGTTGCCATTTTGTTAGGCGCCATTTTGAATTTTCGAATTTTGACATCAGAATCGTAATCAGTTACCCCAAAAACTCCCGTAAATCGAGTGTTATGCTCATTGTAACAAAACTCGCAAATTTCGTAAAAAATGGCTGCCATTGTGTTGCCGCCATTTTGAATTTTCAAATTCTGTTATCAGCATCGTAATCAGCGACCTCGAAACCACTTAATCTATTTATATGCTAGTTGATATTCGTAATTTCCTTTCGTGATATTTTAGTTATGAGTAGAGTGATTCATGCTCATGATTTCAGGATACTAGTAACGGCTTATGTGTGATATATTCATGATTTCAGGATCTTTGTCACGATTTTTATAATTTCTAATCACGTTATCGTGATATTTTAGTCACAAGTAGAGTGATTTATGTTCATGAATTCAGGATCTTACTCACGATTTTTTATATTTTAATCAGGAGTAATGTGTTTTATATTCATGACCTTAGGATCTTAGTCACGATATTCGTAATTTTTATTCACGTTATCTTGATATTTTAGTCACGAGTAGAGTGATTTATGTTCTTGATTTTAAAATCTTTGTCATGAATTGCATAATTTATTTTCACGGTATCATGATATTTTTTTCTAGAGCTTACTTTCGAATTTGACATGTGGAGTGATGTGATTGATGTTCATGGCATCAGTAGTTTTATTATGATATTCGTAATTTCTCTTCGCTTTATCGCGATCTGTTATTTTTTGGTTAGTATCGGTTTTGTATTTGGAGTGTAATGTATTTTTGGTGTTCAGCGCAGTTTTCGTTTTCTACCGAGACATCACACTGAACCTTGTCAAACGAATAACGATGTTCTAGGTCCTAATAATCATCTTATATCTACTGCTCGTGCCTCTTGCTGGTCGCTAACAGCTGGACGTATATAACATTTCATGGATTAGTGCATGGAACAAAAATGATTCCACGAATAATACTTCGATTTTGTGAAATAGTTCCCGTGAAAATTTCATGACCATGTTGCAAGAAATTGAAAATGATTAGGAATATCTTCACAAGCATGCAAGATAGGTCCTAGGTCAAGTATTAGGAATCATGAGCTAGTTCACAAGCCCATGAATAATATTTCATGATTTTGTGAAATATTTTACATGCACGAATGGTATTTGTGACTATTGTACTAGGAATCATGAACCGGTTTATGAGTACATGATAATGTTTGATGATTTCGTGAACTATTTCTCGACCACGAATGGTATGTCGTAACTATTATACTAGGAATCATAAACCAGTTCACGAATACATGGAGAACATTTTATGATTTCGAGAACTGTTTCGTGAGCAAGAATGGTAAGTCGGGACTTTCAGTTCACGAATACATGAATAATATTGCATGATTTCGTGAAATATTTCCCAAACCCAAATGATAAATCGTGACTAGTATACTAGGAATCCTGAGCCAGTTCACGAATACATGAATAATATTGCATGATGTCGTAAACTATATTACGACCATGAATGGTAAATCAGTACTATTATACTAGGAATCATAAAGCATAGTATATTAAGAATCATGAATTAGTTCACGTGAATTGTATAGATTCATGAATAAAATTCCGAATTTCGTGAAATATTTCACGAGGAAGAATTCAGACTTCAGAATTCAGTTTTCATTTTGTGAACTAATGTTCCTAAATCTATGAATAACATCAAGTCAATGTTCTTAAAATTGTACAGAAAGTCGATTTGGTAATGACATGGCGGAAAACATGACTTAAGTTCACAAAACAAAAACAAATATTTCCACTAATAAAAGCGTTACGCGTTTTATTCATGGTCCTGTTTTCTTAACGTAAAAACCTATTTTAATCCACCTAGCGGTGCAATTGTGCCTTTCTCAATCATGAATCACGAGAATGTGTGCGTTGTTTATACTCATTAAAAACTTTTAAATGCATATATTACATTTTATTATCATACATCACATGACAACTATATACAGGAAAATAAATCATTATTCGAGTTCTAAAATTTTGAAAAAGAAAAAAACAGCCACGGTAATATTGAACTGAAAAAAGGTGCGAAATCGGCAAAGTCACAAAAAGTCGATTTTTATAAAAAAAAATTTTCGAGATAACATTAAATCTCGACGTTTCATGCATTTTAAAGATATTTGGCATCAAAAATACGAATTCGATTTCTGAAATTTCATGGGGTCCCCCCTTTGAAAAAAAATTTTGAGTTCCGGCTTATATGGGAATTTCATGTGTGACCGGACCGTTCAGTCTATATTTCCGGAACCATACAAGCGATCCGTGCGAAATTTTACAGACATCTGTGGGGATAATATAGCTATCATTTGGGACTAAGTTTGTGAAAATCGGCCCAACCATTTCCGAGAAACTGATATGAGTTTGCTAGTTATGAAAGATGGCCGCTTTTCCCGGGCACTTCCGGAACCGTCTATGGTGGTCAATGTAGTCAACGAAAGTTTGTTTGGCCGTCGGTGACCTAGAACTGCAAAGTTAAGTTATTTGAGAGACATTTTAGCGAAATTTTTACCTTTTTTGCTTCCATCGGGGTATCGGTTTGAATCACAATTTGCTATGTGATCGCACGCCACAACCCGTAACTCCGGAACCGGAAGTCGGTTGGGGATAAAATTTAATAGCCATTTACGGGGACGCAACATCTTTCATTTGAGACTAAGTTTGGTTGATTCGGTCTAGCCACCTCCGAGAAACCGATGTGACTGTTAGTCTGAATTTGGATACTTCCGCCGGGGCTTCCGGAACCGATGATGGTGGCCAATGTGACCAAAGAGACTTTGAATGGCTGTTAATGACCTAGTACTACAAATCGAAGCAGTTGTGGTCACATTTTGGAAAATTTTTCACCATTATACATTCATTGCAGAATTTCTTAAAATCGACGTTTTCTGCGTGATCGTACTCATCACCCTGTAATTCCGGAACCGGAAGTCGGATCCATTAGAAATTCAATAGCAGCCTATGGGAACGTTGCACCTTTCATTTGGGACTAAGTTTGTAAAAATCGGATCATCCATCTCTGAGAAAAGTGAGTGAGATTGTGTTCGCGTACACACACACAGACGCACATACACACACATACATACACACACACATACATACACACACACACAGACATTTGCCGAACTCGACGAACTGAATCGAATGGTATATGTCACTCGGCCCTCCGGGCCTCCGTTAAAAAGTCGGTTTTCAGAGCAATTGCAATACCTTTCTATTGAGAAAGGCAAAACGTGGTTGTTCCGGAATTCATGGTACTTTATTCAGTGAGTGATGAGCTGACTCTGTATTAAGGTGTACCAAAATGACATCATGTTAAAAAAGTCATCGGGCTCACTTCTTAAATGAAAGGTTAGGGTATCAGGACCACTTTCTTCTTCGGAGTGAATTTACTAAAACGCTCCCTACTGGTGGCGAATTTTGTTTTTTTGTTTGAAAAATTTCCAATTCACGCTTGTTGAAGTGCTTCTGAACGGTCTTAGATTTTTTCAGCATTTTTTTATTTTTCTGGATCCAAATGGTGAAGTTTGGTTAGTTAGTTTATACAAATTTTGAAGTACAAGAGCGGCAGAGCCATTAAAACTTAGTAAAAAGTGTAATTTTTGGTGTTTTTCATTAATTTTTCTTCAAAACTGGGTATCTACAAATTTTTAAAAGTAAAGAGAACACTTCAAATAGTTGAGCCAACTATAGGGGCGTAATTTTGTTGAAGAAAGTTTATTGCCACGGTAAAAGGGGTATGAGTTATATAAGTTTTTGTTATATAACCTTCGACATTTTTAGCAATTCATCAAAAATAAAATTGTTCCAAAAAATAAAACAATTCAAATGTGCTTAGACCACATATTTTTTTTGGAAAATAAAAGGAAAATGATATAAAACGGCGTTTTCTTTTTGTCTTTAGTGCGTCAGCATCAGGTTTAATGAGAATTTGATTATTTTTTGTACCATCAATTATAAAAATAATGATAACTTTACTAATGATGTCTCTATTTTTTTTTAGAAAAGTTAATTCTCCATAATTACTTCTTGGAGGCTTATTCACCAAAATTATTGCACTAGAAGATGCGCTGTATTCTGTTGTAAAACTTTTTCCAAAATACAAAGCCTTCAAAATTGACTATTTCGAAATTATGTGATCTAAAACGTAAAGATCAGTTTTTCAACATTCACCCACCCCTACTGCATTTTTCTTCACTCTAAGGTATCTAACATGGGAATGAGACTTTATATACAAACTCTGAATACTCTAATCAATTCGGCATACAAATATATGCTGTAACTTGCCACTAACTCGACATATTTGTTTAATTTTCATGATTTTCAACCCTACTAGGTGCTTATTAATATACTAAATAATTAAAAAAATCGTCAAATGCTCATAAAAACCGATTCTGATGTAGTAGAGACAACAAGAAAACGCCATTTTTCATCATTTTTCTCATATTTTACGAAAATCAAAATGCGGACTAAGCACACTGAAATTGTTTTGATTTGTGGAACAGTGTTATTTTTTATGAATAGCATAAAATATCAAAAGGTTATCTAGCAAAAACTTAAATAACTCATACCCCACTAACCGTAGCTATACACTTTCTTCAGCAAAAATACGCCCCTATATTTGGCTCAACTATTTGAAGTGTTTCCTATACTTTTAAAAGTTTCGAAGAAAAACTAATGAAAAACACCAAAAACTACATTTTTTACTAAGTTTAAAAGGCTCTGTCGCTCTTATAATCCACAATTTGTACAAACTAACTAACCAAACTTCTCCATTTAGTTCTCCAGAAAAACAAAAAAATGCTGAAAAAAATTTAAGACAGCTCAGGAGTACTTCAACAAGCATGAATTTGAAATTTTACCTAAAATCGGCCCATTTTTCGAAAAATCAAAATTCTCCACCAGTAGGGAGGCTGTGGTTTTTATCCATTCTAGGGAGTGTACTTCTGAGAGGAGTGGCGTGAACCGAGTACGTCCAATGCGTGCTGTTTACATCGCAGCAGACGAGGGCGGATGAAGGGATATGCTGCCAAAGACTAGATGTAGTTCTCTGTGTATTGTTGGTAACATATAAAAACTGGTATATTTTTCTATAAACATATTCTAATTTATATATCAATTATATTCAATTAAATACACTAAATACGTGTCGATTTCTTACCTCATGGAAGGAATCGAAAGTCTTATTGTAATGTTATAATCCATTTGATACAAACATTACATTAAGGCGGGGTTGATTAATGGAACGATTATCTCGGAACACGGTTTGCCCTGTATACGAAATGGGTGATCGGAAAATTTATTGAGCTAGCACTTTCCTAAATCCAGGAATCAAGTTATTTGCAGGTATGTATATAAATACATGGAAATAACTTTTTTTGTAAACCGCTGCCGGACAGTGGGAGATAGGATGGTTAACACACGCACACACACACTCAAAAACAAAAAATCGACTTTTAAATTTTCCTTTACTCCCCTCTGAACATACATTAGTTTCTGCTTCTATCAACTCAAGAATCGTCGTAGTGATCTAAACTGGCAAACCCAAGTAATTCTGTACCCATTTTAAAAAAGTTTTGCATCATTTTAATATCATAGTGGTAACCGTTTATACGGGTAAATTTCTTTGTGGTCGCACTCTTAAAACCGTTTCTCCGGAACCGGTAGTTGGATCAATTAAAAAAAATGCTATAACTGCCTATGATAGCGTTTATTAAAAATAAATGATAAAGGACAATTTTGTGAACAGATTTGTGTGTGGAATTTTCACGACTACAACCTTTACTTTTCTTTGATGCTATGCCACAGGCTGTACACAATAAACTGGATCGATGATATACCTTTTCCCTCGCTAAAATTGGCGAATTTCTGCAAGCGAAAGTGATATAACTAAATTTCCGGTAAACGAAATCTTTGGCAAAACGCGAAACGCATCGGCGGATGCATAACCGTTTTGTCTACGCTTAATTTTACCTTCCTCGAGTAATCCAGCCGTTACACGGACGTCTACGAATTGTAAAATACCTTCATCAAGATCAATTATAATTCATCTCGCGCACGTGGTCCCGCTCATAAAATATCCGCGCAAATAATTAGTCCGCGATGCTTAGACTCGCCGGAGCCCACCAAATCAAGAGATGTGCTGTTTGGTTTAATGATTCGTCTGTGCCATCGTCCATTGAGGCTATACAAACAGCGCGCTGAAAGAACGCCCAATTTGCGGACCAAAGAAAGGCGAAGAAAGGCACATAGAAAAGATACCCACCAACGAGCTAATATTATTTCAATCACCTCTACGCTGCGGTCAAGCGATGAGTTAATGACCATGAATGCCTATTGAGGCTTCTTCGCCGCCAGCGACTACCACACTTCAGTGCGTAGGAACGCACACCCTCGCCCCTCCCAGTTGTGTCCACTCCACATGTGTGGATACTGAAGTAATTGATAGGTACCTACTTGCTCAGGGAAATGGTTTTAACGACTGATGTTTACAACCGTCCCGCTTCGGCTCGGCAACGGAAAGTATACACACCTCACTTGAACTGCTCGCGTCATTTTACCGGAGCGCGCTAACTGCGGGAATATTTTGGCATATTTTAACGATTGATCTTATACAATTACCGCTAATGCAAATGTTGACGAAAGACGATCCGCATCTTGACTGGCACAGAAAAGAGGGAAGCTGGAAGAAACTTCGGACATGAGCTGTTTAGTATGCGGTAGAAAGTTGTGTGGCCTACTGATGTCAAGGCTGTGAATTGTTGCATTGCTGAGCAGAGTGAGTGCAGTGCAGAAAATACTTGGTCGGTGTCAGACAGGACCAAGTGACATTTTATTGATGTCGAGAAACAAAAGTAAAGTAAAAGTAAAAAGTTTGAATCGCGGCATTCTTCACGTTATCATTCAGAATGAATTAATGCCGTTATTGCTTATTGTCCAATATTCCAAATTTGGCTAAAGGGAAATGTATCATAGGAGATGCCACTTTTTAATATTTTGCTATTTAGTTCGATTTGACTTAACACCGGCCACCGGTAAAAATAGGTATGTTGAGATTTTAAGAGACACGATGGGTTAATTTAGATTGATTCAGTATGCTTACTAACTTTCTATGTACAGAAGGTACTATATATTAGAACATAACTACCAATACATACCTACACATTTGCCCTGATCTATCGCTGGTTTGAAATCACTCTACACGCTAATAATCGGCAGCGAAGTTTATTGAAATAGAAGATCAAGTTCCACAATGGAATATAACCAGTACCAAGGTTTCAATTTGTTCCACTCCACTTTCACGAACAATACGACTCCCATTTGAATTTCCATATTTCTGCTAAACGAACAAACTAGATGTATCTAAAAAATCATTATAACAATTTATGTACATGACGATACAAATATTTCACATGTTTCGAGTTGGATTGAGTTGCACCAGAACTCACTGACTGTAAACAAAAACAATGTAAATCTGCAGCAACGGAATTCTTCGATTACGCATTAGCGGTGATCAACATTGCGGAACTAGTGACTGCGCTGTTGTGCGTGAGGGTTCGCTCTGCTTGTCCAGTTAAAGATTGACTTCTTTCCGATAACAACAATGGGATTAAATGTGGAGAGTGCTTTAAATCCCATACTATGAAACTAAGCACTACACTCCTCTGTTTGCATCGAAATATTGTGTATTTCATACAAAATTTTACTGCCAAACAAATTTTTATATTTGGTGGGAAAAAAGGTTAATCGATTCCCTACAATTTTTCAAGGCCATGGAAAACTTCATTCACACCAATATTAATAACCTTTTTGGAAAAAATACATCATTGTTATAAAATACGGATTTACATATACTCTCTATTTAGGGTAAGGTGGGGCAAATCCGACCTAGTAAACAATGGTTTTTGCTGTAAAATGCTCATTTTACATCGGTCCAAATCGTTTTGTATACCAAATTAAAGGTTAGACTTTTGGGCAACTTTCTATGTATAGTATTTTATTCGTATCTTGGAAAATTTTGAGATGCAAGCGTTTTACGAAAACACTCATTTTTTCTGTTTTCAAAAATGGTGGGATAAACCCGATCGCCTATGTTTTTGGTTGATTTAGTACAGATAATACAGATATATTATATTAATATTATTGGACTAAATTCATCAATCCACGTTTATATCTTAAATACGTTCATTTAGGCCCAAATGCTTTAGCTTAACGAGGCCGATAATTCATTTTTTTAATTACATGTTACATGTTAGTGGGGGAAGGGAAAGCCGTATTTAGGAGCGGCTTGCTCCCCTCTCATGTAAGTAAAGGAAAAAGGTAGTAAGTGGGATACATATTGTGTAATTGACATCGTCGTTTGCTGATTGATCATTGTGGCGGATATGCACACTTTGTTGTAGTGTTGTAGTTTCCAGCCTGTAATCGCAGGGGCGAGGGGAGGGTCGATATTTCGGATAATTATTGGCACTCTGATGCTTATTTATTTATTTATTTATTTCGTCAATCAAGTGTAGACTACATTATACAAATATTAATTGCTTATATACTATCCTGTAAACTATTTCTATGTACTATGATGCCGTAAAGAGTTAAAAACTGTTTTAAACCTGTTCGGGGCATGGTAAGGTCAATACTTTCACAAATGCTCGTTATACACAGCCATCATCTGGTTTAGTGGTCCGAATTTAGCATAGTCTGTACGGTGATGACCTATCGCGAACAAATTTCTATTGCGTAATTGACGAGTAGGAGCATATAAATTTAATTTTGACAATATGTAAGATGAGTCAATACGTTGCATGACGATATCGTTTAGAAACGAGATCATAGCATAGTCCCGACGTTCTTTCAATGTTTGAATATCTATCAACATACAACGTGCTTCATAAGATGGAAGAGGGAATACTGTCCATCTTAACTTGCGTAGTGCATATAATAGAAACTGTTTTTGGATTGACTCAATTCTCACTTCGTGTTTTTTTAAGAATGGTGACCAAACAATACTACAATATTCTAAAATAGACCGAACATATGCTACGTAAAGACTTTAATTGTGTAAGGATCTTGAAAGTGATATCCGAAGCATTTTAAAAAATTAAGCATATTACTAGCTCTATGAACAATTGTGTTGTAATGTTCCACAAATTTTAATTTTTTATCTAAGATAACTCCTAAATCTCTTATTTTATCGCATTTCTGAACGGTTTGATTACCTAATGTAATTGACATGGCAGCCGTGATTTGTTTTCTGCTAAAAGTCATGAGATTATATTTTTTAACATTTAATTCCAGTAAACATTTACAACACCATGTATAAAAGATTTGTGTTGCATTGTGAAAAACATTATAGTCATTATTATTTCTAATTTCTAAAAATAGCTTCATATCATCCGCATATATGAGAATTTTAATGTTTTTTTTAAAATAAGAGAGATGCCGTTGACATATAAAATAAAAAGAAGAGGTTCTGTGAACCTTGAGGAACCCCCGAAGTAACTTTAATTATATCAGATTTCATCTCATAGAATTTTACTATTTGCTGACGATCTGTTAAATACGACTTAATCCAATTGAGGACTCTCATCTCGATTCCCAATTTTTCAAGTTTGAATATTAACATGGGAATGTCCAGCTTATCGAAAGCTTTGCTGAAGTCAGTGTAAAGAGCTTCTATATGATTTCATTTATCCATGGCATTTAACGAGTAATCAACAAATTCTAAAAGGTTTGTACTAGTTGAACGGCCTTTAAAAAACCTATGTTGTGAATTTGTTATTTTATGTTTGACTTGGTTGAAAATGGTTTTATTTATGATGGATTCGAAAAGTTTGGGAAAGCAAGACAGAATGGCAATTCCACGATAATTGCGAATATCAGATTTTTTACCCGATTTATAAATAGGTATTAAAAAAGATTTTTTCCAATCTTTTGGGAAAATACTAAAAGTGACTTATTGAACAGCCAGAATAAAGGTGAGGTAAGCTCAGTTGCTAAATTCTTTATGAAAGCAGGTGGAATTCCATCAGGTCCTGAGCCTTTAGTGGCATCTAGATCATTGAGACCAGACAAGATATCTTGAACATTAATGTGACTGACACCAACATCCCTTGAATAATCAGGAAAATAAGAAAAATATTCAAAGTCACGATCATTGTCTGAATAGTTAGAATAAGTTTCTCGAAAAAATGTTGCGAAGAGATTACAAATATCTTTTGAAGTTTCACCCTCTTTCCCACCTAAAGACATTTTTGATGGGAAGTTGCATGAATTCAACTTAGTTTTGATGTAATTAAAAAAGTTTTTTGGGCATGACTTGATCTCATTTTCAGTTTTTGCATTATACACAGTTAGTGCCGAAGAAATAGCCAAAGTTAGTTGGTCACGAATGTTGAGGTATTTTTCCAAATTATCCTGATTATTGTGTTTTCTGTAAATTTTGTGAGCTTTTTGCTTCCGATTTTTCAAATTAATAATTTCCTTGTTGAACCAAACTGGATTTTTGGATGCATGATTTCGTCGTTTTTTCGTGAGTGGAACTTCCTCCTGCCATAAAATATTATAAAAGATCTCCACTGCACATTCAATGTTCTCTTGATTCTTTAAAAGGGACTGCCAATTAGCACTGCTTAATTTATATTTAATATTTTCATAATTTGCTTTTCTATAATCGAAGACGTCCTCGAAGTCACAATCAATGGAATTATGATTCTTGTGCACAAAAATAAAGAATTCTATTGCTGCGTGAAACGTTTCATTTTTCCATAAGGGAGAATGAGAATCATCAACACAGAAATCTTCATTAATGTTTGTTAATAGCAGATCTAAATAACGATTGTGTTGATTTTTTATATGGTTTATTTGATTGAGTCCTAGCAATGCAATTTTCTCAAACATATATTGTAATGTTTCGTTTTCACCAACGACAGGAAGTAGAATGCTCTCATTTTCAGAGTCAGGAATAAAATCTAAGTTGCGCTGATTAAAATCACCATAAATATGAACTTTAAATTCTGGAGGAAAATTAGAGATTATTTCTTCAGCTGCTTGAAAGAAAATCTCATATGTTGATTTGCAAGCTAGATCCGGTGGAAAGTACACTGAGACAAAAATGTGGTTTTCATCAGCGATATGTGCTTTAACCCATACATGTTCAAATTCTTTGAATTTTGGTGAGACAATAAGATCGGAATTAAATATAGATGAAACTGCGATGAGAACTCCTCCGCCTGACATTCTTTGGGTTAGTCGTAAATCACGATCATCTCTAAAAACATTATAGTCACTACCAAAAACCTCTTCACTTTTTACATCCTCATTCCAACTTGTTTCGGTACCTAGAATTATCGAAAATGAGAAGCCTAATATATTCTTATGGATTTCGTTCATCTTTACGGCGCTCCTCATTCTATTTAAATTTTGACAGTAAACCAAAATTTCAGTGGCTTTCGAAGAAGGTGGTTGTGATTCGTTATTCGTAAAAATATTGTTTAAAACTATTGTACTGTTACCAGCTGCGTCATGCTTGTCCTGGTCCGCCTCTGAGAAGTGCGTTAAAATTGGCGAAAACACGAACGTTCACAGGAGCAAGATGAACAATGATGTTGATTGTTATGGTGATTGTTGTTAAGACCATTGTTGTTTCTATTGCAAATGCTGTTTCTGTTGTTGTTGTTGCTGTAACTGCTGTTTCTGTTTTCGTTGTGGTTGTTGTTATTTCTGTTGTAGTTGTTGTTGCTGTTGTAGTTGCTGTTTCTGTTGTAGTTGCTTATTCTGTGATTATTGTTGTTGTTGTTGTTGCTGTTGTTGTTACTGCTGTTAATGTTGTTGTTTCTGTTTCCGTTGTGGTCGTTATTGTTTATGTTGTGCCTGTTTCTATTGAAGTGGTTGGGGGTATTATTGGACTTGTAGCTGTTGTTTTTGTTGCTATTGTTGTTGCTTCTATTTTGGTTGTAGTTGTGATTATTGTTATTGTTGTACTTATTGCGGTTCCTGTTCTTATTGCACTTGCTATCTTTGTTGTTGTAGTTGTTATTGTTATTACTGTTGATATTGCTGTATCTTGTACCCTGTTTTCTTCTCGATTTTTTACTCTTTGCTGCTTTATCTTTCTCTTTTTGTTGTTTAATACGACGCTGTTTACGTGAGTCATATTCTGACCAGTCGGAGCGCCACACTCTTTTCGAACCAAGTGTGCGCCATCCATCTTTTGCCACTTGATTATGCTGCGAACCTGAGATAGCAGTTTTATTTGAAACGACGGTCAATTCGTTCATCAGACTGGGGGGAGACACCGCAGGTGTCAAACGAGCATTATTAACACTGGTTTCCAGGGTACTAATTGTCGCGGCAATTGCCCTTACTTCGTCTAAAATATCGTCGCCAACAGCGCTGGCTTGTGATTTTATTTCGTCAAGAGCATCACGAGCAGAAAACGACTGGTTACCGGTATGTTCGTTGCTTTGAGACGCCATGTCAATGGTTATTACGCTTAAATTTTGAACTTCGCAGCATATTTTTTTAGCTCACGAGTCAAGTCAGTTGTGAGCTCCACCACGTACTCCTCAATGCGCTTCCTTGTGGATTCCATAGATATGTTGAATAATGACGTTATATGATTTTTTTAAAACAACGAGCTCATCGGCCTTATTGACCGCGTTGTTTTCCATAGTGCGCGATAATGTTGACACCGCATAATCAACTTTCGCGCAGGTGATATTATTTACATTAGTCACCGCTTCTTTCAGCTTGTGATCAATGTTGTCGAACAGTTCACCAAATGCGTTCAACTTTTTGATGTCAGCAGCCATTCGAAGATTGGAATCCGTTTGCGTCTTGATTAAATTAAACAGCTGCTCCTGTTGGAAAAGCACTTTACGTGTGTCAATCCCCGTTTTAAGATTATGCTGACAATCCGAGCATAGAAGAATCATAAAAGACGTGATGTGATGCTCTTGGTGCCGTTGCACTCCTACACAGGCCGCGTGATACGATTTGTTGCAAAACTCGCACTTCCATAAGAAACGATCATCACTAATTGAACACGATCGAACACTGCACGACATAATGCTGACTATTTTTTTCGAAAATCGCGCGCGGCTTGAATTAAATTAATCAAATAAATACTTGTAGCGTAGCGCCGTTCAACTACGTCTACAACCGGTAAAGGTCGACTAAGATGCTGTCATGATATTCTCTATATCATCTGTATGTGAGGTATGTCATGATGTTCTGGATAGATGGTTACCATGAAGGGTATGCACCGAAGACTCGTGAAGCAATGCCATATTGTAGATACAGGGATAGGTTGGTGAGATTCTACTGTGAATGAGAGAGGGGAAAATGTATTAAACTTGGACATCAATAGTTTTCAAAAAGATATAGATAAGAAAAATATAGGGGTGGTCACGGCTTGCCAGGACGTCCCGGACTGGCACATAGGGTGATCTACCTCGGGCCCAAAGGGAATCTATTAATTGGAACCTGGCAACACAGTACTCTGCGCACAGCCAAACAACATGCTCGATGTCGTGATAGCCTTTCTCACAAACACAATGATTACTTTCAGCAAGCCCTATACGACGGAGATGCGCGTCAAACGAGTAATGGTTGGACATGATCCTTGACATCGTATAAATAAATTCCCGGTTCACATCCAACCCCTTAAACCAAGCATTCGTTGATACCTTCGGGATAATGGAGTGTAGCCACCGTCCCAGCTGCCCATTGCTCCATGAGGTTTGCCAACTATTGAGTGTCCTCTGATGAGAGATAATGAAAAAGTCATTGAAGCAAATCGGTCTTTCGTAAGTGTCGCTTTCTAATGCGCCCACCTTGGCTAAAGAGTCCGCCTTCTCATTGCCCGCAATAGAACAATGCGACGGGACCCAAACCAAGGTAATCTGGTAAGATTTTTCAGATAAAGCACTCAGATATTCGAGTATTTCCCCAGGAAATACGGTGAGTGCTTTCCAGGCTTCGCCGCATGGATGGCCTCAATGGAGCTGAGACTGTCCGAAACGATGAAGTAATGGTCTGCGGGCAGGGTGTCAATGATCCCGAGAGTAAACTGAATGGCAGCTAATTCTGCAACGTAAATTGAAGCACGATCATTGAGTTTGAATGAGGCAGCAAGATTTTCGTTGAAGATACCGAAGCCTGTGGACTCGTCGAGAATTGATCCGTCAGTGTAGAACATTTTGGCGCAGACGATTTGATGGCATTTGTTATAGAAAATATTTGGGACCACTTGTGGGCGAATATGGTCCGGAATTCCACAAATCTCTTCCTTCATGGATGTATCGAAAAATACAGTTGGATCAGAAGTATCTAAGAGATGAGCACGGTTTTTTATTCATTTCGTTTATTTGATAGGTTCAAATGCGTTAGCTTGGCGGTGCCAAATTCTTTTGTTTTTACATTTTGGATATTTTAAAACTAGGAGGTTACAATGTTGAAATATTTTTTTTAAAAGCGAAAAATTTTACAGCTATCTTAAGACTAGAAATAAGATTCTATATACAAGAGAGGGGCAAAAGATTTTTTTATGAAAAATTTTAAAGCTAGGAATTCAATAGTAATAGTTTTTTAGGAAATATTTACAGTTATCTTAAAACTAACAATATAGTTTGGTACACAAAAGGGGGAAAAAATATTTATGAAAAATTTCACAGGTGTTTTAAAACTAGGGATACAATTCTATTTACAAGATGGGGGACAATAATTTTAACAAAGAGGTAAAATTACAACTATCTTAAAACTAGGAATACGGAATACAAATTTAAACTTTTTTACCGGAGATTTATGCTTGGTCAATATTCAGAGGGGGGCTTATTTCCAAAATCTGTGTAGAAGCAGTTGTATCAAGGACAGGGGAGAGAAGGCGTAGATGGTGACCGGGAGAGAAGAGCAAAACTTGCAACTTTCGGGCAAACGAGAGATCAGCGAAACAAATTAACGCCTCAGTCTAGTAGGTCGGATTGGCGGATGGTATTCTTCGGACCCACGGGGAATCCTTCAAAAGTCATCGGACCTCGAGTCGCTCTCGCTTCAGTTTCCGTAGTGGTAAGTGCGACGGCCGTTACATAGTGGCAGTCTGGAGTTGATCGGTCCCACAAGGCAGGAGAAAACTTCTAAAAACGAGAAATAAAAAAAGAGGGGCGAAATTGGGATATTTATCGTTTTTATGAAAGTATAAATAAGGGACATATAGGGGAAATCACGATTTGCCAGAATATCTCGGACTGGGACATTGGGTGGTCTACCTCGGGCCCGAAGGGAATCCTTTAACTGAGACCTGGCGTCCAAGTACCCGGCGCATACCCAGACAACGTGCTCGATGTCGTGATAACCCTCGTCGCAAGCGCACAGACTACTCTCCGCAAGCCCAATACGCCGCAAATGCGCATCCAAGGTGTAGTGGTTGGACATAAGTCGGGACATTACACGAATAAAATCCCGACCCACATCCATCCCCCTGAACCAAGACTTCGTTGATACCTTTGGGATAATGGAATGTAGCCATCGTCCAAGTTCACCATTGCTCCACGAGGTTTGCCAACTGTTGAGTGTCCTCTGACGACAAATACTAAAAAATTCGTTGAAGCAGATTGGTATTTCGTATATGTCACCATTTAATGCGCCCGCCTTTGCTAATGAGTCGGCCTTTTCATTGCCCGGGATAGAACAATGAGAGGGGACCCAAACAAAGGTAATCTGATAAGATTTTTCAGATAACGTACACAAGCACTCCCGTATTTTCCCCAGGAAATATGGGAATTGCTTTTTGGGCTTCATCGAACGAAGTGCCTCGATGGAGCTGAGGCTGTCCGAAATGATGAAGTAGTGACCTGTGGGCAGAGTGTCGATGATCCCAAGGGTGTACTGAATTGCAGCTAACTCTGCGACGTAAACTGAAGCGGGATCATAGAGCTTGAATGAAGCGGTGATAGTATTGTTGAAGATACCGAAGTCAGTAGACCCATCGAGATTTGATCCGTCAGTGTAGAACATTTTGTCACAGTCGACTTATCGGAATTTATTATAAAATATATTGGGGATCACTTGCGGGCGTATATGGTCCGGGATTCCATGAATCTCTTCCTTCATGGATGTGTCGAAGAATACAGTAGAATCAGAAGTATCTAGGAAACGAACACGGTTGGGAGTATATGAAGAAGGATTAATGCTCTGTGCCATGTAGTCGAAGTACAAGGACATAAATCGGGTTTGAGAATTAAGCTCGACGGGCCTCTCGAAGTTTTCAATCACCAACGGGTTCAGAATGTCGCATCGAATGAGCAGTCGATATGAGAGTTCCCAAAATCGATTTTTTAGCGGAAGAACGCCCGCCAGCACTTCGAGACTCATCGTATGGGACGAGTGCATGCAATCCAAGGCAATGCGCAAGCAACGATACTGGATTCTCTCCAGTTTGATGAAGTGTATGTTCGCAGCGGAGCGGAAACAGAAACACTCGTACTCCATCACCGACAATATCGTTGTTTGGTATAACCTGATCAGGTCTCCTGGATGAGCACCCCACCATGTTCCAGTTATTGTTCGGAGAAAATTGATCCTTTGTTGGCATTTCTGTTTCAGATACCTAATGTGACATCCCCAGGTATCTTTAGAGTCGAACCAGACCCCGAGATATTTAAACGTGAAAACCTGGTTGATCGTTGCACCCATTAATAAAAGCTGGAGTAGCGCCGGCTCACGCTTCCTGGAAAAAACAACCAACTCAGTTTTCTCCGTGGAGAACTCAATACCCAGCTGAAGAGCCCAAGCAGACAAATTGTCCAAGGTATTTTGTAATGGTCCTTGCCAGTCGGCAGCTTTGGGCCCTGTAACAGAGACCACGCCGTCGTCTGCAAGTTGCCTTAGCGTGCATGAATTGGCAAGACAATCGTCAATGTCATTCACGTAGAAATTGTAGAGTAGGGGACTTAGACATGAGCCCTGGGAGATAAGCACGGTTGACGTTATACGTAGATGAATTGATGTTCTGTGTCATGTAATCGAAGTACAAGGACATGAATCGGGTCTGAGAATTAAGCTCGACAAGCCTTTCGCAATTTGCAATCACCAATGGGTTCAGAATATCGCATCGAATGAGCAATCGATATGATAGGTCCCAGAATCCATTTTTCAGCGGAAGAACGCCCGCCAGCACTTCGAGACTCATCGTATGGGTCGAGTATATGCAACCCAAGGCAATACGCAAGCAACAATACTGGATTCGCTCCAGTTTGATGAAGTGTATGTTCGCAGCGGAGCGAAAGCAGAAACATCCGTACTCCAACACTGATAATATCGTTGTTTGGTACAGCCTGATTAGGTCTCCTGGATGGGCACCCCACCATGTTCCAGTTATTGTACGGAAAAAGTTGATACTTTGTTGGCACTTCTGTTTCAGATACCTAATGTGACATCCCCAGGTACCTTTAGAGTCGAACCATACCCCGAGATATTTGAATGTTGAAGCCTGAGCAATAGTTTGATCCATTAATTGAAGCTGTAGTTGCGCTGGTTCACGCTTTCTAGAAAATACGACTAGCTCAGTTTTCTCCGTGGAAAACTCGATACCCAGTTGGAGAGCCCAAGCAGACAAATTGTCCAAGGTATCTTGCAGTGGTCCTTGCAAGTCGACGGCTTTAGGACCTGTAATAGAGACCACACCGTCATCTGCAAGCTGCCTTAGCGTGCAGGAATTGACAAGACAATCGTCAATGTCATTCACGTAAAAATTGTAGAGGAGAGGGCTTAGACATGAGCCCTGGGGAAGGCCCATGTAGCTAAATCGCGATGTCGACAAATCGCCATGCGAGAAATGCATTTGTTTTTCAGACAACAGGTTTAGCAAAAAGTTATTTAAAATTGGCGAAAGACCATGCTGGTGCAACTTCTCGTAAAGAATGTTGATAGAAACTGAATCGAAAGCCCCCTTAATATCCAAGAATACTGATGCCATCTGCTCTTTGTTAGCATATGCCATTTGAATTTCTGTTGAGAGCAACGCAAGGCAATCGTTCGTCGCTTTGCCTTTGCGGAAGCCAAATTGTGTATCTGACAGTAAGCCATTTGTTTCGACCCAATTAACGAGGCGAAACAAGATCATTTTTTCGAATAACTTCCGGATACAGGATAGCATTGCAATCGGACAATACGAGTTGTGGTCGGAGGCTGGTTTTCCTGGTTTTTGGATGGCGATGACCCTCACCTGTCTGCAGTCATGCAATGTTACCCTCAAGAAACCTATTAAATAAATTCAACAAGCGTCTTTTGGCAGAGTCTGGCAGATTCTTCAACAAGTTGAATTTGATTCTATCTGGCCCCGGGGCTTTATTGTTACATGATAAGAGAGCAAGTGAGAACTCCACCATCGTAAACGGTGTTTCGTTCACGGTATTGTAAGGCGACGCGGCGCGGTAGATTTTCTGTGCCGTGGCGGAATACGGACAAACCTTCTTGGCGAAATCGAATATCCAACGGTTTGAATATTCCACGCTCTCGTTAGTACTGTTTCGGTTTCGCATGCGTCGGGCCGTGCCCCAAAGAGTGCTCATCGATGTTTCTCTTGTTAACCCGTCGACAAACCGGCGCCAGTAACTGCGTTTCTTAGCTTTCATTAAATTTTTCATTCGCTTTTCTAATATCGCGTACACTCGATAACTAGTAACTAATTCGTCGTTCCGGAAGGTTTTATACGCGGCAGCTTTCATCGCGTACACATCTGAGCACTCTTTATCCCACCACGGGTTGGGAGAACGTTTTCGGGTGTTCACGTCGGGTACTCGTTTCGTCTGAATTTGAATCGCGGTATCGAGAATCGAGTTGGACAAAAACTTATATTCTTCCTCCGGGGGAAGTACCTGTGTTGAATCGATAGTTTTGGATATCTCAGCAGCGTAGTACTTCCAATCAATGTTTCGTGTGAGGTCATAGGGAACATTGATTGGTGCCGATGGTCTTGAACCAGTGGTGATTGCAATTACAAATGGTAGGTGGTCACTACCGTGGGGATCAGATATTACCTTCCACTTGCAATCTAACCGTAGTGATGTCGAGCATAAAGATATGTCCAGTGCACTTGCTTGCGCAGGTGGTCTAGGAATCCGTGTCATTTCCCCTGTGTTCAGAATTGTCATATTGAAGTTGTCACAAAGGTCTTCAATTATCGAAGATCGATTATCGTTGTACAGACAGCCCCACCCCGTACCGTGAGAGTTAAAGTTTCCAAGACAGTGACGTAGCCAGGGGGGGGGGGTTTGGGGGTTAAAACCCCCCAAACCAAAATTAATTGGATTGAAAAAAAATAATTGATACTGACGAATTTAATTTAATATTCCACAAAATATTTTTGGAAAAATATTCTCTGATCACTACATTGAGAACTGTGTTTAAAGCGTCATGAGAACTTTTGGAAAATTGTGGCAAGGGGATCTTGTAACTTATCTCTTAGCCAAAATCCCATAGTTGTCAAATTACTTCTATGTAAAATAAAATAACTGTCTGAATTATTATGAGCACATTTTTGGAAAGATGCTTCAAAATATGGATTAGAGACAATTTTTCGAATGGGAATCTAAATTTGAATAGGTTGATTGCATATAAAACATAAGCTTGTTTGCCGAAAACTTGCATACATTTCAACATTTGCTGAAAATGTTTTTTTAGATTGTGTAGCGTTTAGACAACAATCCAATATGGTTAACAACAAGAATAACATTTCAGATACTAGTTGAAAGCTGATATAATTTTGTCTCTAGCAGGTCAGGATCGGTTTTATGAGCATTGGATTTTTGTTGTATTATCAACTATATGTATAGCCTCTTAGCAGGATGCATTGAATGGCGTACTAAAATTTTGTGTGCTACGTACTAGTGCTGCAAGTTGTGAGGTTGACTAATGAAGAAAAGTAAAATTAATGCTCGATAAATTTTTAACGGTCACGATCACATTCATTCGAAACTGCCAAATTTCGATTTTGAGTAACATTGAAGAATTTCAAAACGTAAAACTGTTCATCTACTGATAGAATAATTTTGACGGTTAATCCTCCTAGAAGTAATTATAGAGAAGAATTACTCTTCAAGCATATTTGGGTCGAGACTTAATGTCTCCAGCAAAGTTTTCGAAAGTGCTATTTCAAACAACTTTGTCAAAGACATAAATAGCCCACATATTCAGAGTATCGAAATATAGTAGTAGAAAACCTTTACAACAAGCTATTCTGAAATTACTGTATTTGATAAATCTCTTCTGCGGTAATTAAATAATAAATTCACATTGCGTTCAAGGTGCCTTTGAAGCTTACAAAAAAAATAAGGGAACTGGATTTAAAACAAATAATTCCCAGATATTAAAAGGACTCAAAAACACAAAGAGTGATTCCATTTTCAGAAGCTAGCATCAATTCGGCGCTAGCTTAGTCCGCCCACCAAGTTAGTGTCGGATTCTGATGAGATGAAGTCGAAACGCAAGTTTCAGTTCCATCCATCCATAATTTAGTTATAGGTTTTGTGTTCTCAACTCGCAATGATTGTTTTAAACAATTTTATCCGTAGCACAGAAAAAAATAGTTTTCACCTAAATTTTTCTTCACTAAGGAGAAATATAGCAGGCCCAGTCCATTTAAATCCCTATATGTTGAATTCATGTAGCCTTCATATTTTCAACAAAATTGTTTGAAATGACATTAACAAAAACTTTGCTGAAGGCACCATGTCTCTTAATATTTTTGAAAAATTAATTCACCATAATTACCTCTATGAGAATTAATCACTAAAATTTCTATATCAAAGCAGGCGCTGTTTTATGTTGATATCTTCCCGAAGTTGTCAAACCTTCAAAGCCAAGGATTATTATATTAGGTGATCTTGAACGTTGAAAATTTTTTAGATCATTTATCCCACTTTAAAAGATCGCAATTTTTGACTTCATTGACATATTATACAAGAAAATAATCTATAGAGGTTTGAAAACTGTTCCATGTTGATCCTTCTTATTTGTAGACTGGAATGACATCTGTTAGACTACTTATGTTTTTGAGTTTTCAATAATTTATCAAACTCATATTAAATTTTAGCATTTTTTCAAAAAATTTGCGATTTTCATCAAAACCCCCTCCAAACCAAATTTCTGGCTACGCCACTGTTCCAAGAAGTAGGCGGGGCGAGGGAAGGTTTTCAATCACGTTGGAGAATCGTAGATATTCCATCATGGCCCTAAGAGGAATGTAAATAGAAGCAATGCAAAGATCTTTGCCTTTGATTGTTGTTTGACAAGCGACAACTTCAATGCCTGGCGTCGAAGGGAGGTTGATTCGATTGAAGGAGTAGCACTTTTTGATCCCTAAAAGTACCCCTCAATATGAGTCTTCTCGATCCAAGCGGATAATGTTAAAATCGTGGAAGTTGAGGTTTATATTAGAAGTTAGCCATGTTTCACATAGGGAAAATGCATCACAATGATTGTAATTTAGCAAGTGTTTTAATGAATCAATTTTGGGGATAATACTTCTGCAGTTCCACTGTAAAACAGTGATCAGATCCGTGATTCCGTCTATTAAGTTAGCCATCGAAGGATACGATCGCTGTAAGGAGGGGACATTGTTCAGTCAACTGTTTTAAAAATGTTCTTACTGTTGGTAGAATAGCAACCAGCAAGCTTTTCAGAGGATCAGTAATGTTGAAAGCTGTGAATATCCAGTCCACAATGTCAGAAAATTTAAGGAATCCCGTTTTAGGTTGAGTTTCTAACTGTAAAATTGGAGCACTTGGGATTTTTGGTGCCCCGGGGAGTGCTGGGAACTCCTGGTTGTATCTCAATTTCCCAAAACCAGGAGGTATTATCTTCGGATTTGTACCAGCACTTCCAGTTGATGAATTATTTTTATTTTGTACGCTTGTTTGGGACAACCTAGGACCCTTACGAGGAAGTTCAGGCGAGTTCTGATTAGGTCTTTTCCTAGAGTTTCCAAGCAGAACCAAAGAACGCCCCTCGCAAGGATCGTTAGAAGCGTTATCGTCAGTTGGCAAGAGAGCGAATGGGTTTTCGGAGATAAGTGGAACAGCTCTTTTAAGCATTTCTGCGTAAGAGCATCGGTGTGGCCGTGTGACCTAGCTGCTTGCAATTGGAACAATTCATAACCCGCGGTACAAACATGCGTACAGGTAGACGAGCTCCTCCCACTTCAACGTAGCTCGGAAGTGCAGATCCGGCGAAGGTTACGCGAAACGAGTCTGATGGATAGTAATTCCCATCTTCGATTAACTTTGAGTGCAATTGCTTGCACTCCAAAATCTTAACTGATTGAAGGTTAGGGTCCTTAAAGCGGCCAACCCCATCATTCATCAGATCATCGACAGTTAGATCCGCATCACTTACCACACCGTCGATCTCCACATCATGAGAAGGGATGTAGACGCGATACTCCAGCGTAAAGAGGCTATTGCTAACGATATCATTGGCCTGTTTCAAGTCAGTAACGACTACGCGCAGTTTATCTGACTGAACCTTTTTAATCTCGGTTACGGCCGAGTAACGTTTTGTCAGCTCCCGTCCAACAGTTATGCTGTTTAACGGTTTATTTTTGGGCCGAAAGTATACCACCCAAGGACCAGCGGATCCATCCTGGTAAACCTTGACTCGGGGGGGGGCTGTGAGACATTTGGGGGAAAGTGGGGGAAGTAGATCGACCATAACATCATCTGTCTCCGAATCAGATATACGTTCTTCTTCCCCATAAAATCAGTGGTACATATATGATATATTTGTCCCTTTTCTATGGTATTTAGTATCTTTATGGAACTGATTTGCGATCATAGGCAGTTTGGAACTTATCAATTCGTACGCTGCACAAGATGTTTCTGGTACACGCTTACCAGCCGTTACTTAATTTTGGGTAGAAACCAACTCAAAATGGACTAAAGTTCATCTCCTTACTTTGAGTAACACACTTTGAACTTAAATTTTGGGTTGTGTGAGCCCAAAATTTAGATACTACATGGACAATCCAAAAGTTGAGTACTGCTCCGTCAAACCATTCGGAATCCTGAATGGAGTCAGCATGGAATCCAGCTCAAATGCAGCAACCGATTGAGTCAGAATCGGTTGTTGCATTTGAGCTGGAATTAATACTTACTACATTCAGATTTCCGGAATGGGTTTAACTGGGTGAGTGGCAACCCTCTAAGAACGATTGGTTTCAAAATCGTCCAATGAAGGACGTTCGTTGGACCAATTTGGACAACGTCCAAATAACCGTTCAACAAACGTCCATCGTTGGACTCGTGTTGAGCGGTTTTGAAACAATTTTTAGGGCATCTCAATGGGAACCCCAAATGCTTCCCAGTTAAACCTATTCCGGAACCGGTTCGGAATTCTATACTAATACAGTGTTGATTCCAGTTCAAATACAACAACCGATTCCGACTCAATCGGTTTCGAAGCCGGTTGTTGCATTTGCCATACTGACTACATTTAGCATACCGAATCAAATTTCGAATTGTACTTTGGAGATTCTTCTTACTGGGAAAACTGGTTATACCTAGATAATTATTATTAGCGTAGTACTAGTAGGTAGAATTAACCAACTTATTGGTGAAATGCTCAAGTTTGTTCACTTTCCTGGATTCCTAAGAAAATCAAATCGACCAAACTGCACCTAGTTATTTGACAATCCAATCTGAGTAGTTTTTACAAGAACAGTACAGAATATTATAGGGATTGGCACCAATTAGTATTTCGTACGTACCACGTACGGATGGGGAGAGTGGGCATGCCAGCTCCTTATCATAACAATGCGTGGAAAATGGACGGTTTTATATCCCCACCCATTGGGGCATCTCTCTATATAATGGATTGCTTCACAACTTGAAATAGGATTTTGTCATTGAAAAGTGAATCTTTTTAAAGCCAGTGGAATACGCATAAGTGTATCTGTTTATGGGTTCACCCATTTCCTTTTTGGCTCTCATGAAAGTGACAAACTGAATATGACGAGTATGTGAAGCATGAGCAATTTATTCTAGAGAGATTGTCCACTGCTACTGGTTCTTTCCTTGCTACAATGGATGGCAGATCAAATCATCATCATCATCATCATTACGCTAGTAGTAATTTTCCAGGTAATCCAGCCAGAGCCTAATACCTATTCAATGAACGATAAAATTCAGAGAATTCATCTTCTTCCTTTCCTTGCCTCTTTTGTCGCTAAATGCATGAAAAAATAAAACAATAAAGGCGATGTCCCCTCTTCTCTCGATTCTACGAAAACGAGTAGCAGCAGCAGCGACTTTAGTTTTCCTATGACAATCCGACATTTCAATTTCGTTTTGATGCATGCTCAGTAATTTGCGATTCTCATTCATTAAATGAAATTATTGCAATGTGATCTAATAATGCAACTAGAACATAGTTAAAATGAGAATTATGCACACCGATCAGGCTTCCGCCTTACAAAACCATCATTAGCTCGCAAATCAACAGAATCGAGCATCGACAAATAAATATCCTTGCTAGTGTATTTTCGTTTCCCCAGCAGTAAGTTCAATATCGAAGTTACCAATATCATTCTCAAAGCGTTCGTTCACATCATCTCAAAGCGAAAACGAGCGTGCGGAGAGAATAATTAAAACGCTCTGCTACATGCTTGCTTTGTCCTAGCCCGTTGTCTCATTTTGGATTTCGCAAAGTGCTAGTGGTATGGAAAGAAGCTTTGTTTTTTCGTCAGGATTGCCTAATTTTGGCAAATGAAAAAAAACATTTTCAGACTCTGCAGCCAGCTAACGAAAAATTTTAATATTGTGATGCTAGAAGGTTTCTAAAGTAAATGAAGAAAATCATTACAAACAAATGGTTCGAAGAGTTAAGCGGATCATTAATCATAAAACATTACCTACTATTTAATGCAAAGTGATCTTTCCAAAAAATAAGTACGAAGCGATGAACTTGAATTTGGGTAACTGCCATTATTCAAAACCTACCCAATACGAAGTTCACAGTGACGAACTCAAATTATGGGTTATCGCCATCTTCAAATTTCTGTACAATTTTGGGCTGTCCATGAATACACTTCTCGACAAACATATGATTACGGCCTAAAAGCCATATGTCAAAATCCACTTTGAATGAAAATTCCGGACAAACCGTTGCTAGCCGAACACAGTTCACAACAGTTTATGAAAGAGAAAACTTTTCTCTTTCGTTTACTATTAACATCTGTGATTGGCGCGTAACAGTTTGCCCGGAATTTCCATTCAAAGTGGATTTTGACAGTTGGCTTTTAGGCCGTAATCATATGTTTATATGACTTCTTCGTGAACAAAATTAACCTAAAAAATGAGTAACTTTGATTTTCAGTGTATACTACGAATTGGTGAGCGCTAATCAGAGGGGTCCGATACCGGGCGACTCCATTCATTACCTTCCGACAGTCGCACTAGTGAACTAAAGGGCGAACACGAAATTATTGCGACACCGAAAATGTCATGCCAATTTTCTTATGTTTAAAATCAAACCAAAATTTTAGGGTAGTTTTATACATATATTTACTTCAAAAATCAAAAGAAAAGTTAATCGATGGGGCCTTGAGTGTAAAATTGAACGCATTTTCGCTTGATGCCCTCCATCAAAGTCTTTACAGTGTCATCCGGTACCAGTTTCTCAGTTTTTTTTTTCATTTTCTAAACTTGTCCTTCTCGTCTTTGACTGTCTTCTTGCTCTTCCGCAGTTCCCGCTTCATAATTGCCCAGTACTGCTCCACCGGGCGCAGCTCCGGACAGTTTGGCGGATTCATGTCCTTTGGAACAAAATGGACAGAATTGGTCTCATACCACTTCAGGACACTTTAAGAATAGTGGCATGATGCCAAATCTGGCCAAAATAGCGGAGCTTCGTCGTGCTGCTGCAAGAATGGCAAAAGGCTCTTCTCGAGGCACTCAGATTTGCAGATCTCGCCATTTACTGTGCCCTTTGTCACGAAAGGCTCACTCCTCAGTCCGCAAGAGCAGATGGCCTGCCAAATGAGATATTTGGAGGCGAACTTCGACATTTTCTTCTTCTTAAATTTGTCGTCCACATAGAACTTGCTCTTGCCGGTGAAAAACTCCAACCCCGGAATTTGCTTAAAATCGGCTTTTATATACGTTTCGTCGTCCATCACACAGCAGCCATATTTTGTCAGCATCTTCTCGTAGAGCTTCCGTGCCCGAGTTTTAGCCGTCGATTGTTGCCGCTCATCGCGGTTTGGGAAGTTCTGTAGCTTGTATGTATGTATGTGTTCTTTGCATTCAGGACGTAGCTCTGCGACATGCCGATCTTTTTAGCCAAATCACGGCTTGAGACGTTGGGATTTGCTTTAATCATCCGCTTCCCCTTTCCCTCCGTCTTTTTGTTCCCCGGTCCCGGTTTTCTTCCAGCTCCTTTGCCGTGGTCCAACGTCAACCGCTCCTGTAACCGCTTCAACACTCTGGAGACGGTTGAATGGTGAATGTTCAACATTTTTCCCAACTGCCGGTGCGACAGGTCAGGAAATTCCAGGTGTTTGTAAAGAATTTGTTCTCTCGACTCGCGTTGGTTCGCCTCCATTTTCGTTGAATCGAAAAACACGACTTCGAGTTTGACAGCATGTAAACAATACACATCAATGAGAAAGTGTGCAAAATTTGGTTGATTTTTACCCAATGGTAAAAAAAAATTATGCCCTGTTGAATGTGTCGCAATAATTTCGTATTCGCCCTTTAAATGCACGCTGTTCTGAAAATCTAGCGAAATCGTCTTAGAGCAGGTGCGGCTGCTCGTTCAGTGAGCCATTTACGCGACTTCATGAGGGTTAATGATAGAAGAGTGCATCATCTTCAACTGAGGAAACAATTATTTTCTGATATCAAACATTTTTATAGCGGTAGCATACAAGAATCTGTAAAATTTAGCAGAATATTTTTCCCATCTCCAATGTATTTACGATGTTTGCCAATTTTCATGAATAACGAAAAACGATTTGACCTAACCCAGTGTGCCCAGGCGTAAAGACGGTATTGCTTAGCATTCTGGTGTAGACGACCATAGACGGCAATGGAAATTTGCATGCTACTATTTCACTGAACTCGACCCAAATGTAGTTTAAGTTAGATTAAATATAGGAAAACAAGACGATGATTATGCAGCAATCTTTGAAATTCTCAATGAACAAGTAATACATTCTATTCTGAAATACATTGTTGGTTCTTAAACACTTTCCACCACAAAACGGTCGAAAGAATGAGCAAAACAAATATATTTCACCTCAAAATATCACTAAACTTTGATAGATAACCAAAGCTTTACAAAATTCAATTATCCAGAAGTACCACGAATAGTGGTCAGTTAAAAAGATGACATGCAAACTTAGCTAATTGTTGAACACTCAATGTTTTAAAACAACTTTTAGTCAAGTTTCAAGCAATTGGAATTATATAACTATTAAATTAAAGTCTAAAAATATAAGCTAGTTTTCCAATTTTGAGAATCACTCTTCAAATTCGCCAACTCTTCCCACTCGACTATTATCAATTCGACGAAAACATATAGCAATCAGCAGGCGCAGGAGGTGCTGCGATAATGTTCCGAATCGATTACTGCACCGCGCGGCCGTTGATTACCTGTGTTATGATGCTCTGCTTGCGAAATTAACCGCGAGAAATGCAACTGATTGTTGTTGGTGTAAATGTTCGACCGAAAGACTAGCGACCAACGGCCAGCGAGCGGTATATCCGACACCGTCGGAGGGCACAAGGGAGACGTGCAGTGGAACTTATTCAAAACACTTGACCACTACCTACTACCGTTTACCGTAGGCGCTCAAGGCAGACCACTTCTGCAGCGACTACTTTCGTCTTCTCGTTTTAGTTCCATTTGGCGCGTTCCGAACGTAAGTCGTTTTATGCGTTTTTGCTGGAGAAAGAGTTTACCGCAGAAACGAGCACGCGACCAGCCTAACAACACACAAAATCACATCATCCAGTTCCCTCTCTTTTCGGTGATTGTCAAAGTGTCAGGTGAACGTGAAGCGCGAAAACGAAACTGTAAACCGGAATTTTACCTTTTTTGTGGTGTGACGATCATCGAAAGTTACATAAATCAATCTACCCGACACGAACAAATTAAAACCGCAAGACCGTAGTGGAGCCTAATTAAATCTCTTCTCAGTGACAGCAATTTTTTCCCAAAAAAAAAACGCAAGTTCAACGACCTTCAAAGGGCCTGCAAATGAACCATGATCGGCAGGTGCATCATCCTAGGGCTCTCGATCCTAGCACTGCTGGAAGCGACACCGTCGCAAAGTGCTGCACTTGAATCAACGTCAAGTGGCAGGGCACTGACACTGGAACTCGCAAGGCAAGGATTTTTTCCACTGGAAGTGAACGTCCCGGATGTGATCAATGGAATATTGTCCGTGTTTCGGTTTTTGTGGGCCCGTTTTCAGAATCTGTTCGGTCTCGCTGGGACATCGGAAATCGTCGGAGCAAAGGATCCTCCCTTGCCTCCCGGTCCTTCAACTCCTTCGCCGGCGTTTCAGGCACTTCCGTGGGCACCGGAGGACGAAGTGAAGACACCGGTCAAGACGGTCTCGATCGAGGTCGATGATCCCGTTCGACATCCGTCCAGGCATAACACTCGCATCTGGAAGACAAAAAAGCAGAAAAAGAAGATGAAACGGAAGAAGAGTAAACTCGATACGGCCTGGGAGCTGATTGCCATGGAGGAGGGATGGTTCTAGGGAGAGATAGAGAGAGAGAGAGACTGTGTGAATGTGAAGTGAGATGTGAGAAGTGATTGTACATACAAAGTAGAAAGTAAGAACGGATATTTATTGACCTAATTTATTGTTGGTTAAGTAAAAATAAAGGAGAGAGTTTATATCAACAGAGGTGCTTGTTTTTTCGTAGGAAGAAGCCATGGATTTATTGAATGAAGTTATTGATTTCTTCTCAATTGTGTATTTTTTGTGGTGTTGAGTGGATTGGGAAATTCGAACTTATTGTAAAAAGAAAACAATGTCCATGACGTAAACTGTGCAAAACGAGGAATTCAATTTGTTGAAGTTTTTTTTTTCTAACAGCATTGAACAAATTCAATAACGATGATATTTGCTTGGAGAATGCTTCATTTTTATTTGGATGCAGTGAGAGTTCGTTGAGGTTATTGTTACGTGTTTTGATCATAAACTTAAAAATCATAAAGATCACTGGTCACTGGATCCAGAGGGGCGCGTGTCCAATAGAAAAGCGTTTCGATACAACCCTTTTGCGAATACTTGCTGTAATTTAATATGAAGTGTTCTGCTGTTTATTTAGTGCATTGTAGCCTATTGAATCAATAGCATTCCTGAATAATACAGATAAGAGTAGTCCTTGGTGGCTTCCTCGAGGATATATTAAACAATTCTACCAAATTCTACGTCACTCAGCGTATGTAGCGTTTCCATTTTCCAATTCATGCATCAGATATATTTTGTACAAAAGGCGTGCCCCCCTTTTACCGTCCGGCTGGAGTTGTCTACGAACAAGATTGTTTTCTAAGATCAATGCCCCAAAAAATAAATATTTGATCGATGACTTAATTCTAAACAGCAATTGCATAAAACGCAATCCACAAAAGGACATTTTTATACCATTTTTCATTTAATTTTACTTGAATGAATTTTAAAGAAATTCCTTCGGTGAGAAGAGACGTAAAATTAAGCTTGCCAAAACCTAGAAAATACGTCCAATTGATGTAAAACATTGTGGTTGTTATTCGACGTCGCATGCAATTAAAAACAAAGGTGTTATATGGTCAGTGTTGAGTCAGATCGGACTAAGTGACAAAATATTGATATCGAGAAAAACGCAGCATCCTTTACATTATGATTGAAAATTTATTTTTGCCATCATTCTTATTTATTGTTACATATGTCAAATCGTCGAATGTAGCTGACGATATTCTTTATCCAGAGCTATCATTATCTCATTTTTTTGATGTTTTGCGACTTAGTCCGGTCTAACTTAACACCGACCATATGTACGTACAATGATTTCTTTTCTAAGTTATACGTTGTATATTCGATTATGTTGTACGTTGCTCAACAACGTATTTCAAAGTTACTTCGAATCAGTGGCGTAGCCAGAAATTTGGTTTGGAGGGGGTTTTGATGAAAATCGCAAATTTTTTGAAAAAATGCTAAAATTTAATATGAGTTTGATAAATTATTGAAAACTCAAAAACATAAGTAGTCTAACAGATGTCATTCCAGTCTACAAACAAGAAGGATCAACATGGAACAGTTTTCAAACCTCTATAGATTATTTTCTTGTATAATATGTCAATGAAGTCAAAAATTGCGATATTTTAAAGTGGGATAAATTATCTAAAAAATTTTCAACGTTCAAGATCACCTAAAATAATAAACCTTGACTTTGAAGGTTTGACAACTTCGGGAAGTTATCAACATAAAACAGCGCCTGCTTTGATATAGAAATTTTAGTGATTAACTCTCATAGAGGTAATTATAGTGAATTAATTTTTCAAAAATATTAAGAGACATGGTGCCTTCAGCAAAGTTTTTGATAATGTCATTTCAAACAATTTTGTTGAAAATATGAAGGCTACATGAATTCAACATATAGGGATTGAAATGGACTGGGCCTGCTATATTTCTTCTTAGTGAAGAAACATTTAGGTGAAAACTATTTTTTTCTGCGCTACGGATAAAATTGTTTGAAACAATCATTGCGAGTTGAGAACAAAAAACCTATAACTAAATTATGGATGGATGGAACTGAAACTTGCGTTTCGACTTCATCTCATCAGAATCCGACACTAACTTGGTGGGCGGACTAAGCTTGCGCCGAATTGATGCTAGCTCCTGAAAATGGAATCACTCTTTGTGTTTTTGAGTCCTTTTAATCCCTGGGAATTATTTGTTTTAAATCCAGTTCCCTTATTTTTTTTTGTAAGCTTCAAAGGCACCTTGAACGCAATGTGAATTTATTATTTAATTACCGCAGAAGAGATTTATCAAATACAGTAATTTCAGAATAGCATGTTGTAAAGGTTTTCTACTACTATATTTCGATACTCTGAATATGTGGGATATTTATGTCTTTGACAAAGTTGTTTGAAATAGCACTTTCGAAAACTTTGCTGGAGACATTAAGTCTTGACCCAAATTTGGTTGAAGAGTAATTCTTGTCTATAATTACTTCTAGGAGGATTAACCGTCAAAATTATTCTATCAGCAGATGAACAGTTTTACGTTTTGAAATTCTTCAATGATACTTAACATCGAAATTTGGCAGTTCCGAATGAATGTGATCGTGACCGTTAAAAATTTATCGAGCATTAATTTTACTTTTCTTCATTAGTCAACCTCACAACTTGTACTCAGTACTAGTACGTAGCAGACAAAATTTTAGTACGCCATTCATTGCATCCTGCTAAGAGGCTATTCATATAGCTGATAATACAACAAAAATCCAATGCTCATAAAACCGATCCTGACCTGCTAGAGACATAATTACATCAGCTTTCAACTAGTTTCTGAAATGTTATTCTTGTTGTTAACCATATTGAATTGTAGTCTAAACTCTACACAATCTAAAAAATACATTTTCAGCAAATGTTGAAATGTATGTAAGTTTTCGGTAAACAAGCTTATGTTTTATATGCAATCAACCTATTCAAATTTAGATTCCCATTCGAAAAATTGTCTCTAATGCATATTTTGAAGCATCTTTCCAAAAATGAGCTCATAATAATTCAGACAGTTATTTTATTTTACATTGAAGTAATTTGACAACTATGTGGTTTTGGCTAAGAGATAAGTTACAAGATCCCCTTCCCACAATTTTCCAAAAGTTCTCATGACGCTTTAAACACAGTTCTCAATGTAGTGATCAGAGAATATTTTTCCAAAAATATTTTGTGGAATATTAAATTAAATTCGTCAGCATCAATTTTTTTTCAATCCAATTAATTTTGGTTTGGGGGGGGGGTTTTAACCCCCATACCCCCCCCCCCCCTGGCTACGCCACTGCTTCGAATGGATCGTATAGTATTTTAGTTTTTTAGCTAAGCTAAGATGAAGTGGTTTTCCGCGATCTTCTTTGTGATGAGTTGAGGCAATATATCTTATTTTCTATGTGATTGTCAGTTAGAAGAGGTAGAGATCGCCAGCGTCTCTTGGCAGAGTCTGGCAGATTCTTTAACAAGTTAAATTTGATTCTGTCTGGCCCTGGGGCTTTATTGTTACATGACAAGAGAGCAAGTGAGAACTCCACCATCGAAAACGGTGTTGCGTTCGCGTTATCGTGAGGGGACGCGGCGCGGTAGATCTTCTGTACCGAGGCGGAATCCGGACAAATCTTCATGGCAAAATCGAATATCCAACTGTTTGAATATTCCACGCTCTCGTTAGTACTGTTTCGGATTCGTAAGCGCCGGGCCGTACTTCAAAGAGTGCTCATCGATGTTTCTCTCGTTAGTCCGTCGACGAACCGGCACCAGTAGCTACGTTTTTTGGCTTTCACCAAACTCTTCATGCGCGCTTCCGCCATCGCATACTGTCGGTAGCTAGCTGGCAGCACGTCGTCCCGGAAGGTCATATACGCGGCGACCTTCTCGGCGTACACGTCTGAGCATTCTTTAACCCACCATGGGCTGGGAGGACGCCTTCGAGAGTTCGCATCTGGTTTAGTCTGAGCTTGCATCGCGGTATCGAGAATCAAGCCAGCCAGGAACCCGTACTCTTCCTTCGGAGAAAGCTCTAGAGTAGACTCGATTTTGTTGTATATCGCGGACGCGTAGCTCTTCCAATCAATATTTCGTGTGACAGATTGTATTCGGTAGTCCTGAACCATTTGCAATATTAATTGCGATTGACAGATGGTCGCTGTCGTGGGGATCAAAGACTGCCTTCCACATGGATTCTAACCACAGCGATGTCGAGCAGAGGAACAGGTCTAAGATGCTCGTACGCGCTAGAGGGGCTGGAATCTGTGTCATTTTACCCGTGTTCAAAATGGTCATATTGAAGTTGTCGCAAAACTCATGAATTGAGGTAGATCGATTATCGTCATGAATGCATCCCCATGCCGTACCGTGAGAGTCGAAAACTAGCCTCGGTGCGGGTAGGAGTTCCGCAATATTGCAAAGCCGTCGGTAGCTCACTGAGGCTCTAGGGTGGACGTAGGTGGAAGCAATTCAAAGGTCTTTTCCTTTAATTCTGGTTTAGCAAGCGACAGCTTTAATGCATGGTGTCGAGGGTAGGTCGATTCGATTGAAAGAATAGCACTTTTTGATCCCCAAAAGTACTCCTCCGTAAGGGTCTTCTCGATCCAAGCGAATAATATTAAAATCGTGGAAGTGTAGGTCTATTTCTGAAGTAAGCCATGTCTCGTATAGTGCAAATGCATCGCATTTCATGTAATTTGGAGATTTTAAAGGAATCGATTTTCGGGATAATGCTTCTGCAATTCCACTGTAGAACAGTGATTAAATCCGTGACCTCGTTCGATGAATTAATCATTGAAGGATACAATCGCTGAAAGGAGGGGCCATTTCGCAGTGAACTGTATCAAGAATGTTTTACTGCGGGGAGAAAGCTTATCAAGATGCTTTTAAGAGGGTCAGAAATATTTAGTGCTGTAAGAATACGGTCCACAATGTCAGAGAAATTTATTAAGCCAGTACTGGTTTCTTTCTCTGGCTGAGATATAGAAACACTTGGGGTTTTTATGTTCCTGGAAGTGCTGGAAACTCCTTTTCTGAGCTAAAATGACTGAGACCGGGAGCGACTTGCTTCGGTTTTGCACCAGTACTTCCTTGAGTAGTTATTTTAGGGGGGGCATGAAGAGACACCTTCTGGCATTTACGACGAAGCTTGGGAGCGGAAATGTTCCTTCTTTTTCTATTGCTTCTAGGCACAGAAGAAGATGTTCCCTCCTGGGGTCATCACAGTCGCCTTCATCAGAAGTTCATGACCCGCGGCACAACGAGGCGAACAAGTAGACGAATCTTGCCAAAGATGAGGTAGTTGGGTAGAGCAGAACCGGCGAAGGTCACCCGATAAGAGTCTGAGTTGACGTATGTTTTTTTTCCGTCAGTTGCGACTGATGCTGAAAGCAAACGTTTGCACTCCAGTATCTTCACTGGCTTAAGCATGGTCCATGTTTCAGCAGGTCCACACAAATAGGACTAGAATCGGAAACGACCCCACAGACTTCAACCCTTTTAGCTTGTATATACACTCTGTACTCCTTCGTAAAAGGCCCGTAGCCAGCAATATCGTTCGCCTGATTCAAACTATTTACCACCACCCGAAGCTTATCAGGGCGAATTTTCGATATTTCTGTCACGGCCGAATATCGGTCCGTCAGAACTCCAGAAATCTGCAATAGATTCAAACACTTTTTGTCTTTAGTCCGAAAAAAGATAACGAAGGGTCCGGTGGCCGAGTTTGGATATAATTTGAGCCGGGGAGCCGATTTTGTTTCGACGTCCATCTTAGCTTGAGATGAACCGCCGTCAGGGGAAGTCATTTTTGCACGGGCCTATTACCCAGTGCACGTTAGTAGGAGAACCAAGAAAGGGAACGTAAAAGATAACTGTACTTAACTGTGTGTACCGTTATCCAGACGGCTAACTAGAAGAACAATGCTTCACTGGTCACTGACCGGCTAACGGTACTCAGAAACAGAACATCGAAAGGAAAAAAATACTGAAACCTCGACGAGGCAGAGAGTGCGCAAGATAACCTTGAATGCGGATTAGCACTATACTTTGTCGATGTAGACTGGACGGACTGGCAATAAAACAGTTCTGTCTCAACTGAGCGCTCGAAAACGGTAACTGTTAGTTGAAAGTAACTCAATCTATGGAGTGCAATTGTCGAAAAGCGTTTAGGAACCATCCATAAATGACGTAGCATTATATGGGGGAGAAGGGAGTTTTGTATTTTGTGATGATGTGTGACGACAGGGAGTAGGGGGTCATGTCATGCTACGTAGCTTTTTAAAGGAGAATAGGGGTTGACCATTTTCCGAGAGCTTGAAGCTCGTTTTTCAATAACAAAATCTGCATAACAACAGGAGCCTATTGATGCATTTAACTTCAGATTTATGTTTAAAATTGTACTTCGAACCATATGCAAAAACCTTTAGTAGTTTTAATAAATCAATAAGGAAGAAATTAACAATGATTATTTTGTTTAAAGGTGACTGAAAAAAAAATGCTGGAAACATTATTATCGGTGTTTGTCTCGCTGAAAGAGTTTTTTTTTTCAATATAATTTATATTGAATTTGCTTTATGCGGTGAAAACAGCGAAAACTTACAAATCCTTTTAATACAATTTTTTAAATTTTTGCATAATGAAGCAAAAATTGATCAAGAACGATGCAGTCCACGACCACTACTGTTCTACCGAAGAAGAGAAGGAATGTTAGTTCGACACTCGCTGTTGATACAGGCCGAGACTACCTCTGCATCTCCACGAGCATCACGGGAAAGGACTAACACTAATAGTAGGAAAGGTAAAAGATCAGGAGGTTTGTCTTCGTAGACAATATGAAATGTAATCGTGCAATTTGAACTCGGGATAGCCGCCCATCGGAAGTGTTGTTTCCAGGGCCGCCGAGAGGGGGGGGGGGACCGGGGTGTTTCCCCCCGGGCCCGGAGTTTTGAAGGGGGCCCGGATTTTTAACAGACTAAAATTTTGACAAATACTTTTTCGACAAAATTGTATTTGAGCATGCAACTAAGAATTCAATATCTTGTGTATGAGGTAACTAGAATAGCGAAAATTCTAAACTACTGCATATTTGATATCAACTATGTTTATACAAACCTAATTCTCACGTCGTAACAAGATCAGACTCGAGCGGGCATAGCGGAATTTGTACATCGAATGCCATGTACGCAGCTCACCTGGGTTCGAATCCCAACCCCGCACACAGGAATAGAGATTTTTATAGGGAAATTCCCAGCCTGAATGAAGAAGCGAATGACCTTAAGATTAAAATGTCTATGATCGAAACAAAAATATTTGAGTCATCAAAAACTCTTGATATACTAAAATAATTCGAGATTAATCCAAAAATTTAAATTTAATTAAACAAAAATATGATCAGACTTGTAAGGGTTAAACAATTAAATGGTTTAATTAGAAGTCATGAAGTTGTCTTCAAATTTCTCCAATATTGAAAATTCAATAGAATTTCCTGTCTGCGAAAGTGTTGGATTAGTATCGAAAGTAATTATTGAAAGAAAAAACCCTGCTTAGGGTTGCCACATCGGTTTTTTACTTATTTAAATTCATTCTAATTTTGTCTTATTGTTTAATTTTTTACCTTCTCGTATTTTCTTCCTTATTTTCTAGCTTTTAGCTTTCCGTTTATCGTAGTTTTATTTTTTCCCATTGTTCATTTAACAGAGTTTTATTTATTTTTTACTCATTTTTTTTAAGCTTTAATTCGTTATTGTTATTTCTTCTTTATTTTGAAAGCTCTTTTTATGTTGACCATTTTCCTATACGTTTACTTTGAATTTTATTTTATTTTTTTCAAATTGCATTTCTAGTGTTTTTTTCTATTCTTTAAATAATTTAATCCATTTTATTCATTTTCTTCGTGTTAATTTCTCCATTTTGTGTATTTCTATAGTATACCATGTTGGCTTTTTCCACTATTTTTTGTTTTCCATTTGGTCTGTTTGCTCCGTTTTTGTTCAATACTATCAATTTCCTTTACTTTTTCGTCTTTTCATCATTCCAATTTTCCAGTTTTCAAAATTTTCCGGTTCGTCAATTTTGATAAATTTTTTTATGGTTATTTTATTCTTGTTTTTCCTTTCTCATATAGAAAGGTTATGCAATCACTCTGAAATACGTCAACCTAATCCCGGCCCGGAGGGCCGAGTGTCATATCCCATTCGACTCAGTTCGTCGAGATCGGAAAAAGTCTGTATGTGTGTGTATGTGTGTGTGTCTGTGTGTGTATGTGTATGTATGTGCGAATGTGTCAAATAATGTCACTCATTTTTCTCAGAGATGGCTGGACCGATTTGCCCAAACTTAGTCTCAAATGAAAGGTGCAACCTTCCCATCGGCTGCTATTGAATTTTGGATCGAGCGGAATTCTGGTTCCGGAATTACGGAAGTAAGAGTGCGGCCACACAGAAATTTCTCATATAAACTATAGGAAAAATTAAAAAAAGAATTTTTATTTTTGATGCTAAATGTCTTCAAGGTGCATGAAACGTCGAGATTTGATGCAAACTCGAAAAAAAATTTGACGACGATTCACTTTTTTGGATTTCGGCACATTTTTGTCTTTCTCATATAGAAAGGTTATGCAATTACTCTGAAAAACGTCAACCTAATCCCATCAATTTTTTGACTCGCATAAGGTTTCTGGATTTTAAAAGGGGCGTAGTTGATGGTTTAAGGAGAGGGGTCACACCCCCCCCCCCTCTACCGTTCACTCCCCTCCCTTAAAAATCTCCTTAAATCACCCCTCAGCCCTCATACCCCTCCCCTTCAACCCCATCATCTTTAAACCACCACTATATCACAAAGCATACCAATTTAAGCTGGGGAGTCGTTCGTTCATGGAACTTTCCCCCCTCCTCACATACCCACCCCCGCATGACAAAATGAGTTAGCAAGCAGATAACATTGATCTAATACTGATTAGGCTAATGAAGTACGATATTTTTTTGTTTCAAGTGTTTCACCGTCGACACGTAGCTCATCAAGTTCGTGGCTGGCAAGCCATTGTGTATAAATGCAAAGTGTACTAAGAATGTAATGGGCATTTCCACAACTATGTTGAACATAAAAAGCCTCCGTGCTATAGTTTAGAGAAAGGCACAATTGCACCGCTAGGTGGATTAAAACAGGTTTTTTATATATACTCCTCTAATTTTATGCATTCTTAACGTTTTATTTACTTTTTCTGTTACTTTATATATGTCTTGTTTTTAATGTTAAATAAGTTTTATTATTCTTGATTTATCGAATTTGTCAGCTTTATAAATTTTTCAAATTATGGTCTGCATTCTTTTTAGTAGTTTTTTTTTTTCATTTTCATTGATTCTTAAAATTTTTCCTACTTTCCTATCGTATTTTAATTATTTTCACCATTTGTTCAATAATGTTCGACTTCTTTGATCTTTGCATTATGTTTTCCTAGTTTCCTATTTTATTTTTATAGGTTCTGTTCTGGTTTTTCTTGATTAAACATTTTTTGACAATTGGCATTAATTTGTTTATTTGGTTCATTTCGTTGTTTTTAGCTTTTTTGTACATTCTTTTAATATTTAGTTTTACTATTGTTTATTTATTTGTTTTGCCGTTGATCGACGTTTAGATAATATTTTTAATTTTTGTAATCATAACATTTTTAATCTTACTCCTTACTTTTAAAAATACTATTGACAAAAATGGCGCATTTCAAAGTCACCAAAACTGTCGAAGAGGTATTAAAAAACTCCCAAAGTATGAAAAGCTCTACGTTTTTCCTTCATTAGCACTACAAACAACTAGAGCAAAAAACTGGACATAAATATAAAATTTCAGTGTACTATATATAAAATAAGTGAACTCCAATGGATTTAAAACATTAACTTTTTTGTACTCAGGCAATACACAGTGGTGGGGGCCCGTATGTTGGACCCCCCGGGCCCGTATTTTCTCTCTGCGGCCCTGGTTGTTTCTTATTTTTACTTCACGCATTTCGATGCAATTTTCGCAGGGAAAAATGCAAACAAAAGAAATGTATAGTATATCATTTTCTTCGTTTTTTAATTTCAAAAACAGCTGTGTAAGTGATAGTACGGAATTTATTGAATCAATGATACATAAATTGGATTGAACAAAAAATAGTAAAAAAACCTGTTTTAATCCACCTAGCGGTGCAATTGTGCCTTTCTCATTTCTCTAAACTATGGCACGGAGGCTTTTTATGCTCAACATAATTGTGGAAATGTCCATTACATTCTTAGTACACTTTGCACTTATACACAATGGCTTGCCACGAACTTGATGAGCTACGTGTCGACGGTGAAACACTTGAAACAAAAAAATATCGTACTTCATTAGCCTATTTAGCATTAGATCAATGTTATCTGCTTGCTAACTCATTTTGTCATGCGGGAGTGGGTATGTGAGGAGGGCGAAAGTCCCATGAACGAACGACTCCCCAGCTTAAATTGGTATGCTTTGTGATATAGTGGTGGTTTAAAGATGATGGGGTTGAAAGGGAGGAGTATGAGGGCTGGATGGGGTGGTGGTCTGAGGGGTGATTTAAGGAGATTTTTAAGGAAGGGGAGTGAACAGTAGAGGGGGGATGTAACCCCTCTCCTTAAACCATCAACTACGCCCCTGTTAAAATCCAGAAACCTTATGCAGGTCAAAAAAAAATTTGGCCGGGATTAGGTTGACGTTTTTCAGAGGGATTGCATAACCTTTCTATATGAGAAAGGCAAAAATGTGTCAAAATCCAAAAAAGTGAATCGTCGTAAAAAAATTTTTCGAGTTTGCATCAAATCTCAACGTTTCATGCACCTTGAAGACATTTAGCATCAAAAATAAAAATTCTATTTTTAATTTTTCCAATAGTTTATATGAGAAATTCCTGTGTGGCCGCACTCTTAAACCCGTAATTCCGGAACCAGAATTCCGATCGATCCAAAATTCAATAACAGCCGATGGAAGGGTTGCACCTTTCATTTGAGACTAAGTTTGGGCAAATCGGTCCAGCCATCTCAGAGAAAAATGAGTGACATTATTTGACACATACGCACATACATACACACACATACAGACTTTTTCCGATCTCGACGAACTGAGTCGAATGGGATATGACACTCGGCCCTCCGGGCCGGGATTAGGTTGACGTTTTTCAGAGTGATTGCATAACCTTTCTATATGAGAAAGGCAAAATAGTTGGTTTTGACTTTTTTCACAAAAATTACTATAATTTTGCGAATTTTCAACCGACTTGAAAAAAATTAGGAACCAAGTTGAAAAATGGTCTAGAAAAAGTATAAAATAAAATTTCGATATTTTTGAAGAAGTGCAATTTTTTGAAAGAGTGAAAGTTTAAAAATCGGGTTTTGGAAAATATCACGAAATGGGGTGGAAATTGAATTGAAAAAAATATTTCTACATCTGTAACACGCAACGTTACTGTTACAGCAGTTACTGTGCGCAATTGATACCTGCGATGCATTGGTTTGAAAAACTATAAAAAATTAACTATAAAACAATCAAAATCAGCAAAAATGAAAACGATTTTTTTCAGATATGGTAGAACCTTTCGAGCAACTTAATAGAATATATAAATTCCTATCTAAGTTTTTGAAATGGTTTAAAACTATGTGTGCTTGTAGAATTCTTCATTTTTTCACAACAACTAATCACCGGACAAAACGAACCACTAAGTTCTGGATAGTATTAGCACAACCGCAAAGTAACTATTAGGCCAATTGTGAGATTTATATTGCAGAAATACTGATTTTCTTTAGGTAAAACAAGGTTTCATACAATGTATGACCTTTTTTAGCATGATAAAAATTTCAATAATTCGATTAGGGCATATAACCCAATTGTTGTGGTGCATACTCTCCGATTGCTGTGTGGTTTACTATTTCCATTTGTTGTGGGGCAACTGGGGGTATTTCGCCCTGTGTGAGCGAAGAAACCAGAATTTGAGCATCTTTGGAAAATGTGTAATAATATTTTTATTTGCATTATTTTAACAAAAATTAAGGAAGGAACTAAACTAAACTAGTTGCTGCGGAGATCATGGTGTCCAACGTTGAAATATAGCTATTTTTGCTTAAGGGGAGCGTATTAGACCCTATTGCTCTAGTCTTGAAAAAACTAATCGACCGTAGTAAACAAACAGAGCTTGAGCTTGAACTTGTGCGATTACCTCTGGCTGCTGCTCCGTTATCAATCTGGACTAGCTGAAGTTGCACAGGGAATCAGTAGATAATTATGCTTGGGGGTAGCGAAACATCCTTCAATGTGCAACTCCTGATAATCGTAAAGTGTTTATTGATCAATACCGGCGCCGCACAGAGGAGTAATTGGGGTCGAATCCTGGCCAAAATTATTTGCTGCTGCAATTGTTGTTATTATGCCTTAATATGAACTAAAAATAGACAATTATTAGTTTTTGGGACAATTTGGCATCTACCCACCTACCAGTGCAGAGCCCAATTTTCTATATCCTTTCGAATACTAGTAATTTCTAGGTGATCTTTGTGAATACATTTGTTTTTCCAGTTGCATAAACATTTGATCAGTGGGAAAGGGAGAAGAAAAGGGACGTCTGTGCATATTTTCATAGAGATACATTTTGGCAAACATAATATTTGGCCCTACAGCATTTCGGTGTACCTCAAATTAGTAAAAATTACAATATTTTCAAATCGCTTGGGATTGGTGGATCGGACAAGATCGGAAGAGTTCGAATATTTTTTGTATAGCTGAAATCTTGTTTTGTAATACTGCTTCAGCAGCTTTGCGGGATCTAGCCGTATAATGTAACTTTTTTTTCATTAAAATTTGGAATAAAAAGTTTAAAAAAGGTACTTTTTAAAGTTGATGCAATAAACAGCAAGTCTACTTTTTTTAGATAGTTTTAAACTGAAGTTAAACAAACGGCTGTGTTGAACTATGTTTGTAATAATATTGTCTTATTTAACACAGTCATCATCACTAGAAAGCGATTTTGCTGAATATATTGCGAAAACGATTAAAATATCCCTTAAAATATCACCATTGGGCATACATGCAAAAATCCTTTAACAATTTTTGATATACTTCTAATTTTTCCACGTTATACAGTAGGTTCTTAGCTATGTAAAAAAATATAACGAAACAAAAAAATCGAAAAAAAATATTTTGGTTTTTGGCCAAGAATTTGTTCTAGTTACTCCTCTGTGCGCCGGCCAGGCCCTATCGAAGTTAGCGGAAAGAAAGGAAAGGAATGTTAGTCCGATACTTGCTTTTGCTAGAGACCGTATATACTACTACGCACTCCTCAAGTATCACGGGAGGGGGATCTTTGTTAGTGAGTATATAAGTTGTATTCAACATCGACGTCAGAGAGGTGACTCCATTATCTGCACTAGATATCCATTCTAGCGGCTGAATTCGTGCAGTCCTCGACCCGCTGATGAATATTTCCGAAGACACAGCACTTCTAAATTATCAGGATCTCGAGATATGAAATTTGAAATTATTACATGCTTACTAGCGCCGCCTGTCGGATCTATTTTAGTTTGATTTGTGCATAATCGCGTAGCCCTTGACCTCTTCTAGAACTTTGCCGAAAACACCACCATTCTAAGTCATTAGACTTTCGAGATGTATCACCCAAAATCTTGGCAGCTTCTATCTATTGTAATATTTTTTTGTTTCATATATTCTATCAATATTGATACAAACATTGTAATAAAGCTACGCTTGCTGATGTATAAATTGATACATTCACATTAGCCACATCAAATTATTGCCTATACTGCTATGAGCATAAAGATGCAGTGCTGCCAACTATGCGATTTTTTCAGTTAAATATAAAAAGTTAATTTTTCTCTCAATACATACATTTTAATTTTAAAAATTCTAATGCTATCGTGTTCCTCAGACATTTTCGCATAAAACACTTATAATCTCAATATAATTGGAGCCTATCCTGAGATACTCCGTTTTGACCCAAAAAATCGCAATTTCCCATATAAAATCGCAAGTGCAAAACAATAAAAACCAACTTGAGTATTCTGAATTCACAAATAAGTTATCGTGAATTAGACGACAAATGATGAAAAACTACGTTTTTGGTTTGCTTGCAGATCAGGATCGATTTTTATGACCGTTTGAAGATTTCCTCAATTTTGGCCAATAAAAATGGATTTTTATATACGAAAATGTGAGTTTTTCCCTTTAAAACGGTGTATCTTAACCTATTCATGCCCATGTTGTTTGTGGACAACAACGTTTTTAAACAGCTATAACTTTTGATTGAGGCTATATCAGCTCACAAAAACAAGTAAGGCTAATAAATGTGAATATTACCTTTCATTTGAGCATTAACAGTTACAAGGATCAGCCTTGGAACTGAAGTTATTGCAATTAGTCTGTTTGAACTCCGATGGAGCAGTGCTGCCAGGGACCGTTTACGTTGACAACGGAAATTGAATTTTTCATATAACTTCGTTATGTTGCAATATTAGTGAAAACTGACAAAACTTATTAATTTAGACGATTTTTGGCTACGTTTTTGACGTAGTTGGACTACTGTAAATATTCTAGGAGAATTGTAGTGAGCATTGGAAGGTAAAAATTGAGCAGCTTCTAGCATTGCAAGGAAAGCACCTATCTTTATGAAAATAGGTTTTTCGAGTTTCTTGACCCTCCCGTTTTCAAGGAAAAATAGTTTTGAAACCCTACATGCACTAGAAAAAAGTTGGGCATGAAAGGGTTAAATTGTGACATGTTGTTACATATGGGGGAGGGGGAGTAAGCTAGAACGTTACGTAACGTGCTTTAACTGAAGAAAAAAAATTTTTTAAAGAATTTTGTTACGTAATAGGGGAGGAAGAGATTGAGAAATTTGTGAAAATTTGTTACATTGGGGGAGGGGGGAGAAAATTTTGTGCATTTTTTGCGTTACATTATTTATGAATGGTTTCTTACCATTGTGCTAAAAAATAATAAAAATATATTTCAATTTGATAAATAAACATTTTCTTAGCAAAAGCAGTCGGATTTACCTCACTATTTAGAGGTCGGATTTGCCCTACCACGTCATTTTTCATTACGATGCAATTAAAAAAAAAATAATTAAAAGTTGGACAAAATTCATTTATGAACTTTGTAAGACTTTAATCAAAGAATTTAAATCCACCTACATTTTTTATGCAATCACTTTAACTATCAGAAATATCTTGAAGTCAATGATGCATAAAAATCAAATCAAAAGTTGTAAAAACACACTTATTGTCGTATGAGCATCTCAATGTAGACTAATAAAATGCTGTCATGCCACCATTCTGATTATTTTGGATGCTCTAGCCGACAATACTCATATTAGTTCGCTTCCGGTTTTCGATAACAGAGGGGAGTCGGGTTTATTTTCCTTTGTTGGGTACCACCAGTGGTGTTAACCACTGCGACCAGTTATTTGATCTTTTGTGGTCGGGTTTACTCAACGATCGGATTTGCCCCACCTTACCCAATTTTTTTCCCAGGTGCGAAAATATCATAATATGTATGCTGCGAAAGGATGGGGTCAAATGTTATCTTGCCACGAAATGATAGCCAGCAAAAACGTCAAATCACAAGCTTGCCTTTCTTTTGCTGGTCGAAATAGAAAAAATATCGGCAATTTTTGTTCACAAATGGAAAGATTTCAGACGCTAGTTAAAAGGTAAGCGGGAGATTTTTGTAAAATATGAACTCGAGAAACATAATAGTAAGCGAAGTTGCGAATTAAATTTTACTCATTTTATAATGGTTTATTGGGACAATAAATATTCAAAAACATATTTGTAATATTGGGAACAGAAGATTTTTATTGCATAGGTCATCGAGTTTTGTCTGTACACCGTACAATAAACGAGAAGACTGTGGTGGGCTCAATAGGGGAAGCTCGCTGTACAGTGTGAGTCAGTCCCATACAGCACGCGAACCCCTGATAGGCGCTCAAAAGCTCGAGAAACTTTGCTCGATACTTGCTTGCAATGTTGTATCGCGCTGGAGTTGATGAATGAAAATTTAAAGTTTGTACTCAGATGAGCCAGAGTGACTAACGAATCGCGTCTCTATGTGTAGTATCATTGTCAAGAGGATTAGTTGCGAAACGAGGGATTCATAATCTTCTGTGATTTGTATAATAGAGAATTAGCACGATTTTATATTTGTATCTATTTACATATCAAACGGAAAGTTAACATATCTATGAGGAGGTCAATGGCAAGGACGGTAGAAATTTAATGCCAATTTCTATTCCATATAATTGGTCGAAAATTGTAGAAATGAAATTGTGATACCTTCTTGTGTACCGTCATGGAATTATTCCAAGAAATACTTTGACTCGTAGTCAGGATAATGGTTAATTGATCCCTTATTTTTGCAGCTTCATACCAGCTTGCGAAATTGCTGAAATCCATCAACTGCATCTGGGTATCGATATTCACCATAGAAAAAACAGGTTCTACTTGTTTCAACATCGCTCTTCATAATTATAAACGCTTAACATGTTTTTGGCTAACAAGCATTAGAAGTCCTTTTTTGCTTCCCGCGAAAAACATTATTCCTAGCAATTTGTTTATTTATTACTTTAGTGTTTGCTTCCTGAAGCATCCATTCAGATATATTTACGCGTATACCGCGAGTGTTTGTTTTTTTAAACCGCGAGGCATGCCTAATCATTCAGCTCATTCAGAACGATTGGCAGTTCTATCGCAGCACAGTCAGTATGTCGCGTGCAGGCCCGTAGTGTGCGGTTGGGTTGGTGTGCCCCCGTCAAGGGCGCCAGTCTTGGTGGGAACAGAAATCTTGAACTGCTGTTGCAATAATGCGAAGGTGAGTTATAAAATAAGTAAGAAAAAATGTGTCATGTTAGGGTATACACTAAATTATTGTTCGAAAGATAAACTGAAATGAAAGCGGAAGCAAGCAACAAAGGGCACGAAATTAGGATTCCGCCCAGGGCGTCAGGAAACGAGACTACGGCCCTTGTCACAGGCACCACTATCCTACGCTATAAGACTAGTCGAAAAGAGAAACATAAAAATTCCGACCTAATAAAATTTGTCATTTCGATATGTTAAAACTGGTGAGAAACGGGACCGGTGGTCGAGTTGAGAAATGCAAAGATCCGCCTTGGCTGACGCTGTTCTTAACTGTTAAGAGGTTATATACGTTTGTACACAAAATCGAAATAATGCATACGCTCATATTTCATCAAGTGCGCTGCACTTGAACAATTTGAAGCGAGCTACTCGTTGAACACTCGGAGCAGATGCGCATTGTTAGGTGGGTGGAACCTTCGCTTGACTGCGCCGACCGTTGAGTTTGTTTTTGCGGTGACCACAATTATGAAATTCACCGATCAGTTTGAACATACCTGGATTTCCAACGATAGCATGAAAAAATCGAAAAACCCTTATTTTCCTAGTCCATGCATAACCACTTGATAATGCCCAAAAATGACGCAAAAGCAGACAAACCTGAAATTTATACGTCCAGCCGTTATTCCACTTTGCAACCCCGCGATGATCCCGGCTATGTTACCAGGTTGAGTGAAATGAAATGATGCTTTCCTAAAAATGGACACAAAACCTGTTTAGCACCTGTGAGGAAGAGATGCTTTTTGGTAAGCAAAAAGATGTCTCCTCTTTGTTAGCGTCGGACACGATTCATACGACGACGTGGTCTGCGTACGGGAGCAAATGTGCGATTTGGTTGAGTTGTAATTTAACGCTCATTAGCATTAATCATGGCCTTGTGCGTAGATCCCGGAGATTGTGGTAGACTGTTGGGCGTTCGTATTAGAATATAACAGAACAGGTAGGCTGGCAGTGCCCGAATCGGCAAACTAGTAAAAAAGTCAAGCTAAAATTTTGTAAAATCGCCTTTAATTCACCTAACGCGGTGCTTTTGATAACATAGACTACATGGAATAAAGGCAGAGCTCAAAGAAATCAGCATCATCGCGAGATTATTCGAATTTCTAATCAAATCAACGGTAAAACGCAAGAAAATGTCATTTAAAATGATGATGGATGGACAATCGAATTATTACTAATGCTTAGTGAATTAAATATTTAAGTTCTTCAATCGATGCAATGAGTTTCCCTTAAGGGGCTCTAGATGTAGTGTAGAACAAAAAAAAAATAAATTCTCATGAGCGTTTAGTCAAATTTTTATGGCGATCTGAGAACTAGACTTCTCTGAAGTACGTGCGTGCATACTGCCACCTTTCAACGCAATTATTTCGATATCGACTTTTCCTAAATGTAACCATACGGTCAGCAACATATTTCTAAAAAGGCAGCTGCCCAAAGTCGATGGCCTCTTCCAGGTTCGCTGCTGAACATAATTTTAGCTCTTCTAATGATCCATTCGGTCTAATGACCATTTCGACCGAATAGCTTTCGACCCACCCAGATCCATTCGGTCTAATGACATTCGGTTGAACGACATTCGGCTTAACGGCTTTTGGCCAAATTGATCCGCACTCATAGTGGTACCAGTTTATATGGAAAACCGCACTCTTCAACTCGTGATTACGGAAACGGAACCTGCATCGACAAAAAATCCAATAGTAGCCTATGGAAAGGTTGTACTTTTCATTTGAGACTAAGTTTGTGCAAATCGATCCAGCCACATAGCATTCGATAGGAGTTCAGGGGCCTTACGAAACTCCCTCCCCCGCTCCCTCTTTCCCCTGTGGATCTACTAAGAGTTGGGGAGTCCTGCTTGGATATGGTGGGGTTTGGACGGCATTGAGCTCTGCTAAAGAGGAATTCCACGAAGATCCGTCCGAAAATATTTGAAATCGTGACCGACCATCTTAGATTCCTATGAAACTTTACGCGTTTCACCGGCATGTAAGTCTAAAAATTTTCCACAATCAGTAAGATTATTTTGACTAAGGAGTATTTTTTGATAAGGGTGTAAACATTTCTACGTGCATTATTTTACAATTTTTTTTTGTGCGATTATTGTATTTTAGACAGCAAAACATTCTGAGAACGAGTTTCATGGAATAAATATATGCACGAAAAAAAACACTGAAAAAAATGTTGTGTCGTTTTTCACAAAAACCAAAATTTGTGTTAAAAATTTAAATTCCAAAAAATCCATTTTTCGAATTTTTAATCTATTGTCAACAATACCCAAAAGATAACATTTTGAATGTGATGTTATGATGGAGAACTTATCTGTTAAAAAGTTTTTCTAACAATAACTTTATACATGTTCTTAAATTTCATACTAATTGACAAACAAAACATTAATTCTATTACATAATATAATTCCAAGTGTCATTTTAAATCGAAATGAATTTAACAAAAAAATTCCAAAATGCGATAGTTTCCGAGATATTTGGAATTTTGTTCTAACAAAAATAGTTAATTCGTGTGATTATGCCCTTTTTAAATATTATTCACGTTACCCCATCAAAAAATGTCAAAAATCAAATGTTTATCGTTTTAAAGATATAAAAGAAACTTTTTCAGTGTATTTGGATCATGAAGAAGCTTTCAATAAAAAGTTTTCCTAGCAACAAATTTTGACATATTTTTATAATTCATACTATTTGCAATCAAAAATACAATTTTCTTTTCAAATATGATTCTAAACGCTATTTTGAATCATAATGCTTATAACAAAAATTTTCTGAAATGTAGTAGTTCTCGAGATATTTAAAATTTTGTTTTAACAACATAATTCTTTTATTACGACCTTTTCAGAAGTTGTTCGCGTTTCTCCATCAACAACAATAAGTTTTTCAGAACGCCCATAACATTTCCTGTAACTTTCTCTTTGACATCAAGGTGATATTGTAAACTATTTGAAAGCGATACGAAAACAATCAAAATAATATTCAACCATAGGGTCTTATGATTAAACTAAATAGTTCGATCATATTTTGGTTATTTTCATGTAACTTTCAAATGGGTTATATTATCGCCTTGATATCAAAAGAGAAGTTACAGGAAATGTTATTTGACTTTTGAAAAACCTATTGTTGTTGATGGAGAAATGTTAATACTTCTGAAAATAATAAGAGAACAAAAGAATTGCGCTGTTAAAATAAAATTTAAAATATCTCGAGAACTACAACATTTCAGATTTTTTTTGTTATGAGCAGTTTGATTTAAAATAGCATTTAGAATCATAATCAAAAAGAAAATGGTATTTTTGACTGCAAATAGTATGAATTATAAAAATATGTCAAAAGTTGTTAAGAAAACATTTTCATTGAAAGTTTCTCTATGACCCAAATTTACTGAAAACGTTTCTTTTACATCTTTAAAACGATAAACATTTGATTTTTGACATTTTATGATTGGGTAACGCGAATAACTTTCAAAAAGGGCATAATCACACGAATTAACTGTTTTTGTTGTAACAAAATTCCAAATATCTCAAAAACTATCGCATTTTGGAAATTTTTGTTAAATTTAAAATTTCGATGTAAAATGATACATAGAATTAAATTCTGTAATAGAATTACAGTTTTGTATGTCAATTAGTATGAAACTTTTTTACCGATATGTTCTCCATCATACAATCACATTCAAAATGTTTCTTTTCTCTTTAGGTTTTCGTTGACAAAATATAAAAAGTCAGAAAAAATGGTTCTCGCAATTTAAATTTTTAACACAAACTTTTGTTTTTGTGAAAATGGCACATTTTTTCAGTATATATTTTTTCATGCATAAATATTTATTCCCTGAAACTCGTTCTCAGAAAGTTATGCTGTATAAAATAGAGTAAACGAACAAAAAAAAAATTGAAATAAGGCACGTAGAAATGTTTACGCCCTTTTGAAAAATTGCTCTTGTATCACAATATGTGAATTGTCAGAGAAAATGGTGGAGATTCATAAACCGAACACAACTTCAAAGTTTCGTTCGAATCGACGATGGTCATAATTTGTGGTCGGCCGGTTTCTCATGGAATCCCTCTAAACCCTTTAAAAAACCATTATTCCAAAAGCAACTCCGACGAAGTGATTCTGTGTCGCTTCTGCTAAGATCCCAAAATTTCAGTAATCAAACCTTAGCTCAACCAGAGTATCAACTGGCACATCAGGATCGACGCCAGTAACATCCTGATTACGACATACTGGTCATGGCGAACGTCAAAGGACAGGACACGGATCACGAACCGGATGGCGACTTTGGGTTGACAAGCATACTGTTCTACTCACTGAATAAGGAATGATGACACCGACTTGAAATGGCGAGTAGGCTAACAGCACGGCTGCCTCCGTCCTGTTAAAGCCTTTGCAAGTTTCATAGTATGTTCAAAAATTGTCACCAATAGTTGATGGTACTTGGATCGGATGGACCATTCCCAATTTTAAGCCGATCCGGTTCTCAACACCACTCCCCATGAACGCTGGTGTTCACCACATAGAATGGCATCCCTGCTTGCATAGATAACCATGGGATCACAAGAGGTGACTACGTACGGCACCCGGATTTGGGACCTAATAAAATAGAGAAAAAAAAACAAGAAACCTACACATATGGAGTAGGCGCAGCGAATCCGTTCGCCAGAGGTGGTTTGGTGAGTTGATAACCACGAGCAGCAGCTGAGGATATTTAGCAAAAGCAGCAGGAGGAGAAGCAGCAGCAACCAGAGCAGAGACGGTTGAGCAATACCCCATAGAAGCTCAAAGTTGTGACAGCGAAGTGCTTGGTGGAGGACCGTTACAAGTTTGTCGACGCGAGAAAACAATGTCCACAAGTACAGGAGATGTTTCTCAGCATCCAAAAGGTGTGAGTGTTTGCCGTGAAGGAGTATGACACGGCAACACTAAGGGCTGATGTATCTGAGCGAGCATTGGCGTCGGGTAAGGCTACTATCTTCCTATCACCTCCGAAATAGGGGAATGAAAATCTGGTTGGAGTGGAGACCCCATCAGAATGAAATAACAAAACACAATTTTTGTAACATATTGTGTTATAAATTAGGTCTCGTTAGTAGTTAAAATAACAGAAATTTATAACAAGTAACAATGCGAGATATAGTTTTGAAATATTTCTGTTATGTGTTTCTGAACGCGGAACACTCCATTTTCCGCGACTCCAAAGAGGACAGGAACCTCGCCAGCAGCCGAAAGGCCGGACCGATAAAAATGGCAGACGCGCAAGGACGCTTTTACGGCTGAAGGGTAGGACGCCACTTCATAGGGAAAAAGCTGGGATACCGTTGTAGATCAGAAGGACAAACACGGGAAACTGCAAAAGCGGAAGGATGATTGAAAAGTAGAGCAGAAGAGGAAACGAAAACCTCCGTCTCGTCAAAAGGCGCCAAAGAGAGAAGCCGTGTTCATCAAAGCCAACGAAGCGACGACGTATGCAGGTGTCCTTAAGATGGTCAGAGAGGATCCGGAGATGAGGGATTTGGGGGAAAACGTGATAAGTACCAGGCGTACCCAAAAAGGTGAGGTGCACTTCAAGTTCTTCATCCGAGGATTACCAGCAGAAGATTATTATCAAATCACTGGGTGAAGAGGCAGAAGATAAAGCCTTTAGTCCAGAGGACCTGGATGAGATCAAGACTAAGAAGTACACTGAAGCTACAGTGCAATCTGGGCGAGGTGCACATGACGATCCGATTAACGAAGGGGTGTGGAGAAACTCAAACAGAGATGATTCGTTTACCGGTAACCGCTGCTGACAAGACGCTGGAGGTAGGCAAGGATGGATGGTCGAGATGCTCTCAATGGGCATCGGGTGAAGAAACAAGCAGAGAAATGCTTCAAGGGTTTTGACCCTTGGACATTTGGCAGGGGCTTGCAAAGGCCTGTATAGCTTCAGGACGTGTTGCTAATTCGGAGAGACGGGCCATCTTGCGAGAGACTGCACGCAGAGGCTGATGTGCGTGCTATGCACTCTAGTGGACGGAAACAACCAGGCCAACAAATAACCCAGGTAAATCAGAATCACTGTGACAACGCACAGCAACTGTTGCGGCAGCCTACGACAGAAACTATGTATGACGTCGTATCAAGTCCTCTTTGATTGACAGTGACTGGCTGTCGGATAGATCGGAAACGAGTGCGATACAAGTTATGGATATATTCTCCATTCAAGAAGTGGTAGAAGGCTCATACAAAGGGCTTCGTGGTCGCCACAATCAACACAAGATGGTGTATCCTGCCGGAAGCTCTAACGAAGTTAGACGTACGATTGTGCAACGAAGGTAGCACATTTCGGAGAGATGGGAGGGAGTCTATCAACGGTGTCATATTCTGTAGTCCTTCGCTGACGACGAACATGGATTGCAGGGTATGCGAGAAGTATACCCATAGCAACCACCAGGTGATTCGCTACCGTATTGGTCAACGGAACCCTGCTGCAATACGGAAAAGGATTACCATCGAGTGAAAGTGGAAGACGAAAGCCTTAAACAAAGACCTTTTCGTTGACGCACTTCGATCGGACGGCGGGATCGAACGCATGGATGCGGCTGATCGAACCAGAAAGATTGTGGAAGCTTGTGACGCCACAATGCCGCGAATAGACCACGCAATAGACGGCGTCCAGCTAACTGTTGGAACGAGACGCTTAGTACACTATGCGATGTTTGTCTCAGAGTCAGAGAGCGGGCCATGCCAACGATCTCAAATGCAGACATGCTGAATGTATTGAGTTCCACGCGTCTTTACGTTTAAATCATGGATGGATGCTCAGAACTCACACAAGAGGATGTAGTAAGAGTACAAATACAAATACCGGTATGCACCATGAATTGAATATAATAAAATTAAATCAAAATGTTTTCGCTTTTCGGTTTGGCTTATATACTTAAGCTCCATTTCCCACAGAGGTGTCTGCGACGGAGATAATCGACGCGATCGAGAAGTGGATGAACGACGTCAAGCTACAGGTAGTTCACCACAAGAATGAAATGTTGTTGATCAGCAACTGCAAAGTAGTGCAGCGCATGCAGATCGACGTCGGAGGGCAAGTGCTTGCATCGAAGCGTGCTCTGAAGCAATAGATGGCCGGTTGAGTTTCAACAACCACTTCGACTACGTTTGCGAAAAATCGGCGAATGCAACGAATGCAATAACGAGGATCATACCAAACACCGGCGGCCCGAGAAGCAGCAAGAGACGTCTGTTATCTAGCGTTTCATCATTGACGCTGCAATATGGGGTTCTCGTTTAGGGTGCAGCGCTGAAAACCAAGCAGAACCGCTAAAACCTGAACAGGAGGTTCTAGCTGATGGCCGTACGAGTCGCGAGCGCCTACAGAACAATATTGTCGGAGGCAGTATGCGTTATCGCCGGAATGATCTTCATCTACATTACCCTGGCAGAGGATATCGAGTGCTACAATAGGATAATTACCAGAAACGTTAGGAATATGGACGGCAAGGTGGCAGCTGATATGCGACAATACGGAGAAAGGAAGGTGGACGTACCCAGTCAACTCAAACCTGTCGACGTAAGTCAATAGAAAGCACAGAGAGGTCATGCCACGGCTGCGTCAGAAAGTATCTTCATCGGCTTGGACACACAACGTTACTAATGTGGCCGGAGTGTGCGAGAATCGAGGAACCACCGGATCATGATGCTCGAAACTGGAGGACCGGACATCACCCAGATAATGTTGTCTACAGAAATAGAAGCAACATAAACACGTGGAATGTGGTCAACAGAGTGGTGATGTACATCATGAACATTATGAACAGCGTGTAACGGTTTCGGGAGAGTAATAATCGTCGACAAACAATCCGCCAGAATAGGCTAGATCGACCGCCGGGACTAGTCAAGTAGACTGCGACAGAGCACCGGGTATGTTTCGTCTGGGCGCCAGCGAACTGGACATTAAGCTCCATCCGAAATAACCGATCCGACCACGGGAGCTACCGGTTGGCCCTATAGAAATAATACATACGAATACATAAGAACGATCGGTATCGGGAGAACTTCCTTCGCCGGGGAACTTTTCGTCGGCGTAAGCTAGATCCACCGCCAGGGACTAAATTGAGTAAACCGCGACGAGACACCTCCAGTCGGGAGTCGTCGGGGCACCAGCGAACCGGACGCCCTACTCCACCGGAAACGCCGAACTTACCTCGACACCTGGTTGGTTAGCTCGGTTTCGAGAAAACTTCTCTCACTGGAACTATCCGTCGGAGGAGGCTATGACCATCGCCGGGGACTACACAGTGTAGTTCACGAACAAGTCAGGAGCTGAACGAGAAAGTGGTGCTAAGGGGTAAATTAAAATGTCGGAAATCTGAAGGTCGAAAACTGGAAGTGTATTTGAAATACAAAAACCTTTCTATATGAAAAAGGCAAAATGTCCTGATATCAACTTTTTTTATTTTTATCGAAATAAAATTCGACAGGTTTATTTCAACAAGTTATTACTAAAATGAACGGGTGCGCGACGTTAGACATAAATACCTTAGGCATAATGAACGATTGGCATAATGTACGTTTAGCATGCCAACAACAACAAATACTGAAACATCAGCACAAACTATTTTGCTAAACCATCACCAAAAACGAACAACGTCTTCCAGCGGATTAGAAGAAGCTACCAGCGGATCATATTGCGCAAACCAAAGAAACAAGTCAAAGTTATCAGCAACATCCAAAATAGCAGAAGGGACGAAAGCAACAATGACGGAAGCAACATAACTCTCCGAGCTCTCGATCGAAGCAGTTCGTTTTCTGGTGCTGTGCATAAAGTGAACAAGAATAAATTGTCAGTGAAGGTCAACCATTGTTCGAGGCAGTCTTTGTTCGCCGGTGCCCAGGCTGGTGAAGTGAATACCAGAATAGCCGGAATCGCCGCTATATAAGCTAAGTATTTTTTGACGTAGGACTTACGTCTTTCTTTACTATACTGGGTGTCATTTCAAAATTTTCAAAACGGATGCGTTACGTACACTTTGAACCTTAATAACTTTTCTCCTACTAAAGGAATTACTAATATTGTTTCATAAATCGAAAGGAAAACGTTCAACGCTTGCTATTGATACCTTGTTTGCTATGTAAAACTTGTTTAAAAAGTTCAAAAACTACTTTTAATGCGAATCAACATTAATGCTAGAACCTATAAATATGGGTGTCACAGTTTTTCTTAAAGCCAGACGTGTCTAAGCCACAGAGCGGAAAACACGTACGTGTGCTGCTCAACGAGAAGCTGCATTTTGACCACCAACCAAATCATAGCTACTGCCTTATCGCTGCCAACCAAGAACTGTCGTCGCCCTGCGTGAAATTCATCGCTCTCAGAAGTGGACAGAGTTACTAATTCGCAAGCTGCTCTTCCAGTGCCTGGTCTGTGAGATTGCACAGCATTTCAAAACCGATCTACTCTTCCGGAGCTCAGCCGTAATGGCCCTCTAAGAAGCCAGCGAGGCCTGCCTGGTTAGTTTGTTGGAAGATACCAATTTGTGCGCTATCCATACCAAGCGAATAATCATCATGCCGAGCGGGAAACGGCGAAATAATATTCACAACAAACGGTTCTAATTAGGACCACAAAATCGTTCTCAGAAGAATTACAATTGAAATTTCCATTTCGTGCTTTGGAAAATAACTTCCCTCTTATCGGGTTAGTTATTTTCTATAATAATATCCGAAAAATGTACGATAAAACTAATAAACTGACCAATTAGACGGAAGCAAGAAAATACCTACAAAAATTTGAGCCAGAAAAGTGACATTGACGGAAAAATGCTTCGATCGTTTCTAAGTGTTTGGCAGCTGAAGTTGCCGATTTGTTTTCCAACGTCAATTATTTGCGCTGTGCTGTACGGAACAAACAGATTTTTGCGCGATTCGTTGGGAAATAATCAAAACAATTGTGTAGTAGATTCCGTAGACTTTACCGTAAATTTTGATAGATTTTGTAAAAGCATTAATTAGCCTGCTTTGATTGGTGGTTTTTGCAAATCTTTCAAGAACATTAGTGAATGTGGCAACCCTGCTACTAAGCGAAAGCCGCAAAAAGAATGATGAAAATATTTCCATTTGTCGCACAAAAGGATGGACTTCCATCTGCACTAAGAAGTTTATAAAAGAGATCGCATTGCGATATACAATGCTCATTCGATGTGAGCTGTGAAAGGGGAATGTTCGTGTATGTACGCAGCAGAAACGAATTCGGGCAAGGTTCGAATCGTTAGAAAGGATTCTCGTCTGGTATCACCAAAAATAGTTATCTGAAAACCGTTCCTTTTAGGATGAAAACATAATGGAGAAAGAATTGAATTAAAAAGTTCCATTTAAGAGCATGTTCAGGAGTGTTTCAGTTTTAGATTTAAAATTTTTACAGTTCTATAACATAAAACTGAAAATTCTAAAAACTGGAACTTTCTGTCCCCAGCAGCAGTTTTAGCGGGTGTTCTATTCAGTTTAAAATTCATGTCTCGCCATGCCTTCAGCGTTACTGCATTCAAATTTATTTTCCCCCAGTCTATCGGGTCTAAGTGTCTGTGCTGAAAATTTTGCATGTATTTAAAACACAGTTCTAAACGTGTTTTATAATCAGCAACAAATAGAACGGCGTCGTATAACAGTTTTAAATTTTGAAACACAACTGTTCGAAATAATAAAACAAAACGCTCTGCTGGGGATGTGAATGTTTCAGTTCTACTTTGAAAAAATATAACGCTCCTGAACATGCCCTAATAACTTGGATTGAGTTATTATGGCATGTTCAATTCTTCTGTACATGTACCAGTGATTCATATAAGCAAATGTTTATCAAATTAATCTACAAACCCGAAGGTTTTTGCAAGTCCTAGAAAATCAGTGAATGTGGCAATCTCATTCGACATGAAATTTCCAGTAAACATTCATTCAAAAAGTGCATTGGCTCAAATTATCCATGAATGTCATATGATATGCCCAAGTTTAGTCCTACGTCAACACCGCGGTTATGTCCCGGACATTACCCACTCCTAGTTTTTTTTTTCTTTCATTTCCCTTTCCCCGATCGGTCTACTTTTCCCTTTCCCCTGAATACAAGTTTCATCTCTCGTTTACACCACGTGTTATCCTCGTGCCTAAATGGCCGAGGGCGAAGTAACATTGGATGGGAATGATATTCCCATGGATATACCGGATAAACCCGAAATTACTCCCTCCCCTGATTCCCCCAGTCCTCCCCGTATTAAAACATACCCAGCCAGTTCGACTGGACCCTGGGTGGTGTATTTCCGGCCCAACACAAAATCGCCCAATATTCTAGAAATCTCACGGGAGCTGACTGCCAACTACCCGTCCGTGGCTCAGAAAACACGTGTTCGAGCTAATAAGATACGCGTTATAGTAAATGACCTCGACCAAGCAAACCAGATTGCTCGCGGCGAGCGTTTTACGAAGCAATTCAAAGTGTATGTGCCTTGTAGAGTTGTGGAGATCGATGGGGTCGTCGCCGAACCGGGTCTAAAGTGCGAAGACCTGTTGAAGTACGGGGTTGGCTGCTTTAAGGACCCTTCACTTCAAAAGGTGAAAATTCTGGAATGCAAGCAATTGTATTCCGCAAAAACTGAAGATGATAAGATAACTTATTCTCCGTCAGACTCGATTCGGGTGACTTTCTCCGGATCTGCTCTTCCCAACTATGTCCTCCTGGATAAGGTTCGCCTACCTGTTCGCCTATTTGTACCGCGGGTAATGAACTGCAGCAATTGCAAGCAACTGGGCCACACAGCCACTTATTGTGGCAATAAAAAACGGTGCGGCAAATGCGAGGGAGAGCATGAGGATGACGCTTGCGGTGGAGAAACTGAGAAGTGTATTTACTGCGGGGGCCCTCCGCATGCTCTTAAGTCATGCCCGGCGTACAAGCAGCGCGGGGATAAAATTAAGCGCTCCCTTAAGGATCGCTCGAGGCACTCTTATGCAGAAATGCTAAAGAATGCTTCGCCATCTGTCCCTTCCGAAAATTCCTTTGCTCTTTTGGCTGGCGTTGAGCAATCTGACGACCCACAAGAGGGATCATCATTGGTTAACCCAGGGGAATCCAGGAAGAGGAGAAATCTAGCCTCCCCTACATTGCCTCGTAAGGGTGCCAAGGTGTCGTCCACTCAGAGTGCGCCAACCGCAATCAATAAATCCAACGGAAGTGATGCACAAAAGCCGAAGCAATTTGCTCCAGGACTTGGAAATATTAATTCTAACAAGGAGTACCCACCACTTCCAGGGACACCAAAAACCCCAAGTGTCCCCTTTTTTCAAACAGATACTCAGTCCAGTAGCGGACTAATGAAATTTTCTGACATAGTGGACTTAATTTTCACAGCTTTCAATGTTACTGATCCTCTTAAAAGCCTTCTGATACGTTTTCTCCCTATAGTGCAAACATTTTTGAAGCAGTTGACTACTAAATGGCCCCTCCTTGCAGCGATCGTATCCTTCGATGGCTAAGTCATCGAACGAGGTCACTGATTCGATCACTGTTCTACAGTGGAACAGCAGAAGTATCCTCCCGAAAATCGATTCCTTTAAATTTTTACTAAATAGTTTAAATTGTGATGCTTTCGCATTATGTGAAACTTGGTTAACTTCCGATATAAATCTCAACTTCCACGACTTTAATATAATTCGTCTGGATCGAGAAAACCCCTATGGAGGAGTACTTTTGGGGATCAAAAAGTGCTATTCTTTCAACCGAATTAACCTCCCTTCGACACCAGGCATTGAAATTGTCGCTTGTCAAGTTTTAATCAAAGGTAAAGACCTTTGCATTGCTTCCATCTACATTCCTCCTAGAGCCTCGGTAGGGCACCGAACGCTTTGTAATATCACGGAATCCTTACCGGCACCGCGGCTAGTTCTGGGAGACTTTAACTCGCACGGTACGGTATGGGGCTGTCTTCATTATGATAATAGATCAACATTAATCCAAGATCTTTGCGATAATTTCAACATGACCATCTTAAACACGGGAGAAATGACGCGGATTCCTACACCACCAGCACGCGCAAGCGCGTTGGATTTATCTCTATGCTCGACTTCGCTACAGTTAGATTGCATGTGGAAGGTGATCCCTGATACCCACGGTAGCGACCATTTGCCTATCGTGATTTCAATTGCTAACGGTTCAAGACCATCGGAAACAATCAATGTATCGTATGACCTCACACGGAACATTGATTGGAAGAGTTACGCGACCGCGATATCCGTTAAAATCGAATCTACTCAAGAACTTCCTCCGGAGGAAGAGTACAGGTTTTTGGCTGGCTTGATTCTCGACAGTGCGAATCAAGCTCAGACTAAACCAGTACCCAGCGCGAATACCCATGGACGGTCTCCCACCCTGTGGTGGGATAAAGAGTGCTCAGAGCTGTACGCGGAAAAGTCCACTGCATATAAGGCCTTCCGGGAAGACGGGTTACCCGCTAGCTATCTACAGTACGCGTCGTTAGAAAGGCGAATGAAGAGTCTAATGAAAGCCAAAAAACGTAGTTATTGGCGCCGGTTCGTCGACGGGTTAACGAGAGAAACAGCGATGAGCACTCTTTGGGGTACGGCTCGACGTATGCGTAACCGTAATAGTACCAACGAGAACGTGGAATATTCAAACCGTTGGATATTTGCTTTCGCCAAGAAGATCTGTCCGGACTCTGTCCCGGTACAGAAAACGTACCGCGCCGCGTCTCCTCACGATACCGCGAACGAAACACCGTTTTCGATGGTGGAGTTCTCACTTGCTCTCTTATCATGCAACAATAACGCCCCAGGGTTAGACAGAATCAAATTCAACTTGCTGAAGAATCTACCTGACACTGCAAAAAGGCGCTTGTTGAATTTATTTAACAAGTTTCTTGAGGGTAACATTGTCCCTCATGACTGGAGGCAAGTGAAGGTCATCGCCATCCAAAAACCAGGAAAACCAGCCTCCGACCACGACTCATATCGGCCGATTGCAATGCTGTCCTGTATTCGGAAGTTGTTCGAGAAAATGATCTTGTTTCGCCTCGACAATTGGGTTGAAGCAAATGGCTTACTGTCAGATACACAATTTGGCTTCCGCAAAGGCAAAGGGACGAACGATTGCCTTGCGTTGCTTTCTACAGAAATCCAAATGGCCTATGCTAACAAAGAGCAGATGGCATCAGTCTTCTTGGATATTAAGGGGGCTTTTGACTCAGTTTCTATCAACATTCTGTCAGAGAAGCTGCACCAGCATGGTCTTTCGCCAATTTTAAATAACTTTTTGCTAAACCTGTTGTCTGAAAAGCACATGCACTTTTCGCATGGCGATTTAACAACATCGCGATTTAGCTACATGGGTCTTCCCCAGGGCTCATGTCTAAGTCCCCTGCTCTACAATTTCTACGTGAATGACATTGACGATTGTCTTGCCAATTCATGCACGCTAAGGCAACTTGCAGACGACGGGGTGGTCTCTGTTACAGGGCCCAAAGCTGCCGACTTGCAAGGACCATTACAAAATACCTTGGACAATTTGTCTGCTTGGGCTCTTCAGCTGGGTATTGAGTTCTCCACGGAGAAAACTGAGTTGGTTGTTTTTTCTAGGAAGCGTGAGCCGGCGCAACTCCAGCTTCTATTAATGGGTGCAACGATCAACCAGGTTTTCACATTTAAATATCTCGGGGTCTGGTTCGACTCTAAAGGTACCTGGGGATGTCACATTAGGTATCTGAAACAGAAATGCCAACAAAGGATCAATTTTCTCCGAACAATAACTGGAACATGGTGGGGTGCTCACCCAGGAGACCTGATCAGGTTATACCAAACAACGATATTGTCGGTGATGGAGTACGGGTGTTTCTGTTTCCGCTCCGCTGCGAACATACACTTCATCAAACTGGAGAGAATCCAGTATCGTTGCTTGCGCATTGCCTTGGGTTGCATGCACTCGACCCATACGATGAGTCTCGAAGTGCTGGCGGGCGTTCTTCCGCTAAAAAATCGATTTTGGGAACTCTCATATCGATTGCTCATCCGATGCGACATTCTGAACCCGTTGGTAATTGAAAACTTCGAGAGGCTCGTCGAGCTTAATTCTCAAACCCGTTTTATGTCCTTGTACTTCGACTACATGGCACAGAGCATCAATCCTTCTTCGTACAATCCCAACCGTGTCCGTTTCCTAGATACTTCTGATTCTACTGTATTCTTCGACACATCCATGAAGGAAGAGATTCGTGGAATCCCGGACCATATACGCCCGCAAGTGATCCCCAATATATTTTATAATAAATTCCGAGAAGTCGACTGTGACAAAATGTTCTACACTGACGGATCAAATCTCGATGGGTCCACTGGCTTCGGTATCTTCAACAATACTATCACCGCTTCATTCAAGCTCAATGATCCCGCTTCAGTTTACGTCGCAGAGTTAGCTGCAATTCAGTACACCCTTGGGATCATCGACACTCTGCCCACAGATCACTACTTCATCATTTCGGACAGCCTCAGCTCCATCGAGGCTCTTCGTGCGATGAAGCCCAAAAAGCAATTTCCTGGGGAAGATACGGGAGTCCTTGTGTACGTTATCTGAAAAATCTTATCAAATTACCTTTGTTTGGGTCCCCTCTCATTGCTCTATCCCGGGCAATGAAAAGGCCGACTCATTAGCAAAGGTGGGCGCATTAAATGGTGACATATACGAAAGACCAATCTGCTTCAACGAATTTTTTAGTATTTGTCGTCAGAGGACACTCAACAGTTGGCAAACCTCGTGGAGCAATGGTGAACTTGGACGATGGCTACATTCCATTATCCCAAAGGTATCAACGAAGCCTTGGTTCAGGGGGATGGATGTGTGTCAGGATTTTATTCGTGTAATGTCCCGACTTATGTCCAACCACTACACCTTGGATGCGCATCTGCGGCGTATTGGGCTTGCGGAGAGTAGTCTGTGCGCTTGTGACGAGGGCTATCACGACATCGAGCACGTTGTCTGGGTATGCGCCGGGTACTTGGACGCCAGGTCTCAGCTAAAGGATTCCCTTCGGGCCCGAGGTAGACCACCCAATGTCCCAGTCCGAGATATACTGGCAAATCGTGATTTCCCCTATATGTCCCTTATTTATACTTTCATAAAAACGACAAATATCCCAATTTAGCCCCTCTCTTTTTATTTCTCGTTTTAGAAGCTTTCTCTTGCCTTGTGGGACCGATCAGCTCCAGACTGCAACTATGTAACCGCCGTCGCACTTACCACTACGGAAACTGAAGCGAGAGCGACTCAAGGTCCGATGACTTTTGAAGGATTCCCCGCGGGTCCGAAGAATACCATCCGCCAATCCGACCTACTAGACTGAGGCGGTAATCTTTCGCTGATCTCCCGTTTGAGCGAAAGTTGCAAGTTTTGCTCTTCTCTCCCGGTCACCATCTACGCTTTCTCTCCCCTGTCCTTGATACAACTGCTTCTACAGCCCCCCTCTGAATATCTTGACCAAGCATAAGTCTCCGCTAAAAAAGTTCAAATTTGTATTCTGTATTCCTAGTTTTAAGATAGTTGTAATTTTACCTCTTTGTTAAAACTATTGTCCCCCGTCTTGTAAATAGAATTGTATCCCTAGTCTTAAAACACCTGCGAATTTTCTCATAAATATTTGTTCCCCCTTTTGTGTACCAAACTATATTGTTAGTTTTAAGATAACTGTAAATATTTCCTAAAAATTATTACTATTGAATTCCTTGTTTTAAAATTTTTTCATAAAAAAAATCTTTCGCCCCCTCTCTTGTATATAGAATCTTATTTCTAGTCTTAAGATAGCTGTAAAATTTTTCTTTTTTAAAAAAATATTTCAACATTGTAACCTCCTAGTTTTAAAATATACAAAATGCAAAAACAAAAGAATTTGGCACCGCCAAGCTAACGCATTTGTGCCTATCAAATAAACGAAATGAATAAAAAAAAAAATGACGGAAGCAAAGCGAATTACACTCAGGCGTTGTTAGGCAACACCGAAAATTGTCCACTGCTGAGAAAAACAGTCTCCACTTGCACATGTAACTTGTAGGCGATAATAATAATAGCTACATTAAAAATATTTTTTATTTATTTTATATAATTATATAAAAGACTCTTTTAAGCTCACACATCAAGCCGTGTAAAATAAACAAATTGAAAAAAAAATTGTTCGACGAACCCAGTGTAACAATTTTTTTTGATGTATACGGTAAATCTATTTATTGTATTGTCTTAGATATTTTTAATTCACGAAAAGATGACTATCTTAAAAAATAAGTTTGAACAAAAATGACATCACATTGTGTAAGTAACTTCAACGATTGTTTAAACAATGAGCTGCCGACTAATTGCACACTAAAAGCTTTCAGGATATGCATAGTTTAAAAATTTGGTTTTATGATAGCATTGGCGATAGTAAACTGCAGATGTTCAAATGGAACGAGATTTGCTGAATTAATAATACCATACCTATATATTCAGGCAGCTATTGATCAGGTGACTAAAGACATAGCCATTGTCGTCATCATCAAACGTTATTTAAAATTCTGAATCTATCTCACGTAAATTATCCACGTTAAATGGGAATAAAAATACGAAGAAAACTTTGCACGCTACAATCGTTCACCGCATTTCTGCCCTGGCCCTTCATTTCAGGCTGTTATAGCAGTTGGTACCAATCAAGAAACAGCGTTTATTGATGTTTGCTAATCATGCAAGTCATAGCACAGAACTAAACCTAAACCTAGGGCATTCTACACTACACCAGGATATTCATTCGACATCGCGGAGGTAGTTTAGATGCGACTGGTGTACCGCCACATATCATGCGTATAATTTCCAACTACATTAAAGATACACAAGACATCGCACATCTGCTGCGGGATTCAAACAAATCGTCGCTGTTGTGCTATCTTATGACAAACGCCATTTTGGGGTGAACTGAGTTAGATATACCATGTTACTAAATTTTAAAATCTCCATAAAGTTGCGTTTTCAGAATTTTGAAATTCTGCTGGGTTACTGAGATATAGCGAAACACGATTATGACAAGCGCCAATTTCTCGAGTGATCGAGTTGTGCTATCTTATGACAAAGAAAAAAAAGACAACATTCTTAGTTTGTTGGCTTGCTATAAGCCGAAAAGCTTATAGCAAGCCAACAGATGTCTCTGATGACATAGGTAATTCCTACGCAGATCAACCATAAGCATTAGCTAGGTTCTTGGCTCGGGAGAAAAACTTTTCCCACCATAGTTTTTTTTCTAGGAATGGTTGGCTTGTATATTCAAGATTTTTGAGCAAATTTCCTTTTGAGATTTCCACTTGTTTTGGAAAGTATACCGAAATGTGGTGATGGATTATGCAAGAAGAATATTTGTTTCGTCTAGTCACCTGTCAACAAAAACATTGTTTGATAGACATTGTCTCTATATTGTCAATGAAACCAACTTTTGTTTATTGTTTTTTCTGAATAAAGGAGGAAAATTGGGAAAACTTTGTGTTCCAGTACTATCATTTTGCAACCTGATATTGCTGCTATCACATGGAAAAGTATAATATTGGACACAGTGATCTATAACGCATAATTTTACGAATCAGTTATAATTCATTTTTATATGAAATCTTCTGTGCACATTTGTGACACGTCATACATATTTTATCATGAATACACACTTATGACACGTATGCGAGCGACTTTGGTTTACATTTTAAGCAAAAACTGTAAGTGTAGTCAACCGATCTTCACACAAATCGAGAGATTACTTCAGAAAAGACAGAAGTATCGAATGTCTTCTTCGAAAAGCTTCTAGCATTTATAAATTTTAAGATATTCAATCTCAAACTTCAAGAATCGTTTTTCTCGAAAAGTGCTAAATGGCGCTTGTCATAAGATAGCACAACAGCGACGAAATGGGCTATTATTTGCTAAGCCAACTGGTGGTGGTGCTGGTGGTAGGTGTCAACGTCGGCGACTGATGAGTACCTTACCCGGAGTGAACGAAGGCGAAGTCCGGCTTCGTTTGACACTATTCATTCAGCCGCAAAGTCCATTCTGGCCTTGGTGACCAATTTTCGTAGGTGAGAATTGGTGCAAAAAACAGGACAACGCTAACGATCTCCAAGTTCAGCAGATCGATTGTGTTCTCTTCTCAGAGGATGATCAGCGCTCGTTGCATTGTGCGGTGATTTCCTAGTTCTTGGTGTACCGCCTATTGTGGATCAGTATAACGAACTGTGCATTTGTATGATTAATATAAATGTAAATATCTATAATTTGATTGGTTCGTTTTTGCAATCTTGTGCACTGTGCTGAGAATGTTAATTTTTTTGTGAATGTTTATTATGACCTATCATATTTTCATTGGGTATTCTTGTAGAATGCCAATTATGATAATTTGTTTTCTTTATTGATAAATTCTGCTGGTTGACCACGTAGATCATATTAACTGGAGATAGAAAAAATAAACTCTAAAACTAAACTAGTTATGGAATTTGCGTTTCGACTTCGTCTCATCAGAATCTGACACAAACTTAATGACAGGGCTATTTGATGCTAGCTTCAAAAAAACGGAGACACAATTTGTGTTCCTGCGCAAACCCCTAGTAATGTGTGATATCCCGCATTTGATATTGTAGTAAGGTCAACTGATCGCACATATAAACATGAAATATTTGATTATAGTTGCGTGAAGTTGTGAAATAAGTAGTATTTTTAGCTGTTTTGATGCATCTTTTTTGAATTTTGGGGATTACAAATTCCCTGCTTAAAAATCAGATACTCCAAAACTATAGTACCCCACAAACATATGACACATTGTGAGATATACTTGTTTTGATGAAAAATGTTCGATAGTTTTCGTAGTATTTAAATAAGTTAAAAAACTAGGAGTGGGTAATGTCCGGGACATAACCGCGGTGTTGACGTAGGACTAAACTTGGGCATATCATATGACATTCATGGATAATTTGAGCCAATGCACTTTTTGAATGAATGTTTACTGGAAATTTTATGTCGAATGAGATTGCCACATTCACTGATTTTCTAGGACTTGCAAAAACCTTCGGGTTTGTAGATTAATTTGATAAACATTTGCTTATATGAATCACTGGTACATGTACAGAAGAATTGAACATGCCATAATAACTCAATCCAAGTTATTAGGGCATGTTCAGGAGCGTTATATTTTTTCAAAGTAGAACTGAAACATTCACATCCCCAGCAGAGCGTTTTGTTTTATTATTTCGAACAGTTGTGTTTCAAAATTTAAAACTGTTATACGACGCCGTTCTATTTGTTGCTGATTATAAAACACGTTTAGAACTGTGTTTTAAATACATGCAAAGTTTTCAGCACAGACACTTAGACCCGATAGACTGGGGGAAAATAAATTTGAATGCAGTAACGCTGAAGGCATGGCGAGACATGAATTTTAAACTGAATAGAACACCCGCTAAAACTGCTGCTGGGGACAGAAAGTTCCAGTTTTTAGAATTTTCAGTTTTATGTTATAGAACTGTAAAAATTTTAAATCTAAAACTGAAACACTCCTGAACATGCTCTTAAATGGAACTTTTTAATTCAATTCTTTCTCCATTATGTTTTCATCCTAAAAGGAACGGTTTTCAGATAACTATTTTTGGTGATACCAGACGAGAATCCTTTCTAACGATTCGAACCTTGCCCGAATTCGTTTCTGCTGCGTACATACACGAACATTCCCCTTTCACAGCTCACATCGAATGAGCATTGTATATCGCAATGCGATCTCTTTTATAAACTTCTTAGTGCAGATGGAAGTCCATCCTTTTGTGCGACAAATGGAAATATTTTCATCATTCTTTTTGCGGCTTTCGCTTAGTAGCAGGGTTGCCACATTCACTAATGTTCTTGAAAGATTTGCAAAAACCACCAATCAAAGCAGGCTAATTAATGCTTTTACAAAATCTATCAAAATTTACGGTAAAGTCTACGGAATCTACTACACAATTGTTTTGATTATTTCCCAACGAATCGCGCAAAAATCTGTTTGTTCCGTACAGCACAGCGCAAATAATTGACGTTGGAAAACAAATCGGCAACTTCAGCTGCCAAACACTTAGAAACGATCGAAGCATTTTTCCGTCAATGTCACTTTTCTGGCTCAAATTTTTGTAGGTATTTTCTTGCTTCCGTCTAATTGGTCAGTTTATTAGTTTTATCGTACATTTTTCGGATATTATTATAGAAAATAACTAACCCGATAAGAGGGAAGTTATTTTCCAAAGCACGAAATGGAAATTTCAATTGTAATTCTTCTGAGAACGATTTTGTGGTCCTAATTAGAACCGTTTGTTGTGAATATTATTTCGCCGTTTCCCGCTCGGCATGATGATTATTCGCTTGGTATGGATAGCGCACAAATTGGTATCTTCCAACAAACTAACCAGGCAGGCCTCGCTGGCTTCTTAGAGGGCCATTACGGCTGAGCTCCGGAAGAGTAGATCGGTTTTGAAATGCTGTGCAATCTCACAGACCAGGCACTGGAAGAGCAGCTTGCGAATTAGTAACTCTGTCCACTTCTGAGAGCGATGAATTTCACGCAGGGCGACGACAGTTCTTGGTTGGCAGCGATAAGGCAGTAGCTATGATTTGGTTGGTGGTCAAAATGCAGCTTCTCGTTGAGCAGCACACGTACGTGTTTTCCGCTCTGTGGCTTAGACACGTCTGGCTTTAAGAAAAACTGTGACACCCATATTTATAGGTTCTAGCATTAATGTTGATTCGCATTAAAAGTAGTTTTTGAACTTTTTAAACAAGTTTTACATAGTAAACAAGGTATCAATAGCAAGCGTTGAACGTTTTCCTTTCGATTTATGAAACAATATTAGTAATTCCTTTAGTAGGAGAAAAGTTATTAAGGTTCAAAGTGTACGTAACGCATCCGTTTTGAAAATTTTGAAATGACACCCAGTATAGTAA